>NW_012267377.1:488735-642076 GCF_000151885.1 Dipodomys ordii | reverse complement strand
TGTACGCATTATCCTGCCCATGTAATTGTAACTCCTCTGTACAGTATGTTCACAAATAAAATAAAATTAAAAAAAATTAAAACAGGTACCTTTTATACAAAGAGCATAAGAAATAAAGAGCATAGAACAATTAGAAAAGAATGAGATAATAAATTAGATTTCCTAAGAACAGAAATGAAGAATAGGAATTCAGACAATACCTGAAACTCACACAAAGGTTATTTAAATCTAATTAGTAATTGAAGATAAAGAGAACATTATTTCTTATCTTCTAAGAATAAAAACAATGATAAGAATCATTGGAATAGGAATAGCTAGCACTGATGGTTCACATGTATAAATCCTAGCTACTTGGGAGGCTAAAGTTTGGGAAATCATAGTTGAAGGCCATACAGGAAGAAAAGTTTGTGAGATCTTTACTTAATCAGAAGTTGAGTGGTGGTATGTCCCTGTTATCTATAATACAAAGCCTAAAACAGGTGTACCTTGGCTTAGTATGAGAGTCCAGGTAGAAAGAGAGATTCTATCTTCAAAATAACTGGTGCAAAAAAGGGCTCAAGGCAGGGTACTGTCTATAGCATCTGCCGAGAAAGCACAATGCCCTGAGTTTAAACCCCAGTACTATTAAAAAGGTAAATACTTTCAAACATTGTTTATGGATATATAAATATGAATGCACATTCTTCTGGAAAGCCTTAAAACATGCATAGTCACTGATTTCCTAATTTGACTTCTATTAATTTATCCTAAGGAAATAATTAAGGATGTAAATTAAGTTCTGGCTACAAAAATGTTCAATTCAAAAAGTTGATAGCAGTCTAACTGTCCAATTATGCTATATTCATATGATAAAATACTTCATAATTATCTAAGCTAGTGTTATAAACTAGGTTTTTGGCATATAAAAAACTGTTTGCCATACATAGTTTCCATATAAACATTGTAAGCACAGATAAGCAAGCTATAAAAATGTTTTATTATAGCACGGCTATAGATTATTCTCATTAATAATAATTATTCTAGATAATAATCCATGGCTATAATGTTAGGTTATAGATTATGTAGCATCATCTGTATCATAAGAATTGTACTGTGGAATTTGAAGTTCATTCTACAATCAGCCAGAAGTCACCATAAGTCTTTAAGCAGTGGAGAAAATCAATAGCTGTTAATTTTATAAACTATCTGGTACAGGTCTAGCAACCAAATATTGATGTGTCTACCTTACAAGGTATCTGTGAACACTTATGTTTTGAAAATTCTAGACCATTCAATCATCATCTTCATCATCACCATCATCACCACCATGATCATCATAGTGGAAAGAGTTCAAAGCTCAGTTTATGACCTTTTTCAGTCAGCCCACTGTTTGAGTAACACATAGAAATTGAGTAGATTTTAATTTGCTGCATCCTAGAGCAAATGTGGTTTGATAGAGCCAAAAAGAACCTCATATATTACTTGGGCATCCCTGTGTCTAAAGTACAAAGAATACTTCATTCTTCTCTGTGATGACCTTTCTTTCTAGACATTATATTACATTAGGGAAAGTGAAATCAACTTGTCTAAGAATTCAGGGTACTTGGAGAGCAAGTCTCCTAAATATGACCCAACAAAAAGTATTCTGAGTTAAAACAATTATCAGACGTTGAATTCATTTAATTTTGTTTTTCTTTTCTTTCTTTCTTTCTTTTTTTGTTGTTGTTGTTGGTCATGGGGCGTGAACTCTGGGCCTGGGTGCTGTCCCTCAGCTCTTCAGCTCAAAGCGAGCACTCTACCACTTGAGCCATAGCACCACTTCCGGTTTTCTGGTGGTTTATTGGAGAGAAGAGTTTCACAGACTTTCCTGTCCAAGCTGGCTTTGAACCATGACCCTCAGAGCTCAGCCTCCTGAGTAGCTAGGATTATAAGTGTGAGCCACCAATGCCTGGCTGAATTCATTTAATTTTTAAAATATTTTACAAAAACTATGGTACACGTACTCTTCTAAAACAGCAATAATTATGTGAAATACCTTCAAACATCCCAACTTTCTTGGGCTGGTTTATTCTTCTCTAGACTGCCTATGGTAGACATAAAGGCTCAGAAAGGGTTTATTATAGCTGAAATTTCTGCCTGTTATTACCAAAGAGAAATGTACTGAACTTAATATGTTCGGTTTGGGAAATCTACTTTCATTGACTATAACCAATGGTCTGTCATAAACGTGGAGAGATTGAATTCCATGTTCCTTCCTCCATCTGTTCCAGATACCCTAGAACAAAACTGTCTTTTTTCATGATTATTGAGTATACACCCAATTTCCAAAATCTAAACTACTCCTCTTGATTGGTAGGAGGAAAATAAAACAGATGAAAGAAAGGTAACTTTCAGTAGAACTAAATATACAAATAGCTAGGAGATATTAAGCTCTATTCAGTAAATGAGTAAATGTCCTCCATTTAACTTTGCCTCAAACAACATCCATTACATTATCTATTCCATAATAGGAGGATACTCCCTAATGCATTTACTCATTTTAATTTACTAGAAAGTAAAAAGAATAGATGGTTAGATGTCATAGTAATATTACTCTGTGGTGATTTAAAAACTTGCTCATGAATTTGTTGACATGGTTCTCATCAAAATACAGAGGATAATTTCCCTCAATCCTGGACAGCCTTAAAGATTTAATTCTACTCAAGAGAAACTAATCTTGCTATTCCAAGGTAAACTCTAGTTTATGAAAGCCAGATTCCACCTGCTGTTCTCTGCTGCCTCTCTTCTCTCCCTTCTTCCTTCTCCCCTCTCCTCTCTTCTCTCTGTCCTCTCTTGCCTGTTTTTTGTTTTCACTGCTTGCCCTTACAACTCTAGCTTCAACAGTGAGGAAGCCTAGCTTTCCTGCCAAAGCACACTCTGGCCGACCCCTTTAGCCAAGGTTCCAGCCAATCCACAGTATCAACCCTCAACCATGTTCAAAAACAGCCTTCAGGTAATTCCAGCCCCTGACTTTGCACTACTAGAGCTGACACTAAGTAGGAGAAAAAATGCATTGTATCTCTCAAGCCTGCACACATTGGCAAACTATGCACGAAATGAACATCCTTGTGTATGTCTCTAAGTGAGGGGTGGGTTGGTGCAGAGTACAATAGGACCACTCCTAATTGGAACCAGAGTATTTGCATGTCAAGAATCAGTAGAATCTCAAGGAATGTTTAGTAGAGAACACTTGGTGTGGGGGAAGAGGAGAGCTCAGGCTGGGAATGAGGGTGAGCGCGAGGATGATGAGGGGTGTCTCTCACACTTTGAGTGTAGGTCATTTCCTTCCAGCTTGTGCCAACTTGGCCAACTGAGAAGGCAGACTTCAGCTTTGGTCAGTCATACTACCAGCATCAAGCCCCTTTCCTCCCAGGAAGGGTTAAATCTTTACTTCCCATTAGAGGAAGGTGTGGCTCTTCCCGTCTTCCTTATGCCATGGGCCCAATTGGCATCACTATTCTGTTCTATTTTTGCTGTTAGTTTTATGATGCTGAGCATTGAACCCAGGGCCCTGTGCATGCTAGGCAAGTACTTTATTACTTGATCCACAACTCTCCCCTCCCGCCAGCCCTTCTATTTTTTGTTTTTGAAAGAAAGTCTGGTTATCTTTTTGTCCAGGTTCATGATCTTCTTGCTTTACTTCCTCAGTGTCTAGGATTATAAGTGTGCACCACAACACCAGCCTATATCTAATCTACTCTGCTCTGCAAGTAGATTTTCTAAATCCTCATCTCAACACATCCCAGACATCATGAACATGGCAGCATAGGGTTCTTCGCTTGCATGTAACATGAATCTACTGTAGTGTAGTAAAGCAGAAAAGAATATGTTGCAAGTGATTGGAGTAACTCACAGAATCAAGTAAAAGAACTTAGCACTCTGAAGAAGACAGAAATCAAACGTGAAGGTCTTGAGAGCAACACCATGTCAGGCTGCTCTTGCTTTCCTTCAGTCACTGGACCACCAAATTCAAGAATTACTCTCTAGGAGACAGCACCCATTTGTCTACCTACAAAGTTGTGAGTTTCCCTCTGTTATTCACTAGGAGTAAACAACAGTATTTAGGAGTGAAATAGTATTTGGCCCTTCTCTTGGAAGTGGAGGTGTGGCCTGCGTGGTAGAGTGCCAGCCTTGGGTGAAAGTGAGTGAGGCCCTGAGTTCAAGTCCTCAGACTGGCACTTCAATTAATCAATCAATCAATCAATCAATCAACAGATTGGCTTTTCCTTTCAGAACACGTCTTATAATGGTAAGTTATTCAATTTCTACACAATCTTTTTTTTTGGTGTTGGAGAAGAGTCCGGCGTGGGGCCTGAACTCTGGTCCTAGGCACTGTCCCTCAGCTCTTCAGCTCAAGGCTAGCGCTCTACCACTTGAGCCACAGCGCCACTTCCGGCGTTTTTTCTTTTTGCTTATGTGGTGCTAAGGAATCAAACTCAGGGCCTCAGGCATGCAAGGCAAGCACTCTACCACTGAGCCAACTTCCCAGCCCCAATTTCTACACAATCTTGACTTAGTATTTGAGTTCCATATTGTCAATAAAGTCCATAAAAACAGGGACTCGCTGTGTCAAAGGTAGGACCATATTCTCAGAACATTGCATGATACTTCATACAAATATATCCAATAAAGACTTGGCTCGTGTTAAGCACTTCTTTGTGTGTGTGTGTTGTTATTAATATTTTACCGACACACACATACACACATGCATTCTTCCTTCTGTCCTGAGGTGGATAGTAGACTCCTGTGGGTAGAGTCTATTTTCCTTTAATATTCAGTAAGTATTTACCAAGTGTGGATGATGTCCAGAAACATCCAATTCAAAAGCAGTTCAATTCAAAAAACATTTATCTGGCACTTAATATATGCGAGATCCATTATCTGTCCTCTAGGGGCCTGCTACCCAGCACAGGAAGCAGACAAATGCACAAGTCATTATAATACCAGGCAAATACTGGAAGTGACTGCAAAAGAGGTGGAAAAAAATGAGGGAACAGTTGGAACCCAAGGGAAAGCAAGATTCATTGCAACGCAGGAAATCAAGGAGCTTAGCCAAAACATTTTGACCACAAGAAGAAGGAGGAGGAAGGCAGGCTCACATCCACTAGTATGTGTTAATTAGGGGGAAAATTAACCTCTCAGTACATTTATTATAAGTGGCTCTAAGGACAATTGAAGATATTAAATGATTACTAACAGCTGACCCCTTCACTTCATTGGAATTGGGGTGATACTGGCTAACAATATACTGCTATATAGATTCTATAGATTTTTCTCTAAAAGGTTGGCAGTTGATAGGGGGAAATGCATCTTGGCAAGATCAGAAGAGGAAGATCCAGGTGTCCTTCCAAAAGGTAGTATACAATTTTTTGATGGTTTCATGGGAACATTTGTTTAAAGAAAACTGTAGAAGGAACAAGCCCATTTTCATGTTTCAAGGAAAGAAGGTAAGGTACAAACTCTTTCATCAGATTGTATTTTAAATTGATAATCAAATGTACACATTTATGGGGTGCAATGTATTGCTCTGACATACATACATACATACATACATCACCCCATTTATGCTTTTGTGGTAAGACCATTGAACATCTCTTTTGGTACTTCTGAAACATACAATTGGGCTTCACATACATCTTTAACCAGAATTACCACACTGTGCAAATGATCGCTAAAGCATGTCGAAATTTTCTGCCTTTAACTAAAATCCTTTCCTATCCTACTCTTCTAGTCTGTATAGTCTTGGGCAGTGGTGGCCGTGGCGGGGGGGTGGGTAGGGGATGGGGGCATTGTCAAAGATCATGGGAGTTCTAAGAACTTTGAGGGAAGATTTTTGAACTACCTTGAAACCTAAAAAAAAAGCAGAGAAATTTCTAAGAAGGGGAGGAGAAAAAAAGAGAAAGAGAGGAAGAAAGGAAGGAAGGAAGGGAAAAAAAGATCAATCCTGATTGAAAGCTTAATAAATATATAAAATTCCAAACTTGTAAGACTCTGCTGAGAATGCAATGCCCATTGGAAGGTCTCTCAGAGAGCAGCTAGAAGGGAACAATGTGAGAATGGCATATTAGAGCTGCCTGAGGCTTAGTTACCTACTCTGGGCCCAACTCCTATCACAGTGTGAATTAGGGCTGTTTTCTTCCCTCCATAAAATATAAGTCCCTAACACGGTACAATCTTGTCTGCGTTTTACCAGCATCATCCTTCCACATCATCACTAGGGCAGCCATGTGGAGACAAATCCAAGTTGAGTTACCCAATGGCAAAACCACAGCTAGATCAAATAACAGCTAGGGTATTTAGCTACCCTAGCTGTTATTTGATACACCCTATACATTCAGATGGAAAGTCAAAACTCTCAAATAGATACAGTATATAAAAGGAGTGGTTATTGGCATGGCTTAACCAAGAGTTGGTCTCTTCTACTTAATATTAATATACACATGTACATTAATTAAAGGTAAAAGCATGAATTAATTTTTCAACCACACTATATATTTGTTGAATTGATATATGTTATATGTTTTTGAAATGCCAATACTTTCTAAGTAATGTGCAAGGGCATAAATATATCATTTAAACATTACCATGGTAACAATAACAACAGAAATGTTGTTATTCTCCTGACAGAAATGATTATGACTACTCTGGTGTATATAAAAGGAAATAAGTTTTCATAATCTCAACCTGAACTTCTAAATGTTAAAAGTAATAACATATTTCTTCCCAAACATGGCTTCCTGTGTATTTAAACAACGTAAATATTCAAAGCCATGTTCAACTCTTAGAAGTGTGGCATTGATATACATTTTTTTAAGATTGCAATCTTACTTTTGTTTTTTTAAAGATGAAGTGTTCATTCTTAAAGATTAGAAAAATTCTGATTAAGATTGACTATAAAAATTTCCTGAGGAAATAATACTCCTGTTCTAATGCCTAACATGAAACTAAGCCAGGAAGAGAAGTGTTCCACTTAGAAACAGAGATCTGCTCTGGGTGAAAGAAAACTCACAACCCACTGAAATCCTCTTCTGAAGCAAAAAATATTCCCTCCATCTAGTTTGAGGTTTGGCTTTTATGGGAGACCGAGGGGGGAAACAGATGTTATTCAAAATGCCATCCTTTTCTGATCACTGATATTTCTCTGATCCCCACTTCCTGGAGGATCCACACTAGAGAAACTAGCAATGCTGAGGCAGCCAGGTAACTGAGAAAGACACATTGAGCCAACAGGTAAGGGAGGCACTTCCTGTGTGTGGGCCTCTTACTTCTGCTTATCATCTTCAACACCTATCAACTTCACCGTCACACAGCAGGAAACCTGGAATGGGCTTCAGCAGAGAGCAATGGATGCTGTACCTGAACAACAACAGCAACAAAAGCACTGTCATCAGGAGGAAAATATCTCCAGCACTTCCTTTCCTTTAGCCAAGAAATCCCAGAAGATCGGCGCTCCTTTATGGGTATTGCCAAAGACCTGAGAATTTTAATGTTAGTTTTCTGCTTCCTAGTGCTAAACAGAAATGAATTGCTTTCTAAATATGATAAATTAATAGTCAGTTGTTAGTAATGTGTGCTATTTGTTCGATTCCAAGCACTTGCTTCATCCTAGAAACTTTTCTATACCATAATGCCATCCATCAACACATTGAGACATGGAGAAGCTGAGGCCTCGCTGTGTTTTAGACTTGGCCCAGCCAGCTACCAAGAGATAGAGTCTGGCTCAATTCCAAGCAGCCTGAATGCCAAAGCATTGAAGCACCAGGTTGCATTATGAGATAAACAAGAGTGTGGGAAGAAGAATAGGGGGAGGGGAAACAGGGAGTTAAAGATCGTTGTAGCTCACATTTTCTTTGGACAGGATGAGGAAAGCACAGGAAGTGTGTCTCACAATAGATGCACTAACTTTGAGGTAAAAATGTTGTGAAGGTAGTTGGCCGCAAAGTGCTTAATAACCTTTTCTTCTCTCCCTTGTGCGGGCGGCCATATTTGTTTTTGTTTTTTTTTCTTCCATATTGAACAACTGGGCAAGGAACGACTTTTAATATGCATGGCTTTGAAGGTTAAGAATTCCTGAAGAAGGCTAGGTGTGGTGTCACCGAGCTACATAAGAAGTGGAAGTAAGAGGATCATTATCCAAGCCAGCCTTGGCCATATATATGAGACCCAACCTGAAAAGAATAACTGAAAAAGGAAAACGATCTGGGGAGTGGCTCAAGTGATAGAATACCTACTTAGCAAATGGGGCCCTGAGTTCTAAATCCTAGTTCTTTTACCTACTCTACAAAAGAAAGGAATAAACAAAGTTTTCCTGGAGAAATGCTAGAAGTGATCAAGTAAAATGAAGTACTGGTAGTCGGTATGTGATATCGGTATGTGATATTACCCCCCAGGTGCATTTTTGCTTCCTTGGCACATGCCACAGTGGGAGAGGAGGGCTACCACATTGTGTGATGTGTGCCCTGGGAACTCCTCAGGAAACAACAGCACCTAGCCAGAGAAGGTAGTACACTGATGTTTGTTGGATGGGTGAATTCATTGTTGATTGTTGAACGCACAGACTGGATCACACAAAAGAGAAACATAAACAGGACAAACTGTTGGTTTCCATTTCTATTACATACTATAATTTCACTGGACAGCGCTACAATTCTTTTGTCTCCATGAGTGGAACTGACCTAGGAGTAACAAAGCTGGTTTTCCAAAGCAAAGATGAGAAATATAAGAAGTGGAGACACTGAGAGTTGATGAAAATTTCAAAGAAAAGTAATTTCAAAGATGCAATATAGATACGTTCCCAGGATATCATTGTTTTGTTTTCCTCAATTGTTTTATTTTGAGAGGTAGAATTTATTCTTCTAACTTCTATAAGCATGTCTCCAGTCTCCCCTTTTCCCCCCCAAAAGAGATCGTTTGCAGCTTTGTGACTATTAGAGAATAAAAGAGGAAATAAGATGAATTGTGGCAGTGAATAAAAGTAATAATAATGATAACATTTTCCTTATTTAATCTTTAGAACCCTCTCTGGATACTAAAAATGGTATAGACTGAGAAATACAATGGCATCGTAATTTCAAAGAGTGCAAATTTGATAACCATTGTAAGAGAGGCTCATAATTGAATTTATATTGAAAATGTCGTCACCATTCATCTATATATTTAATATGTGAAATCAATTTTAAAAGTATTTAAAAATAATCTTACATCCTCTCTATATTTATTCTACCTGGTAGGCATTAGTGCTCTTTTTTGCTGTTTACACTGCATTAGGTGTTTCCATTAGTTAAATGCTAATTGCAAATATTGTTAAGCTAAAAGCGTTAAATTATTTTTTATGTTCACTTGCTAAATGTTCAGATATGGCCACATTAAAACAATGTTAGCTTTCAGTCCTCTTATTATTTTTTTTTCTGAGCTGCAAAAGTGTATTACCAAATAAACTGACAAGCCATCTCAGCAACTAACATAAACGTGCAATTTTAATGCCTTCTAATCACACAAATCAATATGAGATTTTTGTACTTGTGTGCATGACCTTCTTCAAATTATCCCCCCCATTTTGGCTGAATGGGAGCGAGTGTGGGCTATTTGATAAAACATCCTAAGTACATGAAATAAGGGGCCTGGCTCCTTCTGCCAGAATCAGCTTGTCAGGGCGATGATAGAAGCATTACATCCCTGGGAGAGTAAATGTAAACTGACAAGAGATGAGCCTTTAGATGTTGAATATAATCTTGAATTGTGCTTGAAGTGTCTTATTATCTTGTCTTTTGATGTCTGAAGGGGTGGCTCATTGTTAGAAAAAGGAAAAAACCCTCGCTCATCTTTGCCATCTTTAAAAAATTGTTTGGCCTTTAACAACTGCTTTTCCAACTACTAATGTCCATTTCTCCTGACAATAAATATGGCAGGTCGTCGGCAAAGTGACAAACGATTTACTTTACATGCCACACTTTTATGGGTTTTGAGAGCTCATGTGGAAGTGTATTTTAAAAAGCCCATAGAAATTAGCAGTATTACACATGTTAAGGGACCTAGATGCCAACTTGCTCTTCCTGGCTCTTCCCTGCCACTTCTGTTTTGCTATCTCACTGGTGCCAGAATCACAATTCAAGTTCTTTATCTACCATTGACTAAAAATAGCCAGGAAAAATGAAAAGAGCAACAATCAACTCTGACAGATTCCAAGGAAGGAAATACAAGAATACCGATTTTTCCATGCATGCTAAAATATCCAGAAGCGTCTCTAAACAAAATCTTGCTTCTAAGGAGGATGGGAGATAGAGTTGTACAATAGGCTGGCTGAATTGTGCCTCCCATCTCTGACCTTTCTGTCCTTCTTAATTTCTGCCATCGCTCTGGGCATCTCTTACCTCTGGCATCTACCATTTGCCTTGTGGCTTTTGTTTTAACTTAAAAGTTTAATGACGTGCCCCGTCCATCCGATCCCTTGGCAGCTAAATCAACAGTCCCGTTAGTGTGCTGTCACCCAGCCAAATTTGGTCAAAGCTTTCAGGATCTTTTCCTAGACCTCCCTCACTCTAAGAATCCATAAGAATTCTCAAAAGGACCATAAACTGTTGCAAGGTTCAGGTTATTGTATCATTATAAAAACATATTGATGCACTACCGATGACAAGACTTGTGGCCTCTGTTCTGGGGCAGTAGCAGACCATCTTAACACCACAGGCCAGCTCCAATCCAACCAGACATTAATCCCTTTAAAATGGGATATCATATTTTTAAGGCTTTTCTGATTGCCTGAAGATCACAATGGGCTCAATAGGATATAATTATGAATACAAAGTATGAGGTGGGGGGGAAAAAGGTTTCAAACTAGAGACAAGAAATAAAACAGTCTACTTGGAAGTCTGAACAATTTCTTAGGTTCAGCTTAATTTTCTACCTCAGTCTTAGGAATTAGAATAAAATGAGCCAATCAGTGCTTAAAACAGGGATGTGTACTTCTTCCCCAACGTTTGTGAAAGATGTCCCACAGATTCAAGATGAATTTTGTCCCAAATGTTCATCTATCCCATACTATGCTGTCATGTACAGATTTAATTTTAAGTAAAGCTATTAAAATGATATTTTTAAGTAACTTTTCCTATGCTTCTCCTTGTGTGTGTTTCCTCACTTAGGTAAAACTCTTAGTTCTTTAATATTTAATAAATATTACTTATCTCTTTGGAAAAAATTGTATTTCCTTTTTGATATGCTTCCATTCTGTGATTTTTTTTGTAAATGAAATAAATGTTTTGGAAAAAACTACTCCAGTTTGTAAATAGGACAGTTCAATCTCTATTATTACTGAACATTTTACCTATTTCAATACAAGAAACTATTGTCATTAGATTTTTAAAATTCTTTACTACCCTTGGTTGATTTTGGCAAAAAAAGTCATTCTACAATAATAATCTTTCATGCATTCTAAATAGCTTCAAAGGCTTGCATTTTTACATCAAATTAAGCCCTTTCTTTTACTCAAACCATGATTCTTTATCCCACTGAGTTACCCCAAACCATTAATTTATAAAAAAAAATCTACCCATGTCAGTATTAAAAGACAAACTACTACATATGTGGCCACCAAGAACTTCAAGAGAAAATTAATAAGGCCACACTAATTTAAAAGTAAATGGTTAAAATGTGATTTCTCGATTATATATTCTATACCATTCTACCTTGACTTTTATGTGTGTAAATGTAGATCTTCAGACACATGCAATTCTTGCGAGAATATGTAGTAAAAATGGTGCTTATTATTAAACAAATACCTTTTACCGAAGGATAGATGTTTCAAATGTAATATATGTATATCTATAGATAGATAAATATTGAGGCCCAAATCTAGCTCAGGTAACTTTTATATGTTTAAAGTGTATGTATATTTTGTATAAGTAAAGCAGTGCAGAAAAAAAAACCCAAAAGGCTTTATTGAGTTATACTGCATAAATTCTGAGAAATACTGAATTTCTGATTTGTGAGTAACAGAATTAGAGAAGGTTTTGGAACTTCTACTCTATCCCAAGCATGCCTGAAGAAGCATTACTATGATAATTCATTATCATTTATGGGCCAGCTGCTTAATTCTGATAAATTTATCTGGGAACTATTTTTTTCAAATGCACAAAAGTATAGGTGAAAGATAGTTAAATGACATATGGATAGCATGAGCTATTTAGCTTACTATTATAAATTAGACTTTATTAATTTTCTGATAGAGAAAATTCATACAGCCTACAAATTTAGTAAGACAATTTGAAGCATCTTATAAGAAGAAGCAAGGAGAAAGACATACTATTAAAAGCCCACAAGTGTTTTCCATGGGTAGCAGTGCATACATCCATGAATGTTTTCCATGGGTAGCAGTGCATACATCCGTGATATGTTCAAAGTACCTGAGAGATGCAACATGGTGAACAAAAATAGAGGATAGAAGTAACAAGAAGTTCAAGCCCCATGACCGACAAAAAGAAAAGGTAACAAGAAATTGGACAACAGCCATTATTATTTTAAAATTTTGTGTGAGATGTTAGTTTTTAAATAGAGATTTCATCACATTCATAAACTTTTGTTGCAACTGAAGTTTCTCTTCATTACTAGAATAAAATTAATTTGATGCAAGGTGTTTAGAAAGTACATAAAGTACATGAAAACCACTGATTGTTTTAGAGGAAAAGATAAAACTCTAAGAAAAGTTGATGATGTCAAAAAATAAATAGGACAAATATTTTACTTGTTAACTAATTTCTTGTCTGCTCATTGGTACACTATAAGTGTCTAAAAATTTATTCATGAGACTAAGCTATATTTGGATGTTTTCTAAAAACAGTTTAAACCATCTTAACAAATGCAGATTTCATAATAACATCTATTTCTAGTGTTCTTCAGTACAACAGACCTTTTAAGTATTTCATTTGTTTATAATCACATTAGTTAGTTTCTTTAACTGCACTCAATGATTTTTCCTTATATTTTCAAATAGTTTTGATGGCAGTCCTCCAATAAAAGTGATTTGGGCTATATCAGTTACATTTTTCTGATAGCTAATTTTATGTAAAAAAGTATTTTCTTATTACATATACAACCTTAAATGCACCTAACAAGGAAAGACTGTTAGAAAAGTGTGAGTGTCCAGTTTCTTCTAGGATTTGACATAAACTATAGACATTCATAGGATACACCAGGAATAAAAGAGAATTGGTGGCTCACACCTGTAATCCTACCTACTGAGGAAGCTGAGATCTGAGGATCACAGTTAAAAGCCAGTCTTGTCTGAAAAGTCCATGAAACTATTATCTGCAATTAACCAGCAAAAAGCTGCAAGTGGAACTATGGCTCAAGTGGTATAGTGCTAGCCTTGAGTGAAAAAAAATCAGGGCAAAGAGTAAACAAATGCAGCAGTAATGCTCACTAGTAACTATGTTGAAATGAACTATACAACTTGTGGGGGGGGGGTGCTTGGGAGGGAAAAACTGGGAGAAAATGAGGGAAGGGGTGACACTGTTCAAAAAGAAATGTACTTATTACCTAGCATAACATCAACCCCTCTGTATATTACCTTCACAGAAAAAAATAAAAGAAAGAAAGAAAGAAAAAGAAAATTAGGGCCAGAGAGAGAGAGAGAGAAAGTATCCTCTAACTATTAAAAAGAGATCTCAGGTCTATGTACGTTGAGTGGTTTAAAATCTTTACCTCTGAATGTTTACAAAAATGTTTATTTCCAGTTCTCTGAGAATGACAAACCTTTGCCAAAAGAAATAGAATCCTATTTTTTTTCCTGACTTGTATTTCAAACTAAACAGGTTTAGTCCACTTTGCTTAGGTCATGACAGTGTCCTGACAGAGGTTAACAGAAGTCACCAGACAAAACTGCTTCACAGTGTTGTTTAATCTAATTCAGATAATTTATTTATTTTTCAAAGATTAAGAGTTGGATCAGCATGTTTAATCATCAAATATCATCAGGTACACACATTGCCAATACCCAGATATTCCTTTATTAATAAACTCTTAATACAAACATTACTTGAAAGTATTCCAAAAGAAAAGCCCAGCCTTGAGAGATTTACAACCTCATACTTTGATAAGTTGTAAATGGCATATAAAAATAAAATAAAGTTTGCTCATTGGTTTTCTTCCCAAGAGGGAAAAAAGTGTTTCAAACGTAAGCCAGAAATGACATGCAGAAACGCAAACCAAACCAAACCAAAACACCAGCAAACGTCACAGCCTAGGAAAAGCCTAACTAAGAGAATTCCAGAGATGATGGATATTGAAAAAAAGCCATCCACTAGAGAATGGCAATTGCCACAAGAAGCTTCTGCCTTTGGATATTCCTTAAAAATTTATTAACCTGACAGCAGGACACTTTATAGAGATTGCCCCCTGACAGGGTGCCCAGTTTGGTATAAACACTTTGCTATCTTTCTCTTTAGCATAAAAAAAAATCAAACCCATGTTAAGTGGAACCAGGTGCCTAGCTTTTTCTTCTTCGTGCCCAAGGAAGGTCTGATAATCAGTAGCCCAATAACAGAGCTGAACTCTACCCTGCCTCTTCACATCTACTTTCTTTTTAATGTGTGAATGTCTGATGTATTATTAATTCCCAAACATAAACCAGCAAAGTCATCAATTAGAAAAAGTACTAGTTCCCTCACAAATTGTCTGTTTACTGTAATAACAAGCAAGTTTCATTTGTTTGAAATGGTCCACTTCGATCTTATTTCTGAAGTGGGAGAAAAGTTTCATTCAGTCAGTTTTTGAAAAGAATAATGCTAACCCTATAGCTAAATTGGTTAATTAAGAAAGAAGGCATTCTACAGGAGAACTGAGCCCCAGCAGCTGGAGGCTGCCATGCACCTCTATTTATTAATTATGACATAAACTAGCCTGGAGGAAACTACAAAAACACAGTAATTCCAGGTAACCTTTAATTCAGAAACATTCAAACAACTCAGATGGATCCTTTAAAAAGCGATGGTGTTCAGATGAATTTTGAATTCCTTGTCTTATTTCTTACTGTTTATGAAGCCACTTAACACAACATAAGAGAGTTATAGCCATTGAAATTAAAAAAAAAAAGTAAGGGTACATCAGCACTTTGACTTGACTTGCTAATGCATGACCCACCGCTTAGCATCCCTGGACACTTGAGAAAGAAACTTTGTTCTTTAAGCTGACGCCAGGCCTGAGCCGAGCTCACCCAACCCCCTCCAACCTAAGGCAAAGGATAGGAAAGGAAACACTGCCAACGTTCCCACTGAACCTTCAATCTTCTTCTGCTGCCCACCGTGCACTGCTATCTCTGAAGTGCCTCTTAGAAATGAGCATGGCTTGAAGATGGATCTGGTAAGAACTTTGAACACCACTGCCTTTCTGTTTAGATTTATTTGTATTCCAGTGTTTATACCTCCTTGCTATTTAAAGTCGATTTCTTTACAGTACAGCATTACAATGGTTTTCTGGGAATGGGGGAGCCCTCCACTGAATCAAATTTGTCTAAAAACAGTCCCTAAGTATACTAGACTTCCTTAATATAAGAAACATATTTCCCTTGAAGAGGTCAGATAACAGTACACAAAGGGCTTGTTTGACTATTAAACCACAATTGGTATCTGACAACTATCTTATCATGCATCTCACTTTCTTGCATAAATACTCGTTTCTACTGTTTGCTGTCAAATAACTGTTGGGCACACAATCTATCATTCATATTAATTGATTGGTCTTAAAAACAGGCTGTTTTAATATTTTTTCCTAGAAAAAAAATACACATTCTTCAGTAAAATAAAAGGCACACATTTTTTTAACTGGCATAGAAACTTTTACAAATGTAAGAGCGTGGTCCATATTTTAAATAAAGACTTCTCTCAACGATGTTTCTTCTCATCTCCCAGCTAAATCCCCCTGGGGCTTCAGCTCTCTGCACTGATTACTGGTTCCAGCATATTTTATCAGAATGTTATGAATATCCAAGTTATTGAAACCTAGAGAGAGACGTTTAACTAAAGTAATGAAGACAGTGATCTCACAATGAAGCGCTCTAGTTACGCACCAAGACTCAGCTCCTCCCTGGAGAGCTGTCCCCAGTGGCCTGCTGTGACCTCCGAGCTAACCTGCAGAGACCACCATCTCAAGGGGTGACAGACAATTTAGTCCTGTATTCTTTTTGTCATTGAAAATGACTACACTGCCATAAATTCTAATCAAGTCCAACTGGATGGCAATTTGGAGGGAAAACAATCTTACAATGTATGTTTCTGTGAGAAAGATCAGTGAGAGGAAAAGAGAAACAATACAGAGGTATATTTCCTAAGATGGAGAGGTCACTGGACTTTCAACCCTTTTTTAATAATTCACACATAAATGACATTGAAAGCACCCACTCTCACAAATACCATTGCATGCAAGTTTTTCTAACCTAGAAAATGGCAATAGCATAGGAAAAAAAACTAACCATGGCTTTTTAAAAAAAAAAATTCAGGTACATTGTTTATAAACACTGTTGTCTTCTCATCTCAGTTCAAGGTTTTGAGCTCTGTGTCAGATTCCTGAACAGGACCAGTACAAATGAGACGCAAAGCCACAGAACCTCTCAGTCACCAACATAGCTGGTACTTGAAGAAAAGCAATTGTGAGGTTTAACTTGAAACAATAAAAATTCTCCCAAGAGAAATACTGTTCATAATTCAGCCTTCACATCTCAAATATATATGGGGGAAATATTTAGGGTGTGTTTTATGAGGCCTCACTTCTTCAGCAGGGAGTGCATGGAAAAACTTTACTGCAGACATCTTTCCAGGGATATATATTACTTTTTAAAAAAAAATCATTTCAGCATCCATTTTCCCAAGCAAGTTGTTGGAGCTACCATTTGAATTTTAGCATCCAACTGGTCTGAATGTGGAACACTGAATTCTTGATGGGCATAACTAAAAGTGAAGCACCACATTGACACAAGAGCCATAAATGTCACTAGAAAAACACAGCAACTTCTTCCCTTGGAAACTGTTGGCCAAAGGCCAGTTTAGAGAATAGTTTCCAACAGGTTCATAACCAGTCAGGTATTAACTCATTAGATCCACTGTTCTCGTACTCTGAAACCCAGACTCTGACTCCCTGAGAATCGCCCCCAATAGGCAAGCCTGGGCTTCTCCACAGCATTTTACATGGTTCAGCCCTTCACATAGTGCATGTATGAGCCGAAAACCAAGCTAGTTAGCTTTCTAAGAATAAATAATATACCACTTAATGATATCCCAGAGAACTACTATATGTTTCTCAATGAAATGTGGATTTATCTCTCTTAAGTGTACTTTAGATTCCTCGGCTGTTCAAGTTAAGCAAAGCGTTACTTCTGATGTAATTACTTTATAAAAACACTAGGGCCCTTTTCCCTGAACTTTCTACTTAGGCTGGCGTATAGCTTTCTCCTTTCTCCTTCTGGTATTCTGAGCAGCTCAGAGCACTGAAACACTGGGCTCCGTATGTTTCCCTTTGGATGTTGTTAAGTGCGGAGGTACAATTTAAGGAGAGACATAAAACACCCAATGGTTTCTGGAATTTCCTTTTGTTTATCCATAGAGGGCATCAGTATTAGCCTTCCTCCTGCAGTTTTAGGCTGAAGGTGCCATACTGTGAGAGAAACAGGTTTGTCCTCTGGACTGCTAATTTGAACAAGACACAGGTAGGTGAATAGGCTTCAAAGAAATCTATTTGTTCTGAAATTTCAGGTGCAATGGGAAATCTGAGTTCCTCTTATGGCTTGTTGTTGAATAAGTCCTCCCCAGGAAACTGAAAAAATCAAAATGCACAGAATTGGCATAATCTGTACGTTTCATTAGAGAAGCATAGTTGTCAATAAGACAGTGTGATAGCTATAGGAAGGAAGACTCATTATAGTCTATATTATAGGAGAAATCCTAAATTCCCTCAACCAATCAGGAAGAACACAAATTCTTCTTTATAATCACAACTACACGTAGACGCAAAAGATAAAAGACCAGCACAGATACATGTCAAAGAAAAGAGCCTACACATGGCCTTTACTTTCTGTCACCAAAGGAAAATTTCAGAGAGAATTATTCTAGAAAGTTTTGGTCAATTATGGAAACTAAAAATACCAAACCAAAAATTCAAGAGCACACAGGCCTTGTGTCTAAATGCTACAAAAGCACTGGAGTGGCCCCTCACTGCACTGCCTACCATCTCGTCTCTCATGAGCTCCAACTTTTCCCTCAAGTTTCCAAATACTCTTAATCAGCTGACTGGTTCTCTATCTCACTGGAAACTGGGTAAGATTTCACCTGGTGTTTGGAAAGTAGAGACCAAGGGCATCAAGCCAATACAAATAACTACAACATCGGTGTGAGGATTGTTTTCCTGCATCCTCTCACCAATTCAGAAGTTAAAAAGAAAATCTCAAAATGAACTTCAAGGCCTTCTAAAGCCCACTATCATTTTTTTAAAAAATTAGGATTTAATAGGATATAGCAGCCTACTAAGTATATTTTCAGTGAACTTTTGATTCAAATTTCTTGGGCCCTGTCAGATTTCTCAAAGATCATTTTTCCACATTACGTCAGGAAGAGTAGAAAATAAAAAAAAAATCCAGAACAGTTTCCCACATGCAGAAATCTAAATAAACAAAGAAGTCAAACGAATTATTCTTCTGTGGTTTTACAAGAGAAAACAAGTTGGGGATATATAAAGCCCACATTTACACAATGTGTTTCCTTTTTTTAAAAAGTGCATACAAAGTTTAGAACAAATAGTTTAGTATTTGCAACTATGTGTAACTCACAATTGATTACTTTCTTAAAGTTGAAGTGCTAACACTCAACATCAGAAGGGCTTGAGTTCCACTTCTGCCTTCGTGTAATTCACAATTTTATCTGACTTCTCCCACTGACCTCCAAAAACAAGATGTGTTAGATATATAGATAATTCACACAACAAAAAATTTCTTTGGAATGAAAATGCTCCAAAATTAATACCTAGGTTTAGGAAATTTATATCAAAGCTAATAGGCATTTAAGGGGAAAAAAAAAGTAATCTTGGCAGAATTTCTTGATATGAGAAATCTATTCTATCCTTTCGTATAAGTCCTGATTTTACCGATGGAAAACATAAAGAACATCTCTGCCACACCTCGATGATGTTTGATTAAATTAACATTTAAAAATTAAGGAGATTCTCCTCTGTTGAAACTGACCAAGGGCTGTCCAGCTACCAAGGCATCTTTCTAGAGGTTAAAAAAAAAAAAAAAGAATGAGCCCATTTCTTACATTAAATTAGTGACTTTCTTATGAAGGTAATTGATGCAGTGGTGTTGTTTTCTGGAGTTCATGCTCATGGCTGTCTTTGAACCCCAGAGCTCCCAGCAGTGATCTGACATGATACATTTCTATCAGGTTAGTGTGTTTTCAGACGTGCATTAATATGCACACAGCAAGACACACTTGAAAGTAATTAAAAGCCAGTGTTTCTAGGGCAATTGCTCTGGAAACCTGATGTCACTCTGCACCCTAAAGTGCTTCCCCATCAGAGAATCGTATCAGCCCTGACATCCACCCCCTTCCTGACTAGTGTCCCGGGTTTGAATGACAGATGTCTTTGCTGGAGTGGCACTCTGCTTGTTCTTGTTTTGTTTATGAAACAAAGCATTCTGAAAGGTCCTGGGGCTGCTTGCGTGTTTAGCAGGAGACTCTTAACATAACATGAAAGGGGAAAGGGCCATGGGAGGGCTGGGGGAGGACTGCGAAGGGACCCACTGTCTCTACTCTTTCCCCTCTTAAAGGAGGAAGCATGCCTGTGAATGGTGCTGTGCACAGTGCTCTTTCTCTGAGCAATTCTCCGTCACCACCTTTGTTTACCTGGCATAGCCTGACTTCCATTGACACTTTTCCGGTGGTTTTTTTTCCCCTCTGTCTTTTGACTGCAGATAATAACTCTTTACGGCTCTGTCCCCTTAACAAAAGGCTGCGAAGCAACCCGAAAACGAGTCGATAGTTATTCAATAAATGTTAACCAATTCTCACAATGGAACTGATTTCCTGATTACTCTCTCTCTCTCTCTCCTCTCTCTCTCTCTCTCTCTCTCTCTCTCTCTCTCTCTTTCTCTCTCTCTCTCCTTTTCTTTTGCTCCTTCAAAGCAAAGCATTTCCATTCTGGGGAAACTGCCTTCAAATATTTGCCAAGTTTAAAAAACAAACAAACAAACAAAAAAAGGCAGTGAATAAGTTCCTTGCTGCTTAAAAGTTTGGAGGACACCCTGAGAGGCACCTGCCACCGGCCAGGGTGGTTCAGTCCTTGCAAGATGTCAAGCTCCTTTTTTAGTACTTAGGACGAAAATGGAATGAACGACAGAGGGGAAGGCAAAAGGGGCCGGTGGTGGCGGATGGCGCTCTCCCGGACACCAACCCAGGACTGGAATAAAATACCTAGACAGACTTACCGAAAAGCTTGCTGGGAGTGTCCTCGCTGTCATTTGATTCCACGGGCGCAAGCAGGGGCTCATTGAGCTCGCTGTCTGGAGTAGCAGCCTGGTCCTCACCTCTCAACTCCGCATTCATTTCACTCTGAACTGACAGCACCGGCTTACTGACTTGTCCAGCTATCATTGGATCCTAGGATGGGGGGGTGGGGGGGAGAGTGGAGGGGAGGGAAAAAAAGTAGCAGCTTTAGAGTGTGTGTCCTCTCTCTCACTCTCTCCCTCTCTCCCTCTCTCTTTCCCTCTCTTCCACATCCACAGTCTCCCTCTCTCCTCTCTCTCTCTCTCTCTCTCTCTCTCTCTTATCTCTGGCTGCTCCCGCTGTTATTGCTGGCTGCAGTCAAGTGAAGAGCTATTACAGATCCGACGACTTCTCCATTACTCCCTACCCTATTAAAGCTCAACTAGCATGTGAGAGATTCAGGATGCTACGGAGCATAGAAGGGGGAAAAAAGAAGCAAGAAGAAAGAAAAAGAAAGAAGAAAGAAAAACTTCTTTGAGAGCAACCTAAGCAGCACAGCTTTAATTGTGGGCTACGCTTTTGTGAGAATGTTTTTACACCTTGTTCTGTCTTTAATGCAGTAAGGTGGGGGGAAGGAAGTGTTGGGTTTGTACCTTAGCAAAGTACCTCTTTAGAAAGAGCCCCCTATAGAGGAACCACAGGCTATTTTAAGAAGCCTTCTCCCTGGGGGAGAAGCAATTAAGCCCTATCCCAAAAGCCCAGAGAGCAAAGAGATAGGGAGAAAAGAGACCTAAAAAAATAATAATAATAAAACCCTCTTTCAAGTGGAATAAAAGATAGTTCAAGATAGTTCTTATGTAAATTCTATAAGCACACTTACAAGTTGACTTTCCTGGTCTCATATTGGCGACTAAAGCTGACCCCTAAATCAAATGAATATTTGAAAGCAAACAATACACAATAAAATACACTAATATTGTTTTTTGCAAACCAAAAACATGTAAAAGGAAGTAGGTAAATACTTACAAATTGTTCAATAATTCGGATACCTAAAGCATCATACGCCCACAGCATTAAAGATAACACAAAAATCACTTCCAAAATAGAAATAAAAAATGCAAGGCCAACCCTTCCTCCCTCAATAACTGAGATCAGTTTTATCTTCAGCTTGGTTAGAAGAGCTTGTGAGGATGAGAAGATATTTTCCAGGGATAATCTTTCATTCCATTTGCAAACTAAGATACATAATAATGCTTTGGCACAAACATCAAATTCAAAAGGGAAGGAAAATACAAGAAGTGCCCTTTTCCCCGTGATCTGGGAGCTATTTATTGCCAAGTTCATGCCTAAATGGTTCCTGAGCAGGAAACAGGTGACTAGCGCAGGAGCAGGTGGGCGGCTTGCACCATCACTGTTGGCTGCTCTATGCTTGTGGGCTTTTTTTTTTTAATGTATTCATGCCTGAAAAGTGAATTTGATATGACACATGATAATCTATGAAAATGTTAATCAATACAAATAGTTTAAGCTGTCATCAAATGCACTTCTTTAGTCAATACTCATAGCACTGAAAACAATGTCACTGTCACCAGGGCTTAATTTGCACAGCACTTAAATATTGGAGTCTGTGCATCAATGCACTTCTTCTTCAAATACTGTAGGTAAACACATTTTCTCCCTATTTAAGGCTGAGGCACTCAGCACGCATTTAGCTGAGCCGAATCCTCCCTTTTGAATACCTTGATAGGTCCACTGGAGGGCAAAATTAATACTTAATTGAATCTCACAGTCATCAAAATAATCAATACTTTTTTATTATTTATTCTTTACAGTCTGTTGACTGTTTCAAACCTCGGAGGGAATGGTGGAAAGGATTCATGGCTTTGAAACACTGTCATTTAACAAGGTAATTTTCAGTGGGGTATTAGGGGTTGTGAAACATATAATAAAACAAAAATGGTGGCTTATAATAGGAAGAAAGAAAAGAATTATATTTCTGCCATCTAACAAAACAGGATAAATAAAAAAAGAAGCATGTGCAGAGAGAGAGAGAGAGAGAGAGGGAGAAAGGAGGGGGATGAAGGAGAGAGAAAGACTGGCTTTTGAAGGGTTTTATCATATCAAGAGCAGAGCTGAGCTTTCATAATGCTGACATTTCTCATCCTGACAAACCTAAACAAGAGGAAAGGATGGGATCGCAGATATCATCTTTCATCACATTCCCCAGCTTAGGAACCAACATGACAGCTCCTCTCCCCTTTACACTGTTAATTACTAAATAAAATACTACTCTCTGTCAACATCAGATTATTGCAGATAGCAGCCACAAACATTTCTCCATTGTTTCCCCTTCTGTAACCCGTGGTACCTACCTTGAACTCTTTTGAAAATACATTAGGCTTGTCTCACTCTATTGTAAATATTTGAAATACAATCAATGTAATCAATGCAGTCAATTCACAGCATTGTCAGCCTAAATTTGCTAGTGATAGATTAGCATCTCCTTTACTGGGTTTGATAGCTAGGATTTTTTTTGGGGGGGGGGCTGTGGGAGGGGAATGAGGGAATGGCGAGGAAACAAACAGCAAGGAAGGAGATACACAATTCTCAAAGATTCCCCTGGTTTCTTTCCTACCTATTTAAGACAGACCGTGGGGTTTAATCCCTCTGATTCAGCAAGTGGGTTGGATGTAGAAGGGAGTAGAATTGTTTTACCTCACTGTGACTTGAGTACATGCATGATGTGGTGCAAAACCTGGGTTTAAATTCTAGAACATTCTTTTTATTTTTGCTTTATAAATGCTTGCCTTTGAAACACCCAGCCTTTGGCTGCACTGCTCATTGGAGCTTTTGTTTTAAGGCAAAGTGAATGGTAAACTTCTGCTGGAGAATTGCCATTCCTAGAATGAGCCACACATGATTATTCCTGTGTCAATGAATATCTGGGTAGTACACTCACAGAGGAATATTCTTCGGCTTTTTTTAATTTGTGAAGGCCAAAAGAAAAAACAACAACAACTAAATCTCGAATCACACAGAGGAGCAGAAGAAGCTGCTAAGTTCAAGAGCACTTAGATCTTTAAGATGTTCAGTCGGGCTGACGTGTGCAAAGCATGGACTGGCATATGGGATATATTTACTGACCATTAGTGGTTCTTTTTTAAATTCCTTTTATGTACCTCCTGTATGGTTCCGATTCCTCCCAGTGACTTAAACTTAGAAAATCTAGGGTTTGTCATTCAAGGGTTTGTTTGATTTTTCATCTTTACAAAACATTTTATGGTTTCCATGAGGCAGTTGCAGTGTGCATGTATGTATGCAGTGTGTGTGTGTGTGTGTGTGTGTGTGTGTGTGTGTGTGTGTGTGTGTGACATGTTTAAACAGCAAACCCTCCAGTGAGGCAGAAAGTAGACAGCTTTTAATCACATCTGTAACCACTGGGGGTCCATTTTGAAAATGTGTCCCAGGCAGTGGCCACTGAGTGCAGTCTTGAGTGACAGAAGAGCATCTTTTTTGGAGCATCAGCTTGGAAGTTGCTCACTCTCTGCAAAGAGCTATGGCAGTCTATGAAATCCATTCTTGCTGGGGGAAAGACAAGCTTTTCCCAGTGAACACTGGCAGAAATGTAAGAGAACTGCAATTTCATCTTGCACGAGGATCTCTGCAGCAACAAACAGGAACAGAAATCACTAACTAGAGTTGGTGAAGACTTTTTACTTTAAAAAAATCTGAAATTGTTAATACTAAGTAGAAGAAAAGGAGGCTTCCTTGCAATTTGCATATGAACTTGGTAAGAGAAAGTAACTGATACAATGAAGGACCAGAATAAAAGGTGACACCTGTGAATGCAGGACACTCATCAGTAACCCACGAACCCAAGACAGTGAAAGGAGAAAAGAGTTAATTTTCATTAGCAAAATCTTAACACCAACAACAAAAAAGTTACCATGTGTAATCATGAACAAGAGAACAGAAACCCACATCGAAACAACACAGAAAAATTTTAAGTCTCCTTTATGCACTGTTAAAGAATCAAAACAATCTCACTCATTAGACTCCTTTCAGACAGAGACATTGGAAGTCTCTAATGTTACCCAAATTAAGTAAAATTCTCATTTCACTTTGTGGATTAAAAGACTGACACTCCGGTGGGCTGACTTGACCCAAAGAGAAATAGCTAAATGGCAAAGCTGTACTTTGAATCCTAGTAAATTTATCTCAAAGATCTTTTTATACTGCACAGTAGGCATTGAGTGGGGAAAAAAATACTCATGCACTTTGTAACTCCTGGAATTTGAATTATGGACCAATGATCCAGGGAGGCTGTGGTTAAAGCCTGAATAACCAATTCCCAGAGCAGGCTGTGTATCTTCTTTTCTACACAATGGAAGATAGAACATGTCTCTAGCTAGCTCTGCTTGGGTGAAATGTGTGTAAAATACCATACAGGCTACAGGATATATCAGATATTACCCAACATCCAGTACCTAGCACCCAGCTGCATTCAGCTTTCCCCTCTAGATAAACATAACAAGTCACTTAAGGGCTGTTGCCCTCAGTTTTCTCATCTGCAGGATGAAAGATTGGAATAAAACAGTATTTCCTAAAGGGTGTGCTGTAAAAGATTTGTCCCAAAAAGCTATTTCACAATAAGAGTTACTTGTACTCATGTTAACAACAGCAGGAAAATAAACCTACCAGGGAGGAAACGGATTTAACTCTGCTTAACCTTGTGCTTCTCCAAATCACCTGAGTAGAGGAGGCTTTCTCCTTACAAATGTGTATCCTAGCCTTACCTGATAGGTCTGAAACATGTAGTCTAGGTTCTCTACAAATCACAACATTCCTTTTTAATGATTCTACAACAGACTAGAAGATTTCCACCCACCTATCTGCCTAGTGCTTTTGACATTTCTAACAAATGTATGTAACTAACACTCCTTAAAAGTTCGTTAATGATTGGGTGTCTGTAGCTCCTATCTGTAATCCTAGCTACTCAGGAGGCTGAGATCCTGAAGATCACATTGAAGGTCACAATTCGAAACCAGCCCAAGTAGGAAAGTCTGTGAGACTCCTATTTCCATTTAAACACCAAAAAGCCATGAGAGGAGCTGTGGCTCAAATGATAGACTGCTTTCCCTGAGGGAATAAAAAAAGCTCAGCACCCAGGCCCTGACTTCAAACCCTAGGACAGGCACTCACACACAAAAGAGTTCATCAATGAGCACCTAGTATGCATTTATATCTGGCTTTTACAAGTATACATGCTTTCATACTAATTTCTGACATCCTTTAATGCAATTTGAAATAGAAATGTCTCAGTGTATTACTGCACAGACCCTTTATTGGAAGAGTGGACACAAGGCACTGTATCAGAGTATAGAATTCAATACAAGCTACGAAAAATATCAGATGAACAAAGATATCAGTTAAGCAACAGAGATTTATCTGCACAATCATTCTCATTTCGTAGTCAGAGAAACTAAAGAGATCAAAATTTAACCCAGCAAAGCACCCATGTCCACTGGCAGTCACAGGATGGAATACCTACATATCTTGCATTGGAACTTGAACTTGGTCCAGAATATTTTTGTAGACAAACCAAATATGAAACTGCTTAACAGAACAGCTTTGGAGGAAAATGGAAATAAGATAGGCAGCCTTTAAAAATCCAAGAAAACAAGTCATTTGGTTATGAGCAATAAAATGTTATATGCAACTGCTCTATTTCTAGATTCCAATAGGAAATTGATATTTATTACAAAGGGGAAAAAAGGCCAGATACCAGTGGCCCACACCTATAATACTAGCTTTTCAAGAGGCTGAGATCTGAGGATTCTGGTTTGAAACCAGCCTGGCTAGAAAAGTCTCCAAGACTTTATCTCGAATAAACCAAAAAAAAAAGCTGGAAATGGAGGTGTGACCTAAATGGCAAAGCAGCAGCCTTGAGAAAAAAGCCAAAGCAGGAATATAAGGCCCTGAGTTCAAGTATGAGTGCCAGTGTGAACACACACACACATGAATTGTATTCTTTCTTAAAATACTACCTTTCTGTTTTTTATAAAAGGAAAAAAAGTACAAAGCCAATTTAAGATAAACACAGCATCCTATTCAGCATTTAATTTCTTCCAACGACAAGAGGTAAAATGAAAATTATAGAAAATTAAGAGAAAGAAACTAGATCATAGGAATAAGAGTGAATTTTGTTGCCTTAGTTATAAAAAAATCAATTTATTTTTCTTTTGTCAATTGCCAAATATTAAGTAATTTCTTTTCCAATATATTTTGTGTACTAGTGAATATTTCCACCACATACAGGTCCTGTTTAAGAGCCACTTCTAAGTTGAACCTCAGGTAAATACATTCCTTCAATCCACTGGGATTCATCAATGTCTCTATTCTCCTCCATTAGACCCTGTTGTATTTAAATACACACATGCTAACAAACAAGCATAACAGCTCAACACAAACCTGTCAGTTGGGATAAGAAAATAACAATCCATCAGTCAAGAATATGTCTGTTGTCGATTGTTACCAGGCATCTTAGCATGCATGCGCTTTACTTGACACATTTTGTGTGGATGATCACTTCGAACTTCTACAGCTTCTTTGCTCCCAAGAGGCCAAAATGACTGCATAGACATTGCATCACATCTACTTATCTGGGAAGAAAGGGAGACACTAGTATTGGCAACCTAATAGCACCACCAATTCAATTTCTTCTGCTTTTGTGCAAAAGCATCAATATGAGTTCAATCCAGGCTCATCTAGATCTGGTCTTTGGATAATGGGGTTACACAGCAATATTGACATTGCATATACATACCCTGTATTCATACATTCTTCATAATCTGATGGTTTCAAACAGGTATCAGGGCTCAATCAGACTATAGCTCAGATTAAAGTGAATTTATATTGTAAACTTAGAATGTACACTTGCCCAGGAATTGCTAAGAGAGATCATCTAATTTCTATTAAAAATAAAGCTTGTTTTGAGCATTTTAAAATTCCAGCAGAGGAACTGGGAAGGTGGCTCAGTGGTAGAGTGCTTGCTTTGCATGCATGAGAACCTGCGTTCAACTTTTCAGCACCACATAAGCAGAAAAAGCCGGAAGTGGCGCTGTGGCTCAAGTGCTAGAGCACTAGCCTTGAGCCAAAGAGCTGAGAGACAGTGCCCAGGCCCAGAGTTCAGGCCCCATGACTGAAAAAAAAATTCTGGCGGAGGGTCTCTAGTAAAAGTGTGTGTGTGTGTGTGTGTGTGTGATCTCAATATTAGTAAACTTTTGGAGAATCGAAATGAGCAATTCTCAGAGTGGCAAAATCTGTCTCAAGTGACAGGATTTTTAAACTTAGCACTAAGAAGCCTTTAGGATTATACAGAGTTGCCTCTAGGACCTCAAAGGGAAGCAAGAAAGGCCCAAGGTGCCTAGTCTCAGTCCTCTAAAACCATATTGGCACCTCTCCTCTATTTTATATGGAGCCATCAACTTATTTGATAAAAGAGGTTTCACAGTTGGTCCATATTGGGATTGATAATGCATCGCAGATTGGATAAAATCATATTCATCTTTTACATTAGTCAATCATTTACCAGTTCAAAACAGTTTGGTATTAGACTTTACAGTTGAGCTGTTGAATGTTGGCACTCAACTACATCTCAAAATCTCCAACAATGGGCACTGTATCTGGTACAAAATAGGCTTTCAGTCAGTGTGATTGCTTCGTGGTGAAGAAATGAAAGCAGGGAGCAAGAGAGACCCCATCTCACCAATGCGAGCCAAACCCGCAGTGGGGTCCAGTTCTCATTGTGACTGTGTACAGGCCTTCTCCTGTACAATCTGGAATTACAACATCAAACACACAGAGCAGATGTGAAGTATGATTTTTACTACAAATATTCTAATTCTGTCATTTGAATAAATATTAGGTATGCCTCTAATTCTATCCTGAATGACAAAGGATGTACAGTGGAGGAGAAAGACATTTTATTCACAGAAAATGTGCTTATTTATAGTTTCAGAATTCAATAAATAAGTAAATAAATAGAAAAATCCATCCTGCCTCCCACTGACAGACCAATATGTCTAAAACTCCAGTTTAAAACTTGACTGGGTCCACAGAATCTTCCCTGTTGAGTCCAAATCCCCAACAAATACCTTAGCACTGTACACTTAGGCCCTGGTTTAGCTTTTCTTAGCCTGGGACACCCACTGAGACTGCACAACTGTAGAGTTCAGTCTGATGATTGTAGAACTGCTAAGATGATTTTCCTGAAATACAGCACTGATGTATCTGGAAGATGCTCCGTCTAACTTATGCACAGATGTCCTTTCACCTACAGTGGGATGTCTGCAGTCAGCCTTGCCCCAGATCTTATGAATCTCCACTTCCCAGATGCTGGGTGCTAGGTGTGAACATTTAAGCCTTGGTGCCTGAAAGACTGTGCTTAAGCCTGGGGTCACCTTCAACTCCCTGAGTGGCCTGGAGCATAAGGGACTCCCCTCTCTCTGAGCCTCCAATTCCCTGAGAGGAAAATGGGGGTAATAATAACCTAGGCCTCCTAGGATGGGTTTGCAGATGAAACAAATAATTCACAAATAGTGCTCAGAGCAAGCTAGCCATGGAGTAATAGAGCTGTCTATTTCTTGGTCCTCGCTCTTTGTCTGTGGTGCTCTGACAAGGTGCGGATGATATTTGTGTACTTTATTGTGAAGAATCTCCTTAGTTTGATCAGATCTTCAGAGGGATTCATGATTCACCTCCTTGTTCCCCCTTCCCCTGCCTTGATCCCCCAGACAAAATATAACTCAGTCTGAAACCAGTGCTAAGGAGCCCTGGCTTGTCTCTGTGTGGGCCTAGCCTAAAGTTTAGGACAGTGCTTAGCACATAATAATACCTCACTAAATAGTCATTGATTTTATCTGAAAAACAAAAACAAGAATCAATATTTATAAAAGATGGAAGGTTTTTTTAAAAAAAAAAAAACCCTCAATGACTCCAAAGTCCATTGAGAAGGAATTTGAGCCATAAATCGTGAAGCCTTATCATTATAAGGAATAAGTAACTGTCAGAGGGCCGTAAATCCCATCGAATTTTTTTATCTCTGAATTAAAACAGTACCTGGCTTTTAATTTGATTTTACATTCTGTAAAGGAGCCATCCTACTCTGTGCAAAGGCCATTGCCTAATTGATTTCAATAATAGGGTTTTTTTTTTCCTTCCCTCCACTCTGAGACTGTAACAGCAGCACAGGCTGGAGTGCTATTCCTGCGGACTGCTCCGGACAGCCTCTTCCTTTCTGGCCCATGTTTCCTCTCTTTCTCTGCCTTGGGTCTGCATTTGGTCTGCACATGGCAACCCCAACCCTAGCTGCTTCTTGCCCTCCCACTCACATATCCATTCTCCTTTAATATCCCAAGACCCTTCACTGTCCCGTGAACGCTGCCCCAATTCAAAAGGCTTCTGAGCTTTTAAGATGAACAGAGATCATATAATTCCAAGGAGGTAGCAGTGGGGAGGGAGGGAGAATGTGATTGGAAAGATTACCTAAAGCTCCTCATTCCCAATACATGATGTGAGAGCTTTGAATTTTCTAGATTCCCTTCCCTGGCCTCAACTCTTTTTTTATTTATTCACTTCTTTTAAAATATTTTGAGGAAAAACAATATTTTGTGGAAAAACAAATATTTTGTGCATTTCTTTTTGACCCAAGCTATAAGCAGGCTTACTTAAATATTTCTTTAAATGTCTGGTCTTTGAAACAGAGGGTCAGATTTTGAAACCAGGACAGACTTTATTAATATTTATTTAGGTCTTCTTTAGTTTACATGGGTTGAGGCTAGTTCTGATCCTGGGCCTGCTTAAGACAAAACTGTCACAATTTAAAATATAACACCTTATTCATTGTTCATTATGAACAAGGTATTATGCTAGGGGCTGTGAAGAATGGAAAACATCAAGAAATGTCACCAGTAGGGCTGGGATGGTGGCTCAGTGGTAGAGTGCTTGCCTTGCATGCATGAGCCCCTGTGTTCAAATCCTCAGCACCACATAAACAGAAAAGGCCGGAAGTGGTGCTGTGGCTCAAGTGGTAGAGCGCTAGCCTTGAGCTGAAGAGCTGAAGAACAGCACCCAGGATGAGAGTTCAGGCCCACAACCAACAGAAAAAAAAAATGTCATCAGTAAGGTGTCAGCCGCTCATGCCTGTAATCTTATCTACTCAGGAGGCTATAATCTGTGGACAGTAGTTTGAAACCAGTTTTGGCAGGGAAGTCCATGAGATTCTTGTCTCCAATGAATCAACAAAAAGCCAGAAGTGAAGGTGTGGCTCAAGTGGAAGAGTGCCATCCTCAAAGAAAAAAGCCAAGGAAGAATGCAAGCAAGGCCCTGAGTTCAAGCCCCAGTATTGACACAAAAACAACAAAAATGTCACCAGCTGATAGACATTACTGAAGGAGAGCAGCAGCATCTTCAATGTGCCCAAGTATATTTTCTTGCAAGTAGAACATCACTTTGATTCTTTTTATCTTCTTGTACAATGTCAATGCAAGGTGCTATTCTATCTGTGAATGAGGCATACATACACAATGACACAATATCTCCCTTTGAAGTACCGTTTTGGCACCATGCTGGTGTTGTTTCAGCAAGGATTGACTTCATTCTTTAGAGACATAATCAGCAATGGATGTCCCATAAGCTCTCACTCTGAAATATCAGCCCCTGAAACAAGTTGTTGTGGTGGTCTTCTGAGGAAAGAGGTTGTGCTGGCCATCAAGAACTAGAGTGATGATGGTGTTGATGAAATATTTGACATACTATGGTCAATAGGTGTTTAATAGGAACTGGTTGCTTAATACCTTGACATAGCTTCTGTATGTAAAATGGCTAATGTGCTGTCAAATGGAACATAAGCCTACTTCAACATGTCAGAACCATGCTCCTAAAAGCATAGACTATCCATTTGCTAAAGGCTTTATAAACTATTGTCTCAGGCTGGGAATGTGGCTTAGTAGTAGAGTGCTTGTCTAGCATGCATGAAGCCCTGGGTTCAATTCCTCAGTACTACATAAACAGGAAGGCTGGAAGCGGCGCTGTCCCTCAAGTGGTAGAGTGCTAGTCTTGAGCAAAAGAAGCTCAGGGTCAGTGCCCAGGTCCTGAGTTCAAGCCCCAGGACTGGGAAAAAGAAATCTATTGGCTCTTTTAAGGGGATTTAGAAGGATTGGTCCATCTATACCATTTCTGTTCCTCTACCATCTTCTTTCATTCTACTCCATTGAACTTCTGTTCTGTGTTTCCATATGTGCCTTCTTGAAAAGTTTTCTGCTTCCTATTCTAGACAAATGAGAAATGGAATCGTATTGGGTTTTCCTGCTTTCTCATAAACTTCCATGACTAGGGCCCATGCCATCCTCGATGCTCCCACTCACCCTGTGGGACTGTCCTTTAGCTGTGAGCTTTGAACTCGGATTTCTGATTTTGTGGGGGCCACCTGTGGGTACTATTTCCTTACTAGGTCAAACAAATCTCTAATCAAAGGTGCAGGATATTGTTTAAAAAAATGTAGCAAGAAATCTTTTAGAAGTAATTAAAAGGTAAATTCAAATAAGCAGCCAGATAAATTAGGGAGGCAAATTCCTAAGTTTTTTATATAAAAATACCCAGTCCATTATAGTCCATTTTTAAACATTTGGAAAATGTTTGGGAAATATTTTTTCACAATCCAATGGAAAACAACTTGATTTGTTGTTGCAGAAGGATGATTGGGATTTTCTTTCTTTTCTTAACTTTGGTATTAGTCGTTTTTTATTTTATTTTATTACTTATTCAGCAAATAAATGAGTGAGTGGTACGCTCAGTACACTCTTTTAGGTGATGGCAATACACTGTTGAGAAAGACATATTTAACTCAGGGCTCTTTTGCAGCTGAAATTATAGTGATGATAACTGATTTAAAAAAACAATAAGTGAAGAATGAAGGAAACATCTCAATGTGTTAGTGATAAGTGCTATGAACTGTAAACTCCCCTGCTATAAAAAAAAAAGATATAAATGATACAGTGGGGTTTGAATGCGTAATATACACGTGATTCCTCTGAAGCCACAGTGGATTAGTGTCTTCAACCACATCCACAGATGCCCAAACCCTTTCTGCAAAACCCTTTGCATAGAACCCACTGTGCTTTAAATTATCTACAGTTTCATTAGGATGACTCATCAGATGCAAATACTGTTTAAATAGTTGTTATACTCTACTGTTTATAAAATAATGATACGGAAGCAAGTCTGTGCAGGTGCCATATATGTATTTTAAACTTGCAGCTGCTTGAACTGAGAATACAGAACCTCACTCAGCTATGGGAATCCAACTACATATGGTGACCAGAGTGGTCTCAAAGATAAGAAGTGCTAGGGCAGAGACCACAGTGACTTGGGGGACAGTCATCACATGGACATCACAGGAACAAGAGAAAGAGGCTCTCTAAGGCTTGGAGGCTGAGAAGTGAGTTGGCCTGAGTGTCTGAAAAGTGACCAGTAACACTGTCGAGCAGGGCTTGTGGGTTGAACTGAGTGGAGACCCCTGAAAGTTCTCAGCAAGTCTCAGTAAGTCTGAGCAGATTTGCCTTTCACAGGTCTGCTTTGTGGGGAAAGCAGAAATGAAAACCCTTGCCCATTTGGACACTAGATAATGTTTTAATTAAAAAATACATGATTGCAGAAGTTCTCTTGGGCCATAGAAGAGTTACTCTTCTGGAATCATCGATTCCACCACCATGTTAGCCATATTGGTTTTGTTTATCGTCTCACTCTACAGCCTTGAAAAATCAACCTAATTTCTTTTGAGAAATGAATGAGATCAATCATCTCTCATCCTTTCCAACACCAGCACTGGTTGCTTCCTTCTTGCAAGTTAAGCTTAGTTGGATCATTGCCAAATGGTCCATAGGCAGCTGGTTAGGGGAGGAAGGGAGCAAGTCTCTTAACTGGCTAAAGCCCATTCTTATCAACACTTGACTGCTCTGGATGCCATCTTAGAAAAGTCATTTCGTTTCTTCAAGTATTTCCCGTGGGCTTAAGAACCACACACACCAGCGCTGGTCAGGACTCTCCAGGCAGGATGGGTCCCCATCTTAGCTGGGCCTTGTCCCAACAGGGGTCTCTGCTGGCCTTCTCTGAGAATCTCCTCTTGAAGTTGCATTCTGGCCATTTTCACCGTGTCTCCCATGATGAAAGGCCCTGTTCAGCTGTTCACAGCTTGTACTGACCTTGTTTAGGGTCTGCTGCTTTTAAGAGCCCTCATCTCCTTGCAGCTATGGGCTGGCGGTCACTTCTGGCAGGAAGAATGTGCTATTTTAAGCCCCAACTTCAGAACTAGGCTGCCTAGTGTTATTCATTCTAGCCACTCAGACCTTCCGTGGCCACTGTCAAGTAGTAGGCTCATGTTCTGTATGATACTTCTCTCTGTGTTTTCAGATCTTTTAGGATTAGAGCCACCTGCAAGGAGGGAGTTAAGTCATAGATTCCCGAACCGTTCCTCAAACCTGATCCCTCAGAATCTCCATATGGTTCCGTGATCTATTCTTTAAACAAATTTTCTCACAAAATGCTTATGAACTCTTAAGTGGGAGAAATAAGAAGAGTAAGAAGGGAAGGACAGCCAAGCTTCCCCAGCACCCTGGGGTACATGATAGCAACAGATTAGAACTTATATGATCATTTAAATAAGAGGAAAACTTACAACTTCTTCTGATTCCTCTGAGTTATTAAATTTGGGTTCTTGACATGTATTTCATTTTCTCTGTATTTCAGGCTTATCTTTTCAAGACTGACATTGAATGTAATAAACGTATTACATTCAAACTAATGTTTTTAACGTTTAATGTTTTTAATGTGCCTTAGCTTCAGTTTAGCATTGGAAACTTGTAGACATTTCTGAAATATACTCATGGATAAGTATATATTCTGGATATATATATTTCCATATATAAACACACACATATATATGATCTTTATCTTAGTGTTTATGAAATTATGTGTATATGTAAATTAGCATTCATATTGTATTATAATATATAATGTAACATATTATGTATTATATTATTTATTTTAAAGCAAGTTCTCCATATGTAGCCCAGGCTGGCCTCACAATCACAATCCTACTGCTTCAGCCTCCTGAGTGGTAGGATTATGGATATGGGCCATCTTGCCCAACTAGTATCCTGTTTCTATAATTCACTTTTCACTTGACAAATATCTGCCACCATGTACTTTTGGCACTGGGTCCTAGAGTTATTATGGCAAGCCAGCTTTGAACCATGTAGATTCTCAATGATACTGTTTTGTCCTTACTCTGGTCCTACAGTGGAATCCTATGACTACTTGTGATTTAAAACAGCTTTATTACTTTTACTGTGGTAGATGTACAGTGGTTTCCTCTTTGACTGCAAAGTGCTTTGAGATGTGGTATGCATTCATTGTGGGATCTCTCAAGGTTGAGCTGTGGAGTCAAAGTTTCAGAATTCCCACTCATTTAATTTTTTTCTAATTCTTTGTCACTTATGTTTTATAGTGGTAAAAAAAATGTAGGGTGTAAAAAGACCTACAGATACCTAAATATACATATATTAAGAGCACGAGGTAAAAGAACTACAAATGCATAAATACACATATGCTAAGAATACATGACAAAAGTTATTTTCATCAGTAAGTCTGGATGATCAGAAAACTATGGTGTCCCTTGATTTAAGATGTATCTAATTATTCACAAAAATAAAATTGTGACAGTCTTAAATACATTCTCAGGAATTAAATTATAGGTTAAAAGAAGGTGGACCATTACCAAATTGCCTTCAAGATCATGTCATGGAAAATTTATGCTCCTAGTTCATGGTAAAGCCTTTCTTATGTACTATATTTCTATTTTTTTCTAATTTATTACATGGAAAGTGGAATTTTATTAATGTATTAATTTACATCTCATTAGCAAGGTTAAAAATTCCAAATTTATTGGCTAAGTTTCTTGTTTCATAAATCACTCAACTCATTTTCCTGTCTTTTTACTGTGGAATCTAAGTATTTCTCATTGAATTTGGTAGAGATTAAAGACAAGGAGTTATTTTGAAACATAATAACTGACAATTATTGTGTGGACCACTGAGCTGTGTTAGGAATATATACTTTATTTCCAAGTTGCTCAACAACCCTCTGTGTTATTTCCCCCATTTCATTGATGATGACATTTAGCCTAATGGAGTAGTTTTATTATTATATCCAGTGTGATTTTAATGTAATTTTTGATTATTGTGCTTAGTTGGTTAAAGTTGTTTACTTACTTCTTGTGTCAGTTTAATGTTTCATTTGTTTGTCTTTTATTGATCTTTGTCAGAAATTAGGATGTATTAGATCTCCCATTAGTTGTTCAATTGGTAAACCACATAATCCATATACTTAAATGCTGATCTATGCACACCAACTTTTCATGTTTTAGTATCGGAGCCAAGACTAGACCACTTAAACACCTCTATGAGGTTTCCAACACATTGGATTTATATAGCTTTACACAACCCCCAACACATACTTTGTTCTAAGTCTCTAGATTGTACCCCAAATTTGCTATTACTACAAAAATATTCTATAACCCTGAAATTCCTTTCCATACTATTCTGTTTGTATCCATTCCTTAACTAGCTACCATCATTACTTAGTCTTCGTGAGTTTAAATGGTGACATCAAGCAATCTCGGTTTACTTCATACTTGTCCTTTCTGCAGTTTATCTTTCCTCATCTGCTTGTGTGAAAGAAGATTATGTGGGCAATGAGATATTTGAATCCTTGTCTATCTGGTTATGTATTTCTGTTGCCCTCACACATCAAATGACTTCATTTCTTTTGTTGTTGTTGTTTTTTCCAGTCATAGGGCTTGAACTCAGGACCTGGGCTCTGTCCCTGAGATGCTTTGGCTCAATGCTAGCACTCTACCACTTGAGCCACAGCTCCACTTTCAGCTTTTTTTGTGTATGTGGTACTAAGGAATCGAACCCAGGGCTTCAGAATCCTAGACAAGCACTCTCCCACTAAGCCATATTCTCAGTCCATGACTACATTTCTGGTTGGTGCTTTTGGCTCCAAACTTTACAGATGCTCTGGAAATGTCTACTGAGATTTATTTATAAGTAGAAATATTCTGAAATTAAGCTTGATTGTTGTTCCTTTGCCAACAGCATTCTTTTGATTCTGGCTTTGTGCTTATAAAACAAATTCTCTTGGCCATTGCTTTCAAGATATAAATATATACATTAGCACTTACAGGATCACATGTATGCATATATATGAAAAACATGACTGAAGTATGGATGTATATGCATGTGTGAGACACTATGATGAAAGACCTTTGCACAATTAATGTATTTTGATAAAAAAAAAGAATATTAGTAAGTTGAAACATGTCTGGGGTGTTGGTATTAGTGGGAGGGGGCAGACAAATGGAGAGGTAGAAGGAGAGCAAAACAAAATACATTATATTTGGGAAAATGGAGACTGGCTTGAGAATAGTAGAGAGGTGATTATAATAATAAAGCATATGCATCAGTTGGCTTGTTACAATAAACCCCCCTTGTACAACTAATTGATGTCCATTAGAAAATGCTTAAGCTATCTCTAAGGTGAATCTCTTCATTGGTTTTCTTAAAAGTGAGAACCTTCCCACCCTGAAGTTCACAGTGATCTACCCACACTTTTTCTGTTCCCTCTCTCGCTGCTACCTAACCTCTCAAAAGAACCTGTTTCACATTCCTGTCATTTGTGTTCTCAGTGTGTATTAGTTGCACAGAGGAGTTTCACCACAGTGTGTCACAGTACTTCACACATGTTTGTGTGTTTTACTATAGCCAGATAACCCCCCTCTATTGCTCTCTCGCTGTCACTGTCCCAAACAAATATTAAACAGCTTTCAGTGAGGCTCTTCATGCCGTCTTCACATATAACATGCAATGGATCTTTAAAATTATCTTTAAATAATTGCACAAAGGAGTTTTGATTCATGTGTTTTAGTATTTGCCTTCCATCATTCTTTTTCCCTCTTCTCCCTCTCAGTTGACCCTCAAACTGCCCTTCAATTACAATTATGTACTCTCTCTTCCCCCATCCCTATTTTTCCTGCTAAGATTTCTGATCTTGTGACAGGAAGGCTTGTGTTCTTCCAAGTAGGCCAAGGAATTTCTAGAACCTTTTTCTGAGTTGTAGCATAAATGATATTGAGAGGTTTTCTGTTATCTTGTTATGTTTCTTTTGTCTGTAGTATTACTGGAAAGGTCCAACAGTTTTTTCAATTGATCCATCAGAAGAAAGCTACCCAACTGTGTTTGACTAATCTAAAGGGAATCCTAGCCCCTTTTGTGGAAGCACACTTAAGTGGATTACTCAGTCTCATTCTCAGATCCACAGTGACCAGCTGTTAGTTTGCTCTACATTACTCTTAGTTTTGCGCCCAATGTCCCTCCCCTTTTTTTCTCCTCCTATGAATTTTCCTTTTCAGAACATTATAACACTAAAGATCATTCATCAGGTAAAGTTTTACCATGTGTGAATTTGTAGAACTAGCATTCTGTCCATTTTTTTCTCATTCTGCTGCCTGACATTCTGATATTGTGTTTGAGAAATTACATGTCTAGTATGCAAAGAGCTAATTGTAGCTCCCTGCATATATACAGACACACACACACACACACACACACACACACATGCACGCACACACACACACAGTGCCTTTGTGACAGATTTCTTATCTCAGGATAGGATGAACAAGTGCTTTCTATGTTCTACTTTCTATTCAGCAATAACAAAGTTGAAGAATAGGGGTGCAGAAGAGAATGGAAAAATAGATTTGTGTTCAAGCTTCTTCCAGATACATTGCTCCATGAGAAAAAGCGAGGTTTTCATTCAATAGTCCTCAAAACATGTTTTTGCATATTCATGAAATCCTTCAGATCCTTTGAGGGGAATCTGAAGGATCAAAATTGCTCTCATTGCAATAGTATAGTAATACAATACTGAACATTTCATAATAAAACTTAAGCATTATTTGCTTTTTCACTGCATTAATATTTGCACTCATGATACAAAAGCAATGATGGATAAAATTGCTAAGGTCTTGATGTCAATCATAACAATGACACCAAATGACACTTGTCATACCCATGAACTCATAGTTAAATTTTGTAAAGAACAAGCAGTCAGTTTTACTTTACAAGTCTGTAGTGGAGTGCCACAAATATTAATTTTATTAAATTGCATCCTTGAGTACATTTTCAAAAGTGTTCTGTGCTATGAACTAGGAAATGCACATGAAGGCCCTGGCTGCGTGCCAAAATGCCAGGATTGTTTCAAGAAAAGAACCTTTGAAATTGTTTAAGTTGCACATACAGGAAAAGAAATTGCAGCTAGTCTCTCATCTATAATCCTAGTGACTCAGGAGGCTGAGATTAAGAGGATCACAGTTTAAAGCCAGCTGGGGTAAAAAAAAAAGTCTAAAAGACTCCATCTTCAAAATAACCAGCAAAAAGCTAGATTAGAGAAATGGCTCAAGTGGTAGAGGACCAGCAAAACAAGAAAGTGCAAAGTCCTAAGTTGAAGCCTCAGCTCTAGCAAAAACAGATGAACAAACAAAATGCAACAGAACAATAAATACATATTTATACCTCTAATCATATGAATAACTTATTCTCTTAATACTTTGTCAATATTGGGATCACCTAAGTCTAGTACATGCAATTCCAACTTTTCATAGTCATTCATCCCTAATTTCTGATTAAAATAACTATTAAGAACCTTAAAATGACTATAAACACTAGACACAGAATGAAGATGGATAAAAATGATAATTTTCAAAATGTCAGAGGGAACGTATAATGATGACAATATTAGTGACAAGTCATAAATTAGATTCAGTGGGAAAGAAAAGATTTTCCACAGTAATGTTGAGAAATTGTCTTCCACCCCTGAAAAGCTTCATATCTAATATAGGAATAAATTCAAATAGAATAAAGAGCTATTCCTACCAAAAAGAAAGAAAGAAAGAAAAAAAGAAAGAAAGAAAGGAAGGAAGGAAGGAAGGAAGAAAGAAAGAAAGAAAGAAGGAACGAAGGAAGGAAGGAAGAAAGAAAGTAGAACTAAAATGTGAAAATTAACAAATCCTGGAATAGGGAACTATTTCCCAAGCACAGGGATCTATTTTCTGAGGATGAGGAAATGGATGATTATAAAGGAAAATACCAGTGTATACAAAACTACTGAATTTCTTGTGTCAAGCCACTATAAACAATAAGAATGCCAGTAGTGGTACAATCTCAACAAACTAGACACACGATTATGAGGTAATGTTCTTTTGCAAACTGAGAAAAAAATAGAAGCAATAAAAATAATTAAAGGTAAACTCAGCACCGGTGGCTCACCCCTGTAATCCTAGCTACAGAGGAGACTGATATCTGAAAATCATGGTTCCAGACCAGCCCAGGCAGGCAAGTCTGTGAGACTCTTATGTCCAATTAACCGCCAGAAAACTGGAAGTAGCACTGTGGCTCCAAGTGTAGAGCCCTAGCCTCAAATATAAAAGCTCAGGCCCTGAGTTCAACCTCCACAGCCAACAATAAATAAATAAAATTAAAGATAAGAAAAGAGCTGAAAAGTTTGTTTTGGTTTTGCTTTTGTTTTTGTCAGTCATCGGTCGTGAACTCTGGGCCTGGGCACTGTCCCTCAGCTCTTCAGCTCAAAGCTAGCACTCTACCACTTGAGCCACAGCGCCACTTCCGGTTTCCTGGTGGTTAGTTGGAGATTAGAGTCTCAGGGACATTCTTGCCTGGGCTGGTTTTGAACCACAATCCTCAGATCTCAGCCTCCTGAGTAGCTAGGATTACAGAGGTGAGCCACCGGTGCCCGGCTTAATTTACATTTTCTTTAAGACTTCCTTCATTTTAAAAATCGATTTTCAAGCCGGGTGTCAGTGGCTCACGCCTGTAATCCTAGCTACTCAGGAGGCTGAGATCTGAGGATCACAGTTCAAAGCCAGCCCGGACAGGAAAGTTTGTGAGACTTTTCTCCCCAATAAACCACTAGAAAACTGGAAGTGGCACTGTGGCTCAAGTGGTAGAGCACTCACCTTGAGCTGAAGAGCACAGGGATAGCACCCAAGTCCAGAGTTCAAATCCCACGACTGACAAAAAAAAAAAGAGAGAAAGAAAAAAAGAAAATGTAAATTAAGCTAAAACTACAATTGTCTTTATTTTTCTAATCAAATTACAAAAGCATCTTAGCATATTATGCTTGGTTTGAGAATGCTGATATAAATGTGGCTTTTCACAATTACCTTCTCAAAACTATGCAAAAGTAATGTGGAAAATGAGAAACAGAAGTGCAAATTCCATTTTCAGCAAAAGAAGAATCATAAAAATCAGCAACAACTCAAAGAGGGCAGGAAAGACTTGGGAGCCGTAACTGCAGAACCCCACACACAGCCAGCACTCCTCTATGAGGTCAAAAACAACCAGTGTTACTTTTCATCAATGGGTCTGGAAGGCTGGAGCTGACAGAGACATGAATCTTCTCTGAGTCTTGTTTGATTCTAATGAGAAGAAAAGATCACAAAGAAGAGTCAGATTTTTTTAAGCAGTCTATTAGTGAGACCAGAAAAGGAAAAATACCTAGAGTGTCAGCTTGTGATCCACCCTGCAGTACAATCTTCATAGCCTACACGACCACTCCTATATAAACAATCATGTTGTTCTCAAGAGCCTTGTTGATGTGGAACCTCCAACTGACAGCACCCCCTAGACCATCTACACATGGGCATGCATAAGATGCACTGGTACACACACACACACACACACACACACACACACACACACACACACACAGAGGCACACAGGCACAGGAGATTTTTACTTCTGAGTTCCAAGAAATTCTGAGTTTCTAAAGTAATAATTTTAAAAAGGAACCATCACTTTATCAAAATATTATAAGAAAGATGACAAGAGACAACTAAGAAGGATCATAAGAAGAACAAGCTTTTGCCATGAGGCAGTTCCAACAACTCTCTATTATTGTACATTTTTAACTTATTGGCACAATATTTCTCTAAAGCAAGAACACAAAGCAGAGATTCAATAGCTCATGGGAGAGAAGAACAGAGATGAACCAGGAGTTGACTGGGCTGAAGATAATAGGAAAAAAAAACTCACCAGAGTAAAGACAAAATTAAGGCAGCAACTAGGAAGATCGACACTGATGAAGATATGATGGGCTAGACTGACAAAAATCAAATGAAAATAAATGCCAGAAATGAAAGGGTTAAGCAAATATTGATAGGTGAGGAATTGAGGCAATAAAAGCAAAGTGAATACTAGAAGAAGAGAACCAAAACACCTGGGGAAAAAATAAAGCATAAAGAAACATCCTAAGAGCCACATTTTCCTCTTGGTCTCTACCCACACTTTATCCTTGAATCTAATCCACTCATTTTCCTATCTTTAGTCTTTGCCTTCTTCTGCACCCTCACTATCCACCACTTCAAGTTCAAGTCACTTTAATTCACTTTACACTTGAGAATAATTTCTGAAGGCCTACATAGAGGAATGAGATCATCTCTCATATGTCCCTAAGTTTTCCTATCAGATGCCTCAGTCCCTGAACAACATGTGTACTTGTCACTATACAAGTAGGCTCCTGAGCATCAGCCTCCACTAGCATTTCTACCCAAGTCTTTTCAAACATGGACAATAAAATACAAGAATACACAAAAGCCAGCCAGCCCTACAGTTAGATCTTGAGCAAAAATGGTATGTGGGCTGTTGGTATAGATCAGTGACTGGTATAGATCAGCGACTTTCTCGACTCCCCTTGATATCCTCCTTTACCTGTAGTATTTTGCCCATCAGAAACTTACCAGAAGCAAAATTCTGGAGCTCATTTTGCATTTAAAAACAGAAGAAAAACAGATTGTGTTCTTCTGATTTCTGGACATCTGAGAGCCATCTCAGAGCACTACATTGGGGTCTTATAACTTGAGGTGGGCTTTGGGGTATAAACGAGTAACCCAAGATGTTGCTGCTTACAGGAGGTAAAAGGCAAAGGTAGTAGACTGGTGCATTGAGCATCTTCCTCCTAGCTGGTAATGATAAAGAGACAAATGTATGAAAACCATCATTTCAGTGCTTCAGAAATGGACCAAATGCTGAGAACAAGCTCATAGGCACCAAGTATTCAGGAGTTGCTGGATTTTGACTAGAAGAATAAAAATCAATGCTGTTATTGCCTGAGTTCTCCCATTCCTTTTGCCCAGCTCTTTCTTCGTGGTGGTTCTAATAGGGAGCGCTGGAGGTGGGGTGGGTATATGGAAGTTTAATTATAGAAAGATAATTTGATTTATAACAGTAGTTGGATAACTCCATACCCAGTAGAAATGTCAGTTACAGGCAATGATCTCAATGACAAGAGTATTGGGACAACTCACTATAATGATCACAGTAGAAATACAAAATACCAATTGTTGGCCAGATTTGGACAAAGTAGATCTCTCACTTGCTGGTGGCAGTATGTGCAAATGGATATAGCCAGTGTGGAAAACTGTTTAGCGAAGGGCTTGGAAGTAAAAAGCAAATTAACTAATATGGCTTCCAAATTCCACTTATACAATGCCACCTCAATGTGAAAGCAGACTCACACCATGCACACAAAGGGAAGTCATAGCAATGCTCATCATACCAGCAAAAGTCCAGAAATGGCTCAGGCAACCATCAGCTCTGAATGGACACATAAAATATGGTAAGATTAGGGAAAAACAGAAAATAATGGCAGCAGGGATAGCTTATACCTGTAATCCCAACTACCCAAGAGTTAACATCTGAGTAGTGACCAGGGAAGTAAAATCTATGAGACTCTTATCTTCATTTAACCTACAAAAAGCTAAAAGTAGAGGTGTGGCTCAAGTGGTAGCAAGTCTTGAATGAAAAGGCCAAGTGAGAGCATGAGGCCCTGAGTTCAAGCCCCAATACCAGCACGCATGCACACACACACACACACACACACACACACACACACACACACAAAGAGAGAGGGGGAGGGAGGGAACAGAGAAGTGAAATGTCTGGTAAAGGTAAATTTATAGGACAGATCTCTGGGTGCCTGGAGCTAAAGGTAGGAACAGCAACTGACTGCAAACAGGCAAAAGGAACCATTCTGAGTGAAGGAATGTTCTGGCATGGGGAATGGCCATGCCACCTGTCAAATCTACATTTACGATGAATAAAATTAGCACATATAACATGTGCCTTAGTCAGGATTTTTTTTAATATAAAGGCTATTCCCAAAGTAAGAATACAGATAATAACGTAAAGGTATTCAGGAGAGACCAAGAAGATTTACAACAAATAAACAGGAAGTGATGAATGCCATGAAGTCTACTACTTGCAGTGTGCCTGAAATCTTGGCAGGAAGTGAACACAGAACTCTAACCAGGCCTGGACACTCTGCCCTTATCATCTTTGGCTGATTGAAGGCTGAGGTTACCACAACGTTGTGTATAGGAAGCCTTAACTTCATGCAGAATTCAAGGACAGGAACAGGAAGCCCAGGACTCCTTCTCTGCCTCCCATTGGGTCCTGTAGCTGACCAGAGTGCTGACAATGTCTCATGATGCATGGACAGGTGTGTTTGTGGTGCTTATTGCTGTAGAGAATAGAGGGATCATAACTATAGGGTTGAACAACTTTCAAGTGTCTTATGGAATGTAACTGGAATGGGATAGGGACACATACGTGTCCACTAACATGAGTTCATTAACCAGAAGGCCATGAACTTCATGCTACATGAAGTCCAGCAAAAGAAGTAGAGTAAAAATTCATCTGATGAGGGTTCAGAGAAAGCACAAACCATGTCCCTGGAATCACAGTAGAAATTCACTTTCTGTATCTCCAAATACAACTGATGGTAGCCAGGCAAGGTGGCTCACGTGAGTAATCTTAACTCATTGGGAAATACTGTACAAAGGATGGCATGTTCAAGGTCAGCTGAGAAAAACCAATTTGCTAGAGTACATCTTGACCAATAGCTGATTGCAATGGTTACTTGAGGCACAAATAGGAGAATCGCATGTCTAGACCATCCTAGAAATAAAGGAAGAGGCTTTCTTCAGAAGATAAGTGGAGGCTGGTGGAGTGGTTCAAGTGGTAGAGCACCTGAATAGCAGGACTGAGCCTTGGGTTCAAGCCCCAGTATTACTTTAAAAAATAGCAAGTACTGATGGTAACATGTTACTGGACACTTTTGGCTGAATACGTGTTAACGTCTACCAGCTAGACATTATTACAAAAAATATCATAGCCTCCATAAAACAATATTTGGAAAAATACTTTTTCCTTCTGAATGCTAACTTACACAAGCCTTTTTTCTGCAGAAATATACTCATACTTATCAACTTACACATGGGCTCTATCAGCAACTTGTAGCCTGTGAGATATGGCATTCGATGATGACCAAAACAACTTGTAAGAAAGAGAAACAGATTTCTTATTTAATCATTTGCAGTATTAATCCATTTGAGAAAACATTTATTATTGCATGATACATTTTGAGAGTAGTTTTGTTCATTAGTATTTGTTTCAGAAAAACAAAAATCAAAATGTGACAGCTTGCTCCTTCATTAGTCACAATTTCCTCAAATATTTCAAGGCATTTCATTGTTGGAAAGGGAATTGGTAAACTCCAAATCATGTCTTTCTGTAAGCTACACTTGTAATTCCTATGTAAAGATAAATACAAGGACATATATCCTTACACACAAGTTTTGAAGGTGATGTGCCTTAAATGACCATCAAAATCCTTTGGAAAGCTGACGTAAATACAGACTTCTGAATATCTGTGAACGAAAGCACCTCCCAAATGTAAAATGAGATGATAATGAAAATAAGTCCCACAATTCTTTAAAAATTCATATGAGTGGTAGTTTGTGTGGCTTCTTTCTTCACTCCTAAGTTGCTAGAGTGTACTGTGCATGAGAACCTGCTGGGGTGCTTGTTTGGAATGCATTTCTCTGCCCACTGGAGATTCTGCTTCATTGGGCCCATGCAGGGCCCACCAACCCAGTGATTCCCATACAGAGGGAGGAAAAGCATTACTCCTGACACCATTGGCTGCTGCAGGAGAGGTGCTCTTTCTGAGCCTCTGCACTGGAGGCAGGGTATGAGGAAAACAGAGAGGCTGTCAACTAAACCAAGCAGACAACTTGGAAGATAGTTTGGATGATTCAAACACAATGGTCCTCATTTTCTATTGGGGCTACATTCCAATAGACTCATCACAAATTGAAAATATTCTGAACATATTTAGTATCCCCAAGCTACTGAGCAACATAAACTAGCCTAACTTTAATATGCTCAGAGCATTTATGTTAGCTACAATTGGACAAAGTCATCTAACACAAAGCTTATTTGATGTCCAAGTGTTAAACATCTCATGTCATTTATTGAATACCTATATCCAAAGACCACTGTCAAAGCAGTATGCCATGATCATATGGCTGGGAACTGTGGCTCTGCTCTTGCTCATACTTAAGATGGAATGGTTCTGGCATATTGCTATCCCAGGAAAAGATCACAATACAGACATTGACTTATAGATTCTGCTTGATAGTTGTTACTTTCACCCCATTGTAAAGTAAAAAAAAACAATAATTGGAACATGCCTAAGTCAGGGTGCATGTCTAAGTAAACTAAAACTAAAGCTAAGTCAGCTAGCATCTGCACCTTTTCTGAATACTCAAGCAGGACAATCACTAATAATAACTCCCTGATTACTGAACCACCATAAATGCTAGGCAGGCAGAGGAAGCTGTGTGGGCATTGCCATGTTCTTTTCTGGTCATAAAATCCAGTTGGTCTGCAATTACTCCAATGTGACACCTTGTATAAGCTAGAAATCATGTCTTCACTTTAAACATTGTAAATCAATAAAATTACATTGTAGCCATTGACAACACATACAATTTTGCCTGTTTGATGCCCCATTACTGCAATCGCACTTGCCTTGGTTTGGAAAGCAGTCCTTCACTTCCCCGAGGGAGTATTATAGGGCACTGCCCCCCTCCTTGCTCTTCTTGCATCCAGGACATATTTATAGACAGCGGAATAATGCCACACAAATTGCACTCACAAATAGTCCTAGATACTTTGCAACACGGAAGCCCACTTTCAGGAGAGATGGTGAAATTTCCAAGAGTTTTCCATTTTTCTTTTCTCCCAATGTATTTTCTCACCATTTAAAAAATACAAATTGGTAATGGAGTTCGGAGCTACATGCCTGAATTAAATATGTCATGTTTAACACAGTAGAGCACAAAATACACTTGGAACTTTGCTCCTATGAAACACTTAGGAAATTCCTACAAGAAACACTCTCAAGGAAGATGTCTTTTGTGAGATACTAGGAAGCTTGATACTCTCCCATGATCTCCTGTGATTACAAAGAATGTGCATTGTGGATTCCAACTTACAGAGAACATGCATGCATCAAGAACCATTTGCCCTGGTGTATACACACACCATGGAGCTTTACTCAGCCATGAGGAAGAATAGAATGATGTCATGATAAGAAAATGGATGGAACTGGAGATCCTCAATCATGTAAAGTGAAGTAGGCTGGTCCCCCAAAGACAAAGCTCACTTATTTATTTTCTCTGAGGTGGGAGGAGGGCATGGACACTGCTAGGGTTGTGGAAGGGAAAGAAGAAATGGGGGAGAAAACTGAGGATAAGAAAGAGGAGTAAAGGAGGGGGGGTCTATCCCTTTTACTAGATGATCAAAGTATATTATATGCATATATGGGAATGCCATAATGAAACCCCTTTGTGCAATAAATATACACTAATTTAGAAATCTTAAAAAAAATTAAAATAACTCTTTGCCCAGTGACTATTTCCAGTTTTATTCGTTTCCTGGTAGGTGTCTCCAAGTCCAAAAAGAAAAAAAAAGGATTTCTATCCCCTCTGCTTCAATTAAAAACAGTTCAGTTTTCACTAAAAGCATGGAACTGAAAAGCTGAAACTAATAATTAAAAAAATAATGAAGTGTCCCACTAGGTCGCTGTAGGTTCTGATGGCATCCATTCACCCACATCAGGATGCAGGTGACAGTCAGCTTAGGCTAGGATCAGCTGTAGCAATAATTCCAAAACCTCAGGGAATTAAAACAATACTTTTTCCTGCTCATGCTATATGTCCAATGCGTGTTGCCCCTACACAGTGACTCAGAGACTGCTAACAAAGGCTGCACTGTAACACTGCTTAGGGTCACTGCAGCTGAAGGTCTCACAGCCTCAAGTGAATTTTGCAGCTGGGCAGAAACACACTTCATCTCTCCCTACAATCGGCTGGCCCAAACTCATCAACCAGCTCTTCCCAGCTTCCAAAGGATAGAGAGCTGCCATCTTCCCATGAATCAGAGAATGACCAACATAGCAAGTGGCATTTGCCTTCTGTGTTTCTCTCAGCTTGATTATTCACAATGTAACTGCCTGTTTTCTTCTTCATCTTCTGTCTATTCCTCTCTCCGTAACAGGCATTGGAAGACACTTCTACATAAATGGCCGCAGAGAGAATGTGTTCCCTCCGTTCTCCCACATCGTCTCCTCAAATTCTCTCATAATTTAAAGTCTGTGTCTCAGAAGCCAAGAAGCTGTGCCATTAGAAACTATAGTGTTTAACACTGTGCCCACACACTTGTAAATCTAGCCCAATAAATACTCAAGATTCTCACAGGTTAAATTAGCCATTCTTTTCTCCATGGGCAAAAGTAAAGAAGATTAGATGATTTCAATTCTAGGTCACTGAATGGGAATGGAGTTCCTCCTTCAAAAAAAAAACTGGAGGGAATCTGAAGATATCACCTAATAACTTCAAAGAAACTTAGATATTACTAAGCAAAATTTTAACCCTTATTAGGAAAGAGTAGTCTTCTTAGGAAAGAGTAGAAGGAAAGTGTCCAATAGACATAAAAAGTCTGTATGATTAGTGTTACTGGTACTGAAAGAACATTGATTATTTTTCCTTTAAAACTCAGAAAAAATTAAAAATATTGCTAACACTAAATGCTGGTCAGAAGACAGAAGATTGGTTGATGTACAAACCAGAACAGTAATTTGGTAAGGCAATTTTCCAAAATTAGTCAAATGCTGCATGCTTTATGACTAAGTTTCTATTTCTAGGAATCTCTCAAAAACAATCACATAAATATATGAGAATAAAAGCCTGATGCTTGCTACAGTGTTGTATGAAACATAAAAAGTTGGAAAAAGCACAAAAAATTAGTTCACAGCGAGATAGCTGTATCCATACAGAATAAAATCATAAGACCATGAACAAACCAGACAGGAGTTGAGAGACTTCGGGACAAAGCTACTATGTGTTGCTAGATAAAGAGCAAGTTGCAGAATGAAAAATAGAATATGGATAATGCCTGAAAGCCAACTCCTGTTAAACTAGGAAGCCTTGATTAGTGCTTGCTGTTTTCCCGACATAAACACTTTTTCAATGGCTGTTTTCAAGCTACCAACCTTTAATGACTAATGAGAAATTTCCCACACTATTGGAGGGGACTATTCTCATTTTTAAAATGTGTTTGTAGAAGGGTGCAGCTCATGACTATAATCCTAGCTACTCAGGAAGCTGAGATCTGAGGATCAGGGTTCAAAGCCAGACTGTGCAGAAAGTCCCCTCGAGACTCATCTCCAATTAACTGCTCAAAAACTAGAAGTGGCACTGTGGCACAAGTGGTAGAGCACTAGTTTTGAGTACAAAGAGGCTCAGGGACGGTGCCCAGGCCCTGAGTTCAAGCCCCACAACCAACACAAAAAAAAATGTGTGTGAACATCTTTTGTGTGTGAATGTAGAAACACTGAAAAATATGCTAGAAAGAATAAACAGCAAGTAGCCCAGGAACAAAGTGGTCAGGAGACAAAGAACCATAATCTAGTTCTCACACTTGGGTGTGGTTTGGATTTGTTCCACTGAACATTGCATTAATTTTTTTTTCTTATAATCCAAGCCCGTGCCAGTCACTTACACCTGTAAGCTTAGCTACTCAGGAGGCTGGGATCTGAGAATCATAGTTCAAAGTCAGCCCAGTAGGAAAGTCTATGAGACTTTTTTTTTGGGAGGGGGGGGGTCCGCTCGTGAGGCTTGAACTCTGGCCTGGGCGCTGTCCCTCAGCTCTTCAGCTCAAGGCTAGCACTCTACCACTTGAGCCACAGCGCCACTTCCGGCTTTTTTGTTTTTGCTTATGTGGTGCTGAGGAATCGAACCAAAGGCCTCAAGCATGCAAGGCAAGCGCTCTACCAATGAGCCACCTTCCCGGCCTCATCTATGAGACTTTTATATCCAATTAAACACTCACACTCACACACACACACACATACACACACACATAGAATGTGGAGCTGTGGTAAAATGCTAGTCTTATGCAAAATGCTGAAGGACAGTGCTCAGGCACTGAATTCAAACTCTAGGACTAACACCAATTTTTTTTCTTTTCTTTAATTTTTTCTTTTTTCCCAGTTGTGGGCTTGAACTCTGGACCTAGGCACTGTCCCTCAGCTCTTCAGCTCAAGGTGAGCACTCTGCCACTTGAGCCACAGCACCACTTCTGGTTTTCTGGTGGTTTATTGGAGATCAGAGTCTCATGGACTTTCCTGCCCGGGCTGGCTTTGAGCCACGATCCTCAGATCTCAGCCTCCTGAGTAGCTAGGATTATAGTTGTGAGCCACCAGCACCTGGCACCATTTTTTTTTCTTATAATCATGATTACTCATGGGGCTGAGATCTTAGGATCAAGGTTCAAAGCCAACTTGGGCAAAAAAACTCTTAACATAAGAAAAGTTTTCTTATGTTAAGATTTAAGTACCTATTACTATAAAAGTAGTTCATGATTAGTACAGAAGAATAGCAAAATAGAAAAGAATGCAAATAAAAACATCAAACTTTCCCATAAGAATTGGATGTTGGTGGCTCTCACCTATAATCCTAGCTATCCAGTATTTAAGCTCTACAGGATTTAAGTTTAAAGACAGCCAGGGAAGAAAAGTCTGAGAAACTCCATTTATATAATAATCACAAAACACTAGGTTGGTAATATGGCTCAAGTGGTAGAATGCCAGTTGGGCAAGCAAGCTGAGCCAGGGCAAGGCTCTGAATTCAAGCCTCTAAATATTCAATTTTAGAATAACCATTTTTACTATTTTGGTGCATTGTCTTCTATGTATTTTTCTTAGGAAAATGTAATGTTGGGGGTTTATAGAATCAACTTTACATTTTACGGGCAATTTTTTTGCTCTGTATAAATTTTTATTCCATTTCTGATATGTTCCTAGGAAATGCCATTTATTGTCTTAGAAGAAACATTAATTATTAATGAAAGGTAAGGTTTCAAAATAGGTTTTAATGAGAGGGAAAGCAGATTATATTAAATGCAATAGTAGCATGCCACTAAATTTTCCAAAAAATATAGATACATTTTTTGTTTTTGTTTTGTTTTGTTGTTGTTTTGGTAAGTCGTGGGGCTTGAACTCAGGGCCTGGGCACTGTCTCTGAGATTTTTGCTCAAAGCTAATGCTCTACCACTTTGAGCCACAGAGCCACCTCCAGTTTTCTGGTGGCTAATTGGAGATGAATCACACAAACTTTCCTGCCTGGGCTGGTTTTGAACAACAATACTAAGATTTCAGCATGAACCACCAGCACCAGCTTATAGATAAGTTTTTATGGGAGTGGAGATGATGATATGCTAAGATACTCATTGTTTAACTACATATGTATTAGTTTTCATGCAGAGAACTATTTGCCCTGTGAAGCTTGCAACAAAGACAAAAGACAGTGGAAATTGACAAAGTTAATTTCAGACAAAGGAGTTAAAGGTGAACAAAGAGGTTGTCATGGATAAGTCAAGAAGAAAAGAGATATTAGAAAGAGGACCATTAATAAATAGAATAATATAATTAGTAGTGATTAAAAATGGCACGGCTACCAATGAACTGCCATGGAATGCATGTATATAAATATCGAACTTTAACAAGAAAAATAAAGCAAGCCAGTGCAGACATTAGGAAGTAATGGAAATATTGTCAAAATAGCAAGTGATAAAAGACAGGTGAGGGAATTTGCTACAACTCACTTAAGCCTGGGATTCCCAGACCCCTGAGTGCACGAGGATTTGGAGTCATCTCCTGGAGCTGACTTTAATCCTGTATCTCACCAAGTGGAGCCATAAGCAAACTTTGAATTTCCTAATGCATTCCCTATCTAACCTTTACCCATTGCTCAAAAACTGGAAATGAAAAATTTTAGGCCTCTCTTTCATTGGAGTTCTATTCAGAGATGTCTCCGAACCCAAATCTTGGGTATGATCTGTATCTCAAGACATATTTTTTTTACGTTGGGGTATCAACTTGCATGCCGATGGATCTTTTCCCAACATATCCCTACTTCTAAGCCATTTAAGTGATTGATGGAACTCTAGTATCCATTGAACTAATTAGAATTACTTGGGATTGCTATTGTACCTTTCTTTCATTTTGCAATTGTAAAGAATATCTATAGTGATGAGCTAAGAAAAAAGTAGAGTCTTTTCTTTTTACCTTAAGCAAATGCAGTTAGTTGATGTAACCACCATAAAAGGGCTTATTTATACTTAATAAAATTAAAGATGTAAAAAAATTAAAGATGTAGTCATTAGAGGACATAGATGAGTAGGAAAAAAGTCATTGCAAATGGCAATTAGTTAAATACAGTTTCTCCATTATTGATTCCTTTTCTTTTAATAAATTCTGGAGTACAAAATGACATCCAAGAATCAAATGAACTGAATGTGACTAGTGTCCTGGAACTTCTTATATCTGCCGTACTCAAACAGGACTTTTGATCCTGGTAAAAACAGCAAGAGAAACATCAAGAAGATTAGGTAGAGAGTAATGGAATCGTGGAACCAATAAACTGCAAATCAGTAGAGAAAGAGACACCCCAGAGGCCCTAATCTGGACTTGAGTCAATATTGTGATACAATTGTCCAACAAAACTTATGTGAATTCAAACTGGCTTGAATACATGCCCTTAACCCATGTATTCTTCCCAAGGAACTAAAAGCATTTTACAAGCAGCTTTGTCTTCCATTTTCACCAAGTCCCTACATTTCCCCCCTCATGTGCTGACCCATTTTTCCCCACCAACAGAAAAGAAACTTTTCATGTGTCCAACACAAACCACAAAGATGTAAGTTACTTTTGATGGTATATGCTACACCCATCAAAATTTAAGCACAGAACTAAGTTCATTGAGGTTACAGGAAAAACTAAAGTAAATACAGTTAATTAATAAAAACAAAGATTTTTTTAGGAATTTACTGCACTACTAAGGAGGTTTTAAAGGGATTCACAAGAAAGAATAAGCACTTTCTTAATTTCAAGGTTATAATAAAATTAAGTCTCATTGAAAAACAGGAAGATATTTCTCCAAGATTCAATCACCTTAAGGCTAAATTTTTAGAGATGTATGCTGTTTTGTGTGGATGGGGGAAAGGATTTACTGTTGCTTCTCTTCTTTAAAACTAAGTCAAACTGTTAGGAATTTATGTACGTTAAATTTTGCAAAAGAAAGCAATCACCTTCTGTGAAATATAAAAGCCTTAAGATGGTCTCAGGAATGTTCAAATTCCTTAGTAGTAGCCAACCTCATTTGTCACTAAAATAAAGGCAAACTTTCATAGGCAGAGGGAGCTCGGTGACCTGATGTAAGAATGAGTTTAATACAATCACCATTCATCTCTACAACTTCCACAGCCACACAATAATCAGCCAGCCTTAGATCAAAAGTCATCTGGCTGCCTTAAGTGGTAGAGTGTTTGCCTAGCTAGCATGCACAAGGTCTTGAAATCACCACCAGTACCAGATTTGCATCTTACCAAAAGTAACTGTAATGAACATGTACCATTCTTTTCTTGTTATTATTCTCTAGAGTAAATAGCAACTATTTACATAACATTTAGATTATTTAACTCTATGAGAATCTGGGCATAGGTTATATGCAAAGGCCATGGCATTTTTTCAAAGATATTTGAGCATTATCAGATTTTTGTTGTCTAGAGGGGGCCTTGAACCCAACCCCTTGCCAGACAATAGGATAATTATACAAAAGAAAAGAACACCTCAGGATTGTTTGAGCTTTACCCACCTTAGGGAGGGGAAGATTAAGTCCTCCAGACAGTTCTTTCTAGAAAGGTCTGATCTGATGCTGCAGAAGAGGGACTGCAGAGTTGGTAAACACTTGTTTCTATAACTCATGAATTCTTGGGTAGAACTTCTACATAGATAACTAGTCCCTTCAGTAAATTACCTGGGAATGTTAGATATTTCAGAATGTGCTCTACTCTAAAAGACCATCACTGTAAATCTACTGAAAGATTGAGCAGCTAGACATGAACAATGGGGAAATGCAGAAGGAACTGAACTTAAAAGGGAAGATGAGATCACAAGGTCTCAGAAACATTGTTATGAAACTTCCTGACTCATAGGAAGCCTCCAACTGGATTTAGGGACAGGCGTTCCTCACAGACAATCTTAACCCCAAAGATGGCTGCCATCCTCATCCTAGTGACCAACTGCTTGCAGTCTAACCTGTATTGTGGTGGCTACTTCAACTGTCTGGTCTGGCTTCTCTGGCACCATTTTGTGCTTGTCATTGTTCTAAGCCATTCTCTCCCAATCATCTTGAGTTCCAGCACAGACGGGACTGTTGGATAGCACCTTTATGACAGAGAACTGAAATCATCCCTTCAGGAACAGCAGAGCCCTGTAGGACACATTACCCCCAAATGGAATAGTTACCTGCAAAGACCAGGATCCACACTGGAGCCAGAGAAATCATCTTAGAGAAGCCAGATTGCTACCTTCCAGAAATGGCAGGGATCACTACTTCTCTGGAGAACCAGAATTAACATGATGACTACCCAGGCCACCTGGAACAGGGGCTCTTAAACTGCATATGCTTTAGTACCCTGCCTCTAATCTTTCCTTTACTTAAATCAAACACTCATATCTGTACCCCCAAAATGGCTGAAAATGAACTGTTGTCCTCCCATAATATCATATTATACAATCTCCTTCTCCTGCCATATTTTTTCCTAATTAACTTGCCAATTACTTTGCCTGAATGCTCTGGCCAGATACAAGGACTGAGTTTGATGAGCGCTGACTTCCTAGTAATGAAACTATATATTTTAATCATCAGTTATGGATGGAAAACAACTAGTTCCATATTTTTTGTTTGCCTAAATTAATTTGGGGTGGTAAGTATTATATGGAAATGCTTGCTGACTCATACCCTTCAGCAAACTACTAAGATATCACTTTAATACATGGTGGTAGTTGGGAAAAGAATAGGGTGGTGAGCAAAGGGGTGAAAGGGTAATACCTTAACCACTAACCACAATCTTCCCCCAAAACTCTGGGGGAAAATGGACAACCATGGGTTGCAGTACTAGAAACATGGCTAGGGTCCCTAAATAAAATGAAAAACAAGTGAGAGCAGAAGGAATGCCTATAACCACCTCATTCATTCATCTTACACACAGCTAGACACACAAGAGACAAAGCAAACTTAACTAGGAAAGACAATTTTTCCCAGAAAGAGCCCCAGCAAATGTCTTTTCCAAAGAAAAAAATTAAGATAAAAGAGAAGGCAGCTGTCCTCGCTACAATTAAAGAAACATCAGTTGGGATCTAAGATGTAGAAAGCCTGGTTCATGAGCAGCACATCTGGGTGGAAATATGAGCTTGGTGATGTGGCCAAGGTCTGGAGACGCCAGTGCTGTTGAGTACATACGCGTGGCATAAGTTAGAGCGGTGAAGGGGACACTTTAATTTATGTGCTCAATTTTTCTGAGATCTCAAAAAAGAAAAGAAAAAATGAAAGTGGGGGAAAGGGATGAATGAGGTTAATTTTCCGGGTGGCACGTTCAGGGATGCTTTGGAGATTAAGGGTTTTTCCATTACCTCCGTATCCTGATCGGAAGGGAAAGTGATTTTTGTAGCCAGAAGCTTCATCCTGGCAGTCTTAATTCACCCTCCCCGCAAGGGGCCCAGGTCTTTCTTTAAAGAGGAACTAATTTTCTCAATTCATTTTTTGCAAATGAGGAATCAGTGAGAGAAATTTCAAAATCACAATCAGTGATGGATACTCTGTCATTTTATCATGACCTTACAAGTTAACCTATTAAGAAATTGAGTTAAATGGATAAATTATCATAACCTGTAAATATCAGAAAAAATAAAGATCAGAGGTTCAAATATAAACTATGGCACAATGTAATGATATATAATGTCAATTCATCTTTGCAAAGTATACTTTTTTTTCTCTTTACCAGGCTTTTCTTCTTGGAGTATTGACCATAATTTTTCAAAAGGAAATGGATGTCAGGGAAAATTTAAGCATCCAGTTCATGTCACAAATACAAGTATTCTGCAAAGCAGGAACCACAATCACAAATTATCAAGCTCTTCCTTCCTCTAATTGTGTTGTCTCACAGTGTCACAGACAAGCAAAGAGGGGACAAATTCCTCTGCCCAAAGTCAAATTATGTATGTCAGCAATGTAGGATAAACGTATATGGTATTGCTCATGTTAATTAATTACAAATAAACCATCTTTTCCATAACTTGCAGGTATTTACTAAAGATTCCTAGGGGTTAAAGTTTTATGCAATAGAAATAGATTTAAAATGCTATTTTCATTGGCTTACTTTTTAGTTGTTTGGAGATTACTTTTATTAAATAAAACACAGAAACATGGTTAAGAAGAGCTATAATCAACTATAGAAATAGATAATTAAAAGAAACTTCTTGTTTAAGGATGACAAACTCCAAACTGTACAACTGGGCATACACCCATGTTTTGGGCACAGAGCCTGTCTCAGTTCCAACTGTCCTGCTCACGAGGTCCTACAGGAAGAAGGCTTTGCCTAGCTTCCGAGCACTCTCTTCTTAACACACACGTCTTATACTCTGGGTTTTCTTCCAGTTCAGTAAGTAAATTTAGACCTTTTTTGGACCTGTCCTCCTGTCTTCTTTTACTTAATTAAAATCTTGTCAGTTCAAATTAAATTAAATTTGAATGAATAGCTAGGCTGTAATTTAGAATAGAGAGAGGGGAGGGGGGAAAGCAGTGTAATAATTCAGTGGTAAATATGTTTGAACTTAATAAAAGGTTAAATGTAAACTTCTGTGGCTTTCTCTTACTTAACAACTATAAGTTTTCTTTACCTAGTTTCCTTAGTAGATAAGAAGCCTGATTTCCAGGAAGAAGTGAAGTTTTACTCTAAGCCAAGTGCAGAATCTACCCATGGCCCTGAAGCCCTTCTCATAGTACAAAAACAAGAGTAACTGTCATGCTCCTTCAAGCATTTTTTATAGCTCTCACCTACCTTCTCCCCAAACAGAACATAGAGTGGTTTTCCTCTGTAATATTTCCTAAATAGCCTTTCGAGCATCTTAGTAGCCCTATGACATAATGGAGAGACCCCAGAGAAGAGCCTGCGTCAGCTCTGGAGCTTTGATTCTGGTAGGGAAACTGCACTTACAATTGATCCTTTTAAATAGGTTCAGCTTGCCACAGAAGAGAGGAAGACTTAAAGCATCAACAAGAAATCAGAACTCTTCTAGCTGCACACATTAAATACACACACACACACACCCCTTCCACTTGCTTTCCAACTACAGCTTTTTAAAAATTATTTTAGAAATTGATTTTAAAATGTACATTAGCAAATCCTTCCAATTGGCAAAGCCTGGTAAAAGAGAGAGAGACAGACACAGACACACAGACACACAGACACACACACACACACACACACACACACACAGAGTAACTAGAGCAACAAATTAGAAATATTGTGGTTTTAACACTTAAAAACATTTCCTTATGTTTGATGGGCTGAAAATAGCAAACATAAACAGAAAACACGCTATCACTTAGCAGCCAGGAGACTCCAAATTTGGTCATTCAAATAAAAGGGTGGCAAACTTGATACAGATATTCTGTGTCCCCTCTCCCATCTCAATTATGATCATAAACAACCCATATGCCTGGCTCTCTATGCTTGCTCTAAAAAACAGACCAACGAAGATTGAAGCTTGGGACTCACACCCAGCAGTGTCCACTTTAAATAGAAAAAGCGCACATTGATTGCATGAAACTCAAGGCTCATTTTGGTCCATCGATTCCCCTAGTGACCTTCAGTAGCATCAAAGCTCAGAGCGAACCCAATCTGACCCCGACTTTATGTGCATTATTATATCAACAGACAGGAGCTACTTACGGTCCATGCCATTGTCTCCAGAGACACGTTATAAAGTATTCTAGAGCTGCCCCTGCCCAGAATACCTCGGGTGCATGTCATTTGCTTCTCTATCTTCCTTTCTTCCCCCTCTCTCTCCTATTGTTGCAAGGAAACATATACACGCCAGTATACAAATTCTGTATACAAATGCTCCCTTCATGGAGTATTTCTTCCTTCTCGATTCAGAACTCAAAAAGCAACTTCAGACTTTGACTAATACTCACATAACTCCCAATAAACTACAGCCTTCAACCACATCCATAACTAATAATAATGCTCTTTATTATAAGCTCTTCTGTGAAACAATGTATGATACAAAGCTCCTCTCTGCACTGTTTTAATTATAATAAATCACCTTCATTATCAATATAACATGTCGGCTGTTTAGCTACCTTGGTTACTCCCATAATGAGATGACATCAGACACGTATGTCTCAAAGAAAGTTATTTACACCTACACTGAAAAATTCCACAATATCCCCTGGTCTTGCAGCACAAATAACAATAACTTTCATCTTACCTTGCTGTTCAAACATCACAGGTGAGAAGACAAGGAGAGGGAAAAAAAAACCACAGCACATCTGAAAAATACTGTTTACACAACTAATAGTACCCTGAATATATCCACCAGCATGGCAAAATAAGTCCTTGCCACACAATCCCCTCTATGTAAATGTATGAAAGTATTTTACTGCCCAGTACAACAAATCTGCAATGAGACGCTAGGCTGTCGTGTGCAAATTCCAAGGGACTGTGTGTCAGTCAACTGCCCCAGTAGTCCCCTGAGAACACACTGGGCACATTCTCATGAAAGGTGTGAAAATCTGATTTTCTAAAATGGATCAGTAATTCTCTATGAAGGGGGAGAGGATCGATAAATCTTTGCTAAGTAGATTGTAAAGGAAAAATTATTCTTTCAGTGACAGTACATTAGGCTCCTCCAAACAATCTCAATAAACTAAAGACATCCCATCTCTCCACCAGCCTCTTTTGACTTCTGATATATTTTTGTAATCTCAGATCATTCTGCAATGCACACACATTGATATTTGCTAAGCAATGTTCCGCACTGATGTTGATTTATGGTTTGTGCCATTATAATGTTTGCCTGTGACTAGAAAAAGAAAATTATGAGCTGCTTGTAACCCAATAGATCTGATACAAGAAAATGTCATCATAGCTGTACACGCATAGATGTTTCTAACTCTATCTAGTTTGGGAGTAGCCACATGATGTGATTTTGGTATTCCTCAGTCAAATATGTCCATATTGTTTTGGGGTAACCGTTCATCAATACGTAGCAGAAATTTTCCCAATGCCTAAAAATACTCTACATGTGCTATGCTTAGAATCATGGGATGTTGATGGTCCTTCTAGGAATTTCTCTCCCCCAAGGCAAAGACCAGGGAAACCTCACATAGCAGTTTTAGTGCATTCATTCAATGACATTGAACGAGTGTCACTCTCAGCCCTTTTGCTCAAACACATTCACTATGTATTTCACCACTGGGGAATCAGGGGGTCTCACTGCTCTGAGGCTGGAGAATCCTTGCTAAAGAATTCACACAGAAGACGTGTGTCAGGAGAAAACAAGCCTAGGAATGGACCAGGGAGTCCCAGGAGGCTCTCTGGTTATAGCATCTTGAGCTGTGTGTGGCTGAGATCTCCCCTGCTCTGTGTTAAAGGGGTTATTAAAAAATATGGCCTGTGTGCTAGCGAGGAATTTCAGGGGTTTGAGAACAAGCTGAACAGCATGTCCTGTAATACTGGGTCAAACAAAGCAGTGGCTCCACACTGGATTTCTCTGTGCTTATGCAAGCAGAGGTCAGAATTAATGCTAGTAAAGGAAGGGTCTTCCATGAGATGCAGTATTTTGATGTATTGCCTCCCTGTATATAAAAAAAAAGGAAAGAGGATTGGTATGTCATATTAGAACAAATAGGTATAATGAAGTCATGGAAACCCTGTTCCCCAGGTGTGTTACAGTAACTACCTCCACCAGTGTCTTGCAGAAATGCAGGCTACATGTCAAAGTTTGTATAAAATATCTAAATTTCTACTTTTTTTTTTGGTGCCAGTACATGGGACTTTGCTCTCTTGCTTGACTTTTTTGCTCAAGGATGGTACTCTACCACTTGAGCCCAAATGCTACTTCTGGCTTTTTGTTGGTTAATTAGAGATAAGAGTCTCAAATTTGTCTGCCTGGACTGGCTTCATACTGTTACTCTCAGATCTCAGTCTCTTGAGTAGCTAGGATTACAGGCATGAGCCACCAGCACCCACTCCATATTGACTTTTTTTTTTATCAAATAATGCTGCTTTTGCACTTATTCAGATATAAAAGGAGGTAAATATAATTTGGGGGACACGAAGAAAAGGTCATTATGATTCTAGTCTCTTTCATCATTTGTTTTTGTAATGTCTTCTGGCTAGAGAATATCAGAGCTCTAACACACAAGCTCCAGTTTCTACATGAAGTCCAAAGAAAATGCTCTGGATACAATCCTGAGCGTTGCAAATCACATAAGAGTTCTTGGTATCTGCCAATATTTGGGAAAATGAGCCTTCTCTTCACCATCTAGAAGATAGCATTGGTTTAGAAATAGTAAGTGACATCTTTGTTGGTTCACTGGCCAGGTTCACTGACATGCAATCATTGAAATATGAAAATTCAGATTCCTCCAAACCAGAACTTGTAATAGCATAAAATTATATGACCTACCCATCAAAAGATGAGTGTAATTCTAAGAAAACAATGATAGAAGAGAAGAAGTAAGGCATCACAAATAGATAGTAGATAGATGATAGAAGATAGATAGATAGATAGATAGATAGATAGATAGAGACAGATAAGGTAGATGAATGAATGGCAAGGAAAATGAAACGAATATAGGACTTCTATAACATAAGCAGTTTTAACTTGAGTAGTGTAAAGAGATTGTCAGGAAGTTACATAATAGATATTTGTTGTTTGCAAATGACACACAAAAATGATAAAAACATAAAACTTAAGGCTTGCAAAAGTATATGCCAGACATGTGCTAATAAAAACAATCTCGGCAAAACTTACCAGTTCAGGCAAATAATCCTTAGGAGGACAAAATTTATTATGGGAGATAGAGATGACCTTTAATAATAAAGGATTCACTCATTTAAAATGTTAATTTATGCATTTCTAGTCAAAATAGCTTAATATATACATATATAATATATAGGATATGTATTATATGTAGAAATAGAAATATTTATACTAAAGAGTCATGTATCATGCAATAGTATCTTATTAATTCATGGGTAATATTAGTGGACAACACTCAATGGTTAGTAGATACATGAGAAAAACTATAGCAAAAATTCAAAAGAATCAAAAAGAACAAATGAATGAAAAAGACAACAAATAATTCAGGGATGAGAAGGGAATTTTTAAATTAATATAATTGGTTTTATGAGAGTTTTGAGCAGTTCTTTTTATCTGTAGAACAAAGTACACGAATGAAATAAATGATTTGTGAAATATCAACATGTGCTTTGTGACATTTGAAAGCCTGATAGAATGGTAGATGGGAAAAAATCAAGGAACTTTCTAGAATCTGGGGAGGAAATAGAAACTAGAAAATGTAAAAAAAAATTAACAAAATCAATGCATGAGAATCAATATCTGTCACTGGCAATTCCAGGAATAAGTCAGTAAGAATAGAACGTGAGAAATTTGTCAAAGAAATAAGAGAATGAAATTGCCCAAAGTTTAAACATACCAATCAAAAGAATGCAAGTCCTTATTTTGAGGATTCCATCTGATGCTGAAAGAATAGAAGAAAGACAGGAAAACACATTTTTCTGAAATTTCAGAACACTCAGATTCTACAAAAGATCCTAAAAGCTTCCAAATAAATTACAACATGTATCTTTAAAGAAAGTCTAAATTGGTTTCAGACAGATCGTGAGAAATGTTGGGTGCCAGAAAGTTCTGAGTAAAGATTATTTTGAACCTCAAATTATACTCTCCATAAAGACTAAAGGCAAATGAAAGTCACTTTCAGACATTCAGAAACGAAATTTTACCATCTATAGATGTGATCTTGAAGAATTATTTGAAAATGTATCTGAACCAGCACAACAAAAATAAAATCAGAGAGTAAAGGACAGATGAGACTCAGGAATTGTAGATCAAACAGGTCCTAAAAATAACAGGAAGCTAGGCATTTCTGATGGTTTGCACCTGCAATCCAAGCTGAGGCTAGGATTTGTAGGCTGATATTTGTAGCTCTAAGGTTCAAAGTGAGCCCAGGCATGGAAGTCTACAAAATCTCATCTTAACTGATAGAGGGACAGGGAGAGTCCCTACTTGCCATCCTAGCTTTGATGAGAATCTCATTTCACAAATAATCAGTACAGCAAAGGGCTAGAGGTATGGCTTGGTGGTAAGAGTGACTGCCTTGTAAACACAAGGCCCTGAGTTCAATCACCAGCACTGCCAAAAAGAAAAAAAAGTAAAGAGAAAAGGGAAATGCTAGGAAGACAGTTGTGAGTGGTTAGTCCTGGAAATCTAGGGCTACATTGCAGAACCTTGCGAAGAGTAACCCCAAGAGACATATGAAGTTAATAGAACTAGATTGTGCATGTGTGCATGCGTGGGGGGCGGGCGCATGCGTGCACAAAATCTGTTTAAAAGGGGGCTGACAAGTGAAAGTGATTAAGAAAGAATAAAATTCATGGGGATGAATTTGACCAAAGTACAGATTGTAAATATTACAATGAAACCCTTTTTGTGCAATAATTCATGCTAATTGATTCTTTAAAGAGTAAAAAAAAAAGCAAATTAACCATAAGAAAAGAAAAAATATTTAAAATAAAAATGTTCACCCCTTCCCTTCCCACTTTGGACTTCTACTCTTTCTACTTCTGGTGGTACTGATTTAAAGATACTAGGTTATATGTCTTAACTTACGAATGGCTATTTTATTTCACAGAAAATATCTCATGCCCTGTACTTTTTCCATTTAACCAACAGATAATTAGAGACAATTTTTAGGCTCATAATCTCCCCCTGGGATTTCAGAGAACATGAATCAGAACTCAGAAGTTTAGAAACCTTACAAAAGCAATACAATACTCATGTTATATATGAAATAACACCTCCAACATATTCAGGAATATCAAGCTGTTTAATATTTCTTTCTGCAAAAATGAGTAAATGTTTGACTTTATGTCAAGTCAGATCAGGTTTTTTTGACCAGTTATTAATTTCAGATCATTATTGCAAGTATAGGCAATTTTAGAGCCTGATCTAGAAATTGAACTAAAAGGTAGGTCTGTAACTTCAGCAAGATCAACTAGAATTGCTCCGTATGCATGACTTTATGGAGAGAACATTTCTGATCTTAAACTGATTCAAATAAAAGAAAGATGAGAGACAGAGACAAACAGATAAACCAGATTGGATTACTTGAAACTTCAAGATCACCTCTGCCTGAAGACGGTCTGCCCCCTGGACTTGGCTAGGTGAAGTAGACACTTCTCCTGCTTAACAAAGCCTTATTTGAATTTCTGTTGCTTGCAACTGAACGAGTAAGAGTAATTCTTCATTTAATATAAACTACAAAACTTCTCAACAGACTGGGAAGAAAGCTATGATGCCTGTTATCTCCAAGAGTTGCTTATATTGCTTCAAGAATGTTAGCCCAGGAAGAACACAAAGGCATAATGCCTATGTGCCTCTGATCATATAAAGTTTATAAAAATGAACTCCAGGAAATGGAAGCAAGAGGTTTTTTCTTTGTTGTGGTGGTGGTTGTTTTTGTCTTTTTGTTTGTCTTTGGGAGGGTAAGAATGGCACACAAATGGAAGGAAGAAGGGTGACCAAATGCAACCGTGTTATTGACTGGACACTTTGTGGAAAATGAACTATACAAATTGTGGGTGGGGATAGGAGGGAAAAACTGATAGACAGTGAGGGAAAAGGTGATATTGTCTAAAAAGAAATATATTCTTTACTTTTTATGTAACTGTAACCCTTCTATACTTTTATAATAGCAATATAAAAATTAAAAATAAAAGACTATTAGCCAATTCAGTAAGAACAGAAAAAGAAATTAGTTATAACCAAATATAAAATCCATTAGAAACATCCCATGCAACACACCATGTTATCTAAGAATAGACTGAAAGTGTTACATATAAAGGAGAAGTCATGAAAGTACTTGGGAGAAAAAAGAGAAAATTCAAAGCCTCTGAGGTGAGAATCCATGTGGCAAGTTTACTGAACTACAGACTGTTCATTGTGGACACACCAGAGAGGACAAGGGGACGTGATATCAAAGGAATGAAAGCAGACTAGTTGTAGGGAGGTAGAAGGTTAGATAGGTTCTTATTGGCAATTGTAAAAATTTGGACTTATTCTGGGTGATACCCCTAGGGGTTTCAAGTCAGGTCTAAAGCAATCTTTTTTTAGGTTACCATAATATTGCTTTGGCTGCTTTGTTGACAAGAAACAGTGTAAGGACAAAGACTAGTTTTTTTAAAAAAGCTTGTAATGACTCACCTAACAATAACTCCAACAAGAGATGACAACTCAGGTCAAAGTAACAGCCATGGAATTAATATACAATAATCAGATCCCACATGGATAGCATGAATTAAACAGTCAATAAATATACAAGTCAGGGCCCAGACTTCCTAGAATACACTACAAAATAGTGGGGATTTTTGTGCTGGATTCACAAATAAAAAACAGACCCTGGAAACTGTACACTTGTTTCAAAAAATCCTAACAGAAGGGAATAAAATGTCCTACCTCCATCTCTCTAGTTTTGTATTTTCAGTCCGGTTAATTGATCATGACCCTAGAGGTGAGAACATGTAGGGTAGATCTGACTGAGGATGACAGCTCAGGCCTATGGTGACTTCACAGGTCTTCTATGATTGGTTGGTTGACTGATGCCTCATTTGCATAGGGTACAACCAATCAGAGTTCAGCATAGAGTGTTAAGTGCAGGACCAGCTCTGAGCATCTGCACCCTTCCTTGCTCCCACAGTAATCATAAATTCAGTGTCTCCCACCACTCCCTGGACAGAGACAGAATCTCCATATGGCTGAATCTGTGCCAGACTCAACTACAAGATTGGTATGATCTGGTTCAGTCCATCTTTAAGGCCTTATTGCTCTCTGTGTGTCTGCCACAATGGCTGTCAGTCTTCTGTATGTCCTTAAGCTATATTCCATTCAGCCTTAGGAGTAATATTTATGCCATGAAGTGGTTCAGAGCATCTGTTGCCATCTTGGTCCATCTGGCTTCTGCTCCTCTTCAGCCTTGACTCACAGGCTTTACTCACCAGAAAAAGCCCCACTACACACACACACACACACACACACACACACACACACACACGCACGCACGCACGCACACACACACACACACGCACACCATGATGTACTGTCATACCTCCACCTTCCCAGGATATTTTTTACCATATTATTTTATATAACCCTTTTGTAATTGATTAGCTAAACTGTTTTCTACTATTAGAGGACAGAATCATACTGGTTTTAACGCTTATAAAATCTCATATCCCTAGAGCCATGCTTAGCACATAGTAGGGATTTAATAAATATTGGTTAATTAGATGAATTAAGGTATAATCACTATATTAATATTACCTATTCACTTTTTAAAATGTTAAACCATAAGTCTCCTAAGGAGAAAACCATATATGGTTCACTTTTAAACTTTTTTCTTCAGCATTCATCAAAATGCCTGCTTCATAGCAAAGGCCGAACAAATCCCTGTTGATTAGTGAAAACATAAGCCAATGAATGAATGAAAGAGGAAATGAATAAAGATTAGTCTTTTTCTAAAACTAAGTTCTGCTTGTGAACTGAAATGTTCCTACTTTATATCACATTATTATTATTATCATTATTATTGTTATTATTATTTGGTTTTCACCAGTACTGGGGCTTGAATCCAGGGTCTTATGTTCTCACTCATCTTTTTTGCTTGAGGCTGGTACTCTACCACTTTAGTCATGCCTGGCTTTTTACTAGGTAATGGCTTTGAACCATGATCCTAAGACTCAATCTCCTAGGTAGCTAGGATTACATATGTGAGTGACTAGTACCTATTTCTTTCCCTCCCCCCTTTTTCTCTCTTCTTCCCTCCCACTCCCCCCCCTCTCAGTTCTGGGTCTTGCTAAGCACACGTGCTACCATTGACCTATACCTCAGCACTCTGCCACACTCATATTTTGGTGTTTCTATTAAAAGAGAAAAAGCAACCTAAAACAGGAAATTGTTTAACAACCAATCTTCTACCCTTGAACAACAAATATTTTGACATAATTCCTAACATAATTTATAGAAATTCTTTTTAATTCATAAGTAAATGCTAAATATTCTTAGTGGTCATCTAAATAGAAACCATAATAGGGAAACAATTTTTATAATACAGCATATTTTCTTCAAAAGCTCATGAACTCAACTAAGAGAAAAGAAGTGTCAATAGTCCTGGGAAAAAGAAAAGCAGTTCTATGAACATAGTATGACATGGCTTTTGACAAAAGGAAACTAAGAAAAGAGTATCATTTACTAAAACAGGGCATATTTCTACTCTCTCCTGTGAAAAAGAGCTCACCACCATTTGTAAAAGGACTTTCCAAGTCCTTCAAGAGGGGAGGAAGTCAAAATGGGAGGCATCAGAACCTGCAGAGAGATTCCTTTCCAGGTCTAAACCATGAGTACACATAGAGAACAACAGAGTAGGGAAGTGTGATGCCTCTATAATTCAGTTTTGTCTGAATCAATGATATTACACGTCATATTCTACTGGGATATGTCAGGTGAATTCACACTTACCCTTCACACAAACTTCTCATTCTGCTCAATATTGTCTTTGTGTTTTCCAAAACATGCCATAAAGGTTTTCTTGACATTCAAAGTAGCCAAAGAGTACACCATCACTATCAATAGTCAATTTCATGTACAATAGAACACCAGAAATGTACAAAGATGTAGAATTTTATGTGACAATCTTTTTAAAGAGCATGAAAAGGAGACTAGCGTAAAAAGTAAGTTGCAAAACAACATCTGAAATGGTATCATTTCTATAAAAATTGATTGTACCTACATGTTTTTCCAGGTATCAGGAATACACCTGCCATTTAACACAAGCCTGTCTGGAACAATCTCCAGCAGGAAAAGTTGCTTCTAGCCATGTTCCAGAACTGCCAGCATTGGTTGCTGCACCATAATAAGTCATTTTCTGCTGGCCAGACACACATTACCACTGCATTTATGTTTGATTTTCTGGACAACACATACTTGCCTAAACTTCACATATGAGCCAGTATTTGCTGATTTTATTCTTATGTTTTTATAACTCATTCAGACAGCTCAGGGAGTAAATATTCAGACACAAAGTAATCCGACAAGCTGAGTACGTAAATTGAGTGCTTACCTTCTTACAAATAGAGATCTTAATAGTACAATTAAAGTACAAAGAGTCATTCTATAGCACATGCATGGAGTTCTTTTTTAAAAAGAAAAAAAAGGCATTGGAAAAATAACATTTTAGAATTATTTTCCCCACTCATTGACTTATCACAGTTCTACTTGCTTAGTACTTTTTTGGTGGGGGAGGGGGTTGGTCGTGGGGCCTGAACTCTGCCTGGGCGCTGTCCCTCAGCTCTTCAGCTCAAGGCTAGCACTCTACCACTTAAGCCACAGTGCCACTTGCAGTTTTTTTCTGCTTATGTGGTGCTGAGGAATCGAACCCAGGGCCTTATACATGCGAGGCAAGCACTCTGCCACTGAGCCACCTTGCCAGTCCCCTTGCTTAGTACTTTTAGAGAAATGTTTTTATTAGATAGAAAGAAATCCTAAATAGTTTTGTAAATACTGCTTTCTTTTTGATATATTAGACCCCCCCAAAAAAAACCCACCACTACTACTACAAAAAAAACAGTAGTTGATAGAATTATCCCCATGATTCTAAAACTTTGTAAAACAAGATATTCTGAAAGGTGGGTCTATTAAAAAAAAAAAAAGCATATGCCTAAAATAGCTTTTGTTCCATCACCAGTGACCTAGGCCCTTCCTTGAAGACAGACTATACCCAACTGAAACTACCTCCCCTGCACTGTCCTCTTCATAAGAAAGGTATGAGTATTATCAACTTATATTCCTCAAGTATTTGGGGCTTTCTAAATACAAATAGACCATAAAAACAAATGCAAATTAATTCTCAAGGATATTAGAGTATCTTTTCTGATCAAAGTTAGGTTTTCTCTTATTTTTTAATGAGGTATAATAAAAACAGCTAATAAAAATACCATAAGAAAGTCATTTGCATGCAATTTATATTTAGAACATAAACTCCAATGGTCACATAGGTGAGAAGTGAGGAGGAAGATATATTCAATGTAAGTGTGCAGTAAAATAATTCAGAATGTCACCAATAGATTCACAACTAAACGGAAATGAAAACAATTAATAAACTAAGGAGAAAATCTGGCATCCAATGAACTTAGCCTTTAGGGAAAAGCAGCAAATCAGAGTAAAAGGGAATGTCCTTTATTGGACCAGAGGACACCTGGTGATGTTTTCCCTTCAATTTTATACAACGCACAGATTTTATCTTATGGGTAGGCATTCTGAAAAGTCAACATAATACTTAAAGAAGAACGCTCACCATTTCCTCTGGATAATCACAAAAAAAACCATCCAGTTCTGTCCTGTAAACAGCAAGGAGGGTAACATAACTCAAGGAAAACCTATGAGAAAACCTCAGTATTTTTATGTAAATGATGTCACTGCAAGGAAATCTCAGCTGAACTGACACACAAACTTTTTGTAGAACTTGGCAGATGAGCCACTGATTTCTAACTCTGACGCAGCCAAAGATAGTCTATCAAGCCACATGGTAATTTTTTTTAATTTCAAGTGAGTTCTCTCTAGATAAAATAATTTAGAAGGTGCAACTTACTTGATTGATGTTCAAAACAAAATGAAGAAAAGAAATCCTGGATGTCTCTATTAATAACCAGAGTGCAGGACTTAGAAGTGTGAGCAGATGTAATATACTTGCACAGACTGTGACCCTGACTGTTTTATGCATTTTCTTATTATTTTTGTTTGTTTCTATCAGTATTGGGGCTTGAACTTGAGCCCTCATGATTTTGCTTGACCTTTTTGCTCAAGGCTTGCACTCTACCACTTTAGCCACACCTCTACTTTCAGCTTTTTGCTGGTTAATTGGAGATGAGAGTCTCAAGGACTTTTCTGCCCAGGCTGGCTTCAAACCATGATCCTCAGATCTCAGCCTCCTTAGTGACAAGGATTACATGCATGACTTCAGTGCTCAGCTGACCCTGGCTCTTTTAAATTGAACTTTCCTTTAGCACATCACACCACCAAACTCTGCCTTGTGAATGCATATGAATTTTGGTGAAAATGGCTACTATTTGTGATGCTTCTTTCACCAATTGATACCAAAATATAATGAGATCTGATTTCTTGTGAACAGAAACAGAATTGGTAGAGTTTGGATGGATCTTTAACATAAAGCAATCCTGGCATTATGACCAATGACTAGTATTCAGAAAATCGGGATCCGCACCAAAAAAATTTAAGACTTCAAACCAAAGCAAAAAGTAGTCCATTTTCTTACATTTATTTTCTTACATCATCAGATCAGACTCACTTGAGGGATAAAATAAGACAAATCAAAACAAACCTACCATGCAGATCCAAGATAACATCTATCAACCAAATCTACACACACACACACACACACACACGTTCCCTACTCTTGGCCTCCAAAAGCATTTCTCATAGATATCCATCACGAAAAAAGCCTCCATTTTTCCTACTGCTTTTGTGAGCTGTGGCAGGAAGCAGTTGTCAGCTGCTTTGGGGAAAAATAACACTGACACACCAGCCACAATGTTCCCGTGGAAATCAAACTCTGAGAAATTTTTTAAATGTTTTCAACACATCAGCATGAAGCATCGACCTAGTTGGAGTCACTTAGATCTAAGGCAAATGCACTGATTGTTTTCACAGCAGGCTTTTCTTCTCCCAGCCGAAACAGGCACACAGGCAAGGGTTGTATGGAAAGGTTTGCAGCCCCCTGCCTTGGTCTGCTATAGCCTGTGACACAATCAATATGGGGTGAGCAGTGCAGGAAGCTCAGGGAAGATTATGAAGATGAGGCGAGTGACAGAATTACCTTATAGGATTTGTTCTTTTTCTCACCTTCAAATGTCAGCCACCTTGGGCAGAGTTGGGGAATAGACCCAAAAGGAGACAGGGAGAGGAGGATTGTAGGGAAACAGAGGGCATCTGTGTGGAGAATCCAGACACTGCCTCTCTATTGGTGATCTGCAGAAGGAGAGGGCCAGTTCTGTGTGTGGCAAATCAGGGGTGGCGCCTAAGGAGTGAGAAGACAAACACCAGCATCTCTCACAGGCCTGGAGTAGAACAGGTGCACAGTATTGCTAGCCTTGGTCTTTGGTAGATTTTTAATTGCAATTAATACGAGTTCTCTTTGGCTTTTTAGTCCCTGTGAATTACATGCATAAAGTACCAGCTTGCCCAGTACAGCCTAGACCAAATGTACCCTAGAGTGCCATCATTTGTCTCCTGGGGGCCTTCCAGCCAGGCGATATCAGAACACAGTTCAAATCCCCTTACTTCATGGTCCAGCAATGCCTTAACAATTGGTTTAATTTATCCATTGAGGCTGGTCTTGGAGCTTAATCTGGGTATCTTTCAAATGTCCAGAACCGAAAAAAAAACCAAAAACCTTTAAAGAAGCTCTTCTATTAGCCTGATTGCACTGTTGTAAACCTTGAGCAGAATGGACAATGTGTCTAGTTATCATATTAGGAATAACAGGCCCTGATAGGCACAACAGTTAACATCTGTAATCATCGCTACTTGAAAGGCAGAGGTTAGGAGGATTGTAGCTTGAGACCAGCATTGGTGGAGGGGAAAGAGTGAGGCCTTATCTCAAAGAACAAAACTAGGCATGGTAGGGCAGAAAGTATTAGTAGGAGGATCACAGTCCAAGGCCAAGCTGGGTAGAAAGCATGAGACTCTAGCTGGAAAAACAACTAAAAGTCAGAGCCAAAAAATGGCTAGAGGTATATCTCAACTTATAGTGTACTTGAGGCCCTGAGTCCAAGCAATAGTACCATTCTTTATACAATCCAGAGGACATTTGGCTGAAGAGCGCGGTAGAAAGAGGGGAGTGATAGATGGGGCTAGTCCAATGTGGTTCTTATTCCTCTGGGCAGCACAGATGAGCACTAGATACAGCAAAAGAATTATATGTAAGTTAGTATTAAATCATAAAGTGTTGCCAATCTAGACAAAGACAGACACTGAGGAATTTCCCTCTGAGGTAGTGTGTGGAAGCTACAAGTAAGGCAGGTGTATCTACTGGCTTAGGCCCCATCTCCCTAGCCAGTGTGCCCACTATCCCCCAAACATGCAGTCAGGAGCTACCTGGCTTGCTCTAAACTGTCTCCTCCCCTGGTCATTCTCTCTCTTTCCTTGCCTTTCATTCTTAAACTATTATAAGAACTAAAAGTTTGATCACTTTTCCAACTTTTGAGAAACTCCCCTTTTACAAAATCTGTACTTAAGAAAAGGAAAATCATTATCATCTACCTCAAAGAAACAAATAATGATGTATCTTCTGTTACCATACACAGAATGTAAATACATATTTGGACCAGCTCTTGAACTTGTCTCTCTTTCCAAGACTGTGATTAGAATATAAAAGTTCTCCCCAACAAGTACTAGCCAATATAAGAGTGGACTTTAAATGATCGTGTTATAATATTACTTACAAAAGAGACCAAGGCCTGAGTTGTAATATAGATAACACATGAACTAGTGATGGGATGCAATCTAGGATTAGGAGAGGAAGGTAGGCTTTACTTTTGCATAGAGAGGATGGCTGTCCAGGGCTTCTTTGAGATGGGAAAAAGTCTATGATTCCCACAACAGCAGTACCTTAACCAGCCACATATATAGTGCATTATGACATGGGACTTGACCCCACATACACATGCTTGATGGGTCCAAATTATTGTCACTGTGGTAACTGTAGGTTCTGAGTGGCAATAGAAATAGAGTCAGAACTACCTCTGAATGGCCATGGAAAACAACCTTTATGGAAACCTCATGCACTCTTTACATTCCTCACATCTTTACTGAGTACCTACTATGTGCAAAACACTGTGCTAAGATGTGTAAAAACAATGGCTTCTGCTTCAAGTAGCTTATAAACAAAGACTTCCACTGGGACCTAAAGATTCTACAAGGAATGAGACAGTTCCTCTCTCTGTGGCCAAAAGGTAAGTGAAAGCAAACTTCAAACATCCCATGGACATGCCTGTGTCAATGCTATTAGAATCTACGTCCAACTCTGGCATCTGTCTTCTAAAGCTAACCTTCTGATGCTCACTGCTGTGTTGGGTCATTGGGCTTAATGGGTTGGCCTATCCATTCTTCCCTTGCTCCTCCCACAACTCATACAATTTATATCATACTCTTTATGGGTTAAGTTTTCTTAAATCTATCCTTGGTTTAAAATTACTGTATAAAATTACTGTATGTCCATAGTTTTGTTTTTATTTTTTATTGAGATTAAGTGATTACCTAAATTTCACAGTATTGTGGGATAGTGATACTTAGCTAAAGTCACAAACACATTTTATCCTTCACAAGGTGAATTGTCATTATCATAGTCTACAAAGCTTATGAACTCTACAAACTTTGACAATACAACTATTTCTTTTTTAATAACTTTTTATTGAGTGATTACATAAATTTTACAAATTTCAAAGTATTATGGGATAATAATACTTAGTTAATTTCACAAACACATTTTAACCTTCACAAGGAAAATTGTCATTATCATGGTCTCTAAAGTTTGTGAATTCTATGACTTTGACAATACAAGTATTTCTTCCACATCGGGTGGTATGTACATTTCTTTCCTTTTGCTTAGTGTTAGCTGTTCCCTCTTTCCCTCTCATTCCTCCCTCCCATTGCTGCCCTTGAGCTGCTCAGTTCCTTTTCATCAATGTCCAGTGCAGCTGATGGGGCCCTCTGTTGTGTATTTTCCCATTTCCCTCTGATTCTGAATCCTCCTCCTAGCTTCCCTCAAATGTACACAAATATATGCCATATATGTGGTCAGGAACATGGAGGCATTTCAAAATGATATGCAAGTCTATGGTTTTTATGCATGTTCAGTTATCTAATGGCATCTACAAATCTCAAGATATTTCAGTATCTATATATTTATCTGTATGTCATCTATCTACATTTTATCTATCATCTGTCTTGTCTATCTACCTATCTACTCTCTATCTACTTTCTATCACCTGTCTCTATCTTATCACCTATCTACTTACTGTCTACTATGGTCTATATAAATTCCTAAATGTAGGTATGAGTTTTTTGAAAATGAAATCAAATTGAATACAGTGTAAGGGTGTTGGTAGGTGGGTACCACAGCCTTGTCATCCTGAACTGTTATACTCAGTTATACCTTAATCACTTAGGACAAGCTCAAGTGAGAACAAACTTAACAAAGAATGTGGGAGAAGAATTCCTCTATCACCCGAAACTCAAGATGTTTCAAGGCCTAAGAAATGTCACAAGTGATTTACTGACTAGGCTGAGCGGTCCAAGGGTTACTGCAGGTATTTGTCATGTGGCTGGTGGGAGGGAGTTGGTGGCATGAGGAAAGAAAGAGGCAAAATGAAAAGTCTTAATTATTGCAAAAATCCCCATGGAAAATAGATATGCATATAAACACATTTTGCAAGAACCATTTCTATATTTTTCTAAGTAGAAAAAGATCTTATGCTTAGGGACCAGTCAGAAAAAGCCTGGGATCTATGTTGTAAGAGATCTATTATGTAAGAGAGCTATAGTGTAAGAGACCTTACGATGAAAGAGATCTTACGAAGAAAGAGATCAATAATAGAAGAGATCCAAACATAAGTAAGAAAAGGACGCTCACCAAGATTTGGCTACTGAACATGGTTAACTTAGTTGACAAGCTGAGTTACAAACAAGGGTCTTGGGTCATGACAACTTCTTTCCCATAAACATTCCATAACCACATGTGATTTATACTTATACAGAGAAGGGAGAGATTACTGTGTCTGTTTACCTATATCTACATCTAGTTTCAATTCTAAAACATCTGGGACTTGGAAATTTGCTGAACAAATACTGATAAGTATTAGTTGAATGGATAATTTTCTCACTATCCAAAAAATTGTATATCTGAGTCTAGGTCCAAGACTATATGTTTATGATTACAGGATATATATGACAGCAGAGAAACTCATAGAGAAACACTAGAGGTCATTATCAAGGGTAAATAGAGGACAAGTGTACAATTCTCTTCATTCAAAGTAGAATGTGGATGCTGACAAGAGTTGAGCCAAACTCTGAACATTCAGATGTAGCAGTTGTATTCAGGAAGTCAGGAGAGCATGTAAAGCAAGTTTTTTGTTTTTACTTATTTACTGTCCCTTAAAACTCCAAGAAGAATAAATTCAGGAGGGAGATACCTTCTTATTTTGTATTAATGTAACTAATAATTTGTCCTAAATTTAAATAACAGGTGGTGGTCCAAGGATATACTCTTCTATTTATTTAGTTTTCAGCATAATGTCAACCTCATGGCAGTGATCTATAAGCGATTCAAAATAGCATTGAGAGGAGGATGTATGTGTGGAGACATTGGGAGTACATGATATTAAGTATATTATGCCTGACTAAAGGATTGTTGGCTACAGGCCAAAAACTAAATTGAAAAATACAACTCACTCTCATTACCAAGCATTCCCTTGTAATATTCCAAAACAGAAAGCACTCTTCTGTGAAAGGATGTGTCTTTCACCAAGATTATTCACCAGATTATTTCCCAACCATATACCCAATGGGCTCTGATATAACTGAACTCCTTCTAATAGTTAAAGGACATAATTGAGAGTTAAATCTAGTTGTAGCTAATCCATAACACACACACACACACACACATACAATATTAACATCTAATGAAAATTTAATGAACTTATTAGTTATAGAAGAGATTTTTTTTCCATCTCACAAATACTTGAAGTGCTAGTTACAGAAAGAAACAGTAGAGCAGGATAAAAAATTAATTTCTAAAGAGATGGAATTGAAGTAGTATTGCTGCAACATGACTATAAAAAATTTCCCAACTCTGAGTTAAGAAGTATGTTTCTTTTTTGTAGAATTCCTGACTTTCCATTGTCATCATCCTTAATGATCAGATCAAGGATTATAATTAGTGCTTTAAACTGTCTGCAACTGAGTTGAAATTTTGGTGAAGAATGGAAAGAGAAATCAAACTTCTAGCAAACTTAATACTCTGATTTCAGATTCAGGCCAAATTTTTAATCAGTTGAAAGTCAAGTACATGTTGTGTAGGTTCATGGTCCATAGGTAAAAATGTTTGTCAATTAAAAGTAAAGCAGACAAAAGTGTTTCTGAGATTATTAATCTCAAATAGTCAGGGTGCCATCAGAATCATACTAATATGTCTCCTTTCAAATGTCTCTGAAGTTGTCTGTGGAAATGTGTTTCTCACACATAGAGATTTTGCTTTAGGTTTGCTCTGGCTGAAGGCACAGCTCTTGAACCTTTAGAAATTGATGCTCTGAGGCCAGTGTGATTCTTGTTCAGTTAGGAGCAAACCTCCTGATGTCACGGTCTATCCTAGTATCTTGTATTTTATTAAAGAAACACCTTTCAGGATAACATGATACAGATATTGATTGCAACAACAAACTTCTTGTGTACAGTACTGGAAATAAATGGGTCATGGTTTCTTAAAAGTGTAGGTGGGGAGAGGAGGAGAAAAAGTAAAGAAAGAAATGAGAGAGGAATAAGTGAGATGTTTCTTAAAATATTTTATGAATTAGGAGGTTATTATTAATTGTGTTTTTGTTCTTTTGCTTATTTTTTGGGCCATTACTGGTGCTTGAACTCAGGGCCTGGAACTCTTTCTTAGCTTTCTTGCTCAAGGCCAGTACTCTACTGCTTGACCCACTGCTCCAATCTAGCTTTTTGCTGGATAATTGGAGATGGACTGCCACAGATTTTTCTATATCCATTGACTTCCAAGTCTCCTAAGTAGCTAGGATGACAGTTGTGAGCTAGGATGACAGTCATGAGCCACCAGTATATGGATGCGATAATCTGACCATATGTGTATCTATAGGAGCTATGTCATTCAATCTTCATGGCATTAATTGTCTGTAACAATTCTTTTTAATTTTTGCTTGCTTTTTATTTTTATGGGTGCTTACAAAGCCAAAGCTTATATGTTAAACACACTTTGTAGGGCTAAACTCTACCTCCAGCTCTTGGAAAGCTTTATCAAAAACTACTACTGTTCATATCCCACCTAGAGAATCTGAGTCATACCTTCTGGAGAGAAGTGCTGTACCCACTACATTTTCAAAGGTTGGCCCTCGTAGTTCTAAGAGGCAGCCAGGAGCAGTGCTGCTGGCTCAGGCCTGTAATCCTAGCTACTCAGGAGGCTGAGATCTGAGGACCGCGGTTTGAAACCAGGCGGGTCAGGAAAGTCCCTAAAACTCATCTCTAATTAACCACCAGGAAACGTAAAGTGGTGCAGTAGCTCTAGTCTGTAAGAGCTCAGGGACAGCACTTCCACACTGAGTTCAAGCCCCAGGACTGACAAAACGGAAGAAGAAGACGACATTTTTTTAAAAAGGCAATAGGTAGGCAGTGTGGTTGAGGGAAAGCGTGTACTTTAGAAGGACTATCTGGGTTCAAGTCCTACATCTTCCAGTCATGAGCAGTATGACTGCCTTGAGGAGCCAGTCTCCACTTCCAGGAAACAGAAAGAATGATTCGCGCCTATTGGGAGAGCTGCGGTAATTTATTCTTTTTGTTTGATTGCAAGTCATGGGGCTTGAACTCAGGTCCTGTGCACTGTCCCCGAGCCTCTTTGTGCTTAAGGCTCGTTCTCTACCACTTGAATCACAGCGCCACTTCCAGCTTTTCCTGGTGGTTAATTGGAGATAAGAGTCTCACGGACTTTCCTGCCCAGGCTAGCTTCAAACCGTGATCTTCAGCTCTCAGCCTCCTGAGTAGGTTGGAATTTCAGGCGTGAGACACTGGCTCCCAGCAACAATTTATTCTTGTCCGTCAGTTTCAAACACCAAGAAGGGAGCCTGTTGAAATGCCCTAACACGTGGACAGATAAAAAGAAGAAAAGAAAACATAGGACCTTCACACAGCAGGCAGATCCATGCAGTTGATTCTGGAAATTTGCACAGTGAAATAGTTCACAGTCAGCTCGCCTTCCTCCCTCTCATATTCAAATGTAAGACTGCAGCACCTACTTCATTTTCTTCTCTGTTTATGTAAGATAATATGATTGGGATAAACGAACAGAGACATATCCTAAAAGAAATATAAAACATAACTTCTAATACTTTCTCTTAAATAGTTGCTACATGTTTTCCTCTGAGAACACTGAAGTTAGTAAAATCCAAGAACTGCATCCGATCCATTTTTTATCCCGCCCTTCTCCAGGCTGCATTGTTTAACCTATGAATCAGAATTGAAAGATTAGCCTGACAACATGAAATATAGAAAATAGAAATTTAACTGACATTAATTACCGTGAATTTTTTCTAGTCTCTTTTTCACTAATCTATATAGACTGGTGGAATGGTGTATTGGAAACATAGATCTACGTCAATTATCCGAATAAATATTATTGAGGCCCATAAAAGAAAAGAGGTTGTTGGTTGTTGGCTTGAAACAATATAGAGGTTTCAAAGTCATAATGTGTACAGCTGAAATCTGCCCTTTTATGTAGTACTCTCTTCTTCTTATTTCTTTACTATTAGAGAAGATAATGTGATCTCCATTGTTCTTTTAATTACTTTGGGTGTTCAACATAACAGTATCTTTACTCTGTTATAAAGCTGCCTTTGACTTTAACTTCACCTTCTCTTATTTGTGAGTTCTTTCTGAAAAGCAAATTCTATTTGGAAGATTCTAGAATCTTTTATGTTGTAAGAAGGGGAAAATTTGTACTTCTTAGACTAAAAAAATGACATATTCATCAAAAGAGAAAATTAAACGAACACAGAATATCAATAAAACAGGATAACACAGTGAAGAATGCATGTTTAGAGCTGGGCATAATGGTACACTCCTCTAATCCCTGTAATATGGAGGCTGAGAAAGGAGGATCTCTTGGAATCAAGGAGTTTCAGGTCACCTGGGGAAAATAGTAAAACCTTGACTTGAAGAGAAAATAATGTGAATATATTTAGAGTAATATGAGAAGATATTCACCATCAATATTTTAAAAATCACCAGTAAATTGCAGAACTCTATGGTGAACATGAATCTACATGAATCCTATAAATATTTTCCAAGTATATACATGCATAGTAGAAATTTCCTGGGATTGTCCCAGAGGTGGGGCAAGTGCTATGGTAGAGCATATTATTTTTAGCTGCTGTTCAAATTGTTTGCCGGTAACATGCAAACCTGCTTTTATAATTTTTTAAAGTGTACCTTGTAGCTTTCCTAAATCATGAATTGTGTCTGCGTTCTGTGAACCTGAAATTTTCTATTGACTTAATTCAGTTACTCTGCTCTCTACCTGAACTGGCTGTTTCCATTCTATTTGACAAGGAATTGGAGAAAGGAAGAAAACTACCTCAGGTGATGTGTTTTAGCACGGCCATACATTGAAAGTACATTGTAAACTAACTCTCCTCTCCCCCCTGGTTTTGTAAGGAAATATCCACAGCTAACCCTTTGCAGGACACTGATTCATGATGCACTCACATTCCTACAATAATCTTGACAATTAAGTCTCAAGGAATTTTTCCTTCTATTTGACAATTTAGTTGATATGAATACTTTCAGTCAGTAGGACACTTGTGGCTCACACTTGTAATCCTAGATACTCAGGAAGCTAATCTCTGAGAACTGCAGTTCAAAGCTAGCCTGGGAAGGAAAGTTAGTAAGTCTCTTACCACCAAAAAAACAAAAAACAAAAAAAAAACAGAAGTAGAGCTGTGGCTCTATCTAGTGCTAGCCTTGAGCACAAAAGCTGAAGAACAGCATTCAGGCCTAGAGATCAAATCACAGGACTGGCAGAAAAAAAAAGGAAGAACACTTTGTTACATGCCATTAAATTTTTCATAAATTAAAATTGAACAAACTTTAAAATATCTTTAGGTTATTAGAGATGAAGTAATCAAGTATTTTAATAGGCTTCAAGAGTTTCTGTGTATGTATATTTGAACTACTTTAATTACCAGATGGCCCATTTTTATTCTTGCTCAAAATCCTTTAGTCTCTGAAAATCTAAATGTAAGTTTGTTTGTAAATGAAAAAAAAAAAGTTTTCAAAAAAATCATGAGTCTAGCTCATAAACGTTCTACCAAGGAACGAAGAATGATTGTTTTGGATTTAAGCAAATAATGTTGTCCTTCACTCACAAAAACCATTGAATTTTACTATTGACATTTTTTTGTATCAGCAATGTTAGGCACACACCATGAAATACACTTGGAAATAGGTAAAAGATAGGTAAAATAGGTAAAAGATTAATCCATAACATATTTGAAACAGAAAAAAGTAAAAATTTAAAATCTGAAACAGAGAAAATGATTCTGGCAGAAATTTCCCTTTCAAAGACATTTGAATACTCTCTGTGGATATGGAAAGAGAGGAATTTTCAAATGTGGAATGTGTCTATTACAGTCAGATTTCCACAAAATCTCCTATTTTCCCCCAAATTCTGACCTGCAGCATTTCATCTTAAAATTACCACCTCTGCCTTCCATTCAACCAGCATCTTGTCAAATCTGGCTGCAAGATTAAGTTCCCCGATTCAGAATTCAATATTGTAACCCTAAGGATATAAGATCCAAGCTGGAACATTCTGGTTTTTTTTTTAAAGGGATAAAATTGTTTCAGCCCAGAGACCACAGTTTTCCCTGACCACAAAGATGAATTACCAGGGCTGACACTAAGTGAAATGAGTTTGATGTTCTTGGCTTTATTCATCCACATTAAGTAGCATTTTACATTTGTCCCATCTCCCAACCTTTTGAAGAAAAGGTTGAAAAGTCTTCTTTTCTTGTATTATTTAAGGTGGGAAAAATTAACCAGCTCTCTTGGAAATAAGTTTGGCTGGCTATAGCCTAGATCAGCCTGGCCAGCTCCATTTCTATCCATGCCAGCCTTGAATTGGAGGACTGGAGCTGACAATCTAAGAAATTATCTACTTTTTCACCTGCATATCTTCAATAATAATTAGGATTTCTGGTAACAAGCTTCTGTTGGTACAATATTTATCACAGCAGTAAAACATTTCATTTAAAAATTGCATATGAATTCTGAACTAAGATCTAAGTTTGGTATAAATGATTACATTGTATTCTGTTTTCATTTATTTTAACAGATTTATTGAAATGTAACTTAGGTATCATATAATTATGCATTTAAAGTATACAATGTCATAGTTTTATCGTATTCATACATAGCTACAACCATCAAAACCAATATTAGTTACATTGTATTCTTTTAAAGAGGACTTTGCTCCAGTTGTCATATATGCTAGAACACCACATAATAGACGTTTAATCTTTTTAAAGTATACTTTTTTAATGCCTTTGCATTAGCACCAGAGGTTTTCTTTTTAAAAATTTCTAATCATGAAAAATTAAATGTTCTGTGGCAGGACACCAATGGCTCATGCCTGTAATCCTAGCTACTAGGAGGCTGAGATGTGAACATCATAGCTGGAAGCCAGTCTGGGCAGACAAACCCAAGAAACTTTTATATACAACTAACCAGCAAAAAGTGGAAAGTAGGGGTATGATGGCTCAAGTGGTAGAGCTCCAGCCTTGAGTGAAAAAACCAAGCAACAACACAAGGCCCTGAGTTCAAGCCACAGTATCAGCACATACACACACACACACACACACACCCCAACACACACACATACACAATCAAAATTGTAAAATATACAGATCTTATTGTTTCACCGCTCCAGAGTGTTCTTTTGTTTGTTTTGCTGATCCTGGGGGCTTGAACTCAGGTCCTGTATACTGTCCCTGAGCCTCTTTATGCTCAAGGCTAGCACTCTACCACTTGATCCACAGCATCATTCCAGCTTTTTTAAGCCGTTTATTGGAGATAAGAGTCTCACGGACTTTCCTGCCCTGGCTGGCTTTGAATTCCAATCCTCAGATCTCAGCCACCTGAGTAGCTAGAATTACAGGTGTGAGCCATCAGTGACCAGCTTTGGTTAAAATCTTATTTTTTTTTAAGAAAAAGAAGAATAGTAAGATTTCCTGAATTTTGAAATTAGTACTTGATGCAAACACAGAGGACTTTTGTTTGGGCTGTATTTCCTCTTCTTCTGGAGTATAATTTTACCCTCTATTTATATAATCTCTATTGATAGATGAAGATGAAGGATGCTTAGAAAATAACAAAAGTTCTAACTAAAGAAACAAATGTGTTGGTGAATTTTCAGCTACATGTTTGCTTCAGGTTCTTGAGATCACGTCTTTTTTTCCAGTATCCTTTCCTACCTGAGCAGCCCACATTCACTCACGTTACACTTCTTACTCTTCACAACCGCACTAGTTTACAGAGGAAAGATAGGCTGATGGGGAAATGACAGTGACAGAAGAGCAGAAAATACCAGAGCAAGGCCTTTGAGACTCTAACCTCTCTATTAGTGTTGTCAATGCAGTCATTTGTATCTTTGACTTCCAGAAAGGAGAGCTAGGAATTATTGGGCCTCCCTTCCCACTGCAATAATTGACATCCTAAGAGGGAATACATGGAAAATGGGTATAATTTAAAATATTCATTTACTCCTATTTGCTTCCTCCCCTTGATCTTATGATCAGCAAAATGGTTGCTTAAAGGAAGGAGTGCTTAAAGGAAGGAAGCATCCTCAAGAGCTAATCTCTGTGGAGAGAGTGCTTCATATTACAGAGGCTTTAAACCTAGTGAGAAAACAAAAGGTATTTTCTGGAGACCAACTGACTTGAAAATAAAGTGTTCACAAAACCTAGAGGATATCATTAAATATAAATCATCACAGATATTTTTCAATTATTTTGCCACTACCTATAAACTATAGTTTTATATTTATAAAGTTATTTCTGAAGTAACAATATAATCATATGTACATGGGATAATGAAAATAACACAACCACAGGGCAACCCAAGAAGGAAATTTGTCAAATAAAAAATTAAACAATTTTCACCATAATTGGCTCACTTTATAGAACTGGGACAAACAAGAAAACAATGGAAAGGAAAATGAATCCTTACTGAAATGTGATGACAGTGTCTTACAATATTCCTCCAAACTGAAATTCAGAAGAAATGCACAAATAGCAAAAAAAGTCAAAATCTTGAGTATAATTTTGATCCACTTAAGACAATATGGCTCCACAGAATAATTTTCTCATACGAAAAGACTTGACCCAGTGATTTGTTTCATTGGAAACATATTTGCCGACAAATGACAAAAAAAAAGAAGGAAGAAAAGAAGTAGGAAGAGAATGAAGGAAGGGAGGGAAGCAGGAGGAAAAGAAAGGGAAAAATATAACTGAAGGAAAAGAGGCAGGGAGGAAAAGAAGGAGAAAGGGAGGGAGAGGAAGGAAAGAAGAAAAAGATAATTGTTGATTTAACTTTATATTTAGAACTGGTATTATCTCCCAAGTAAATGTTTGGCAATAAATACAAAATAATTTAGAAGTGATATAATTTGTATTTTCTTCTACAATTCGTAGTTTTTTAGCTTTTCTTACATTCTTTTAGTCATACCTTTTTTTATTGTGAAAATACTGTACAGAGGGGTTACAATTACATGGGCAAGATAATGAGTACATTTCTTATCAAGCATTGTACCTTTTTAGTATTTGAATTTGACTCTCAACTTTATTTTTTACTCAATCAAATGCTAGATAAAACACAACACTTTATATGTGATAATACAAATGAAAATTAGAGTCATGGAAAATTAGAATCATGTTAAATTCTCATTTCAATCAATGTTGAACAGTTTGGTAATTTGAGGTTACAAACCAAGGAAAGCACCAATGAGGAAATGTCTTTGGCTAACTTCTAGTAGATGCTTTAGTTTCTACACACTGGAAGCATATGCCATGCAAACTGCCTTCAAAAATAGCCACACCTAAGAATCAAAGCATAAATTTTTAAAAAGCATGAATTAAAAAAAAAAAAGAATCAAAGCCATCATCCTAGAGAGAAGAATCCAGAACCTTTACATTCTTAGGCTTTGAAAATAACACTTTGGAAACAAGAGGTGGTTTTTTTTTTTTATTGTACTGTTTGTAGTTCTTTCTTTTTTTTTCTTTTTCCCCCTCTTTGGTTTATTTGCTGTTTTCACTTTTTTATTTCTGTACCCTTTTGTCTTATATATAAGTTTATTTGGGGGAAGAAACTGGAAGCACAGAAATTGTGGTACAAAGGGTGAACTAATTCAGCAGTGATACTCATTAGACACTATGTTGGAAATGAACTTTACAACTTGGGGGGAGAGAGTCAGGAAGGGAAAATGTGGGGAGTAAATGGGGAAAGGGTGACACTGTTTAAAAAGAAATGTACTCATCTTATTCATGTAACTGTAGGTCATCTTTAGCTTTTTTAAATTAAAAAAAAATGACACAAGTTGCATGGGACAGCTTTCTTCATAGATCTTGGAAATACAAAGAAAATTTAAAACCTGATTTCAGAAAGGAGTGACATAAGTCAAAATGCATTGTACTTATAGACTGACTTGTTGAATGGTAATTTGTTTGTACAACTACTTAAAGATAATAAAATATAATTTTTAAAACCTAATTTTATGAAATGGTTGTGTAGTATTTATTAGTAATGTTATTGTCACTTGTATTAACAGTATTACTACTTGGTACCATATTGATAATTTTACTTTAATCGACAAAATTGCTTTTTAAAATTTAAATGCATACTTCAATTTAAAAACACTGCAAAAAAGATCTTCTAAAGGTAATAAAAATGGAATAGATCTGATAAAACATAAAAGATAAAATCAGACACCTCTAAATCTAAACAAATTCTTAAGTGAAGTACTGAAGACCAATGAGAAATGCACAGCATAAATTCAGTTTTCATAAGTCTAACACTTACCAAGGGAATACAAGCACAATTTTCTATTCAGAAAGAGTAAACCTTAATTGATTTGTTTTTCTAGTATACTGATCATTGTATCATGCCATGGACCAAAAAGTATTCTCTGATTCAAAGCCAGCCCAGTCCTCCAATTAACCACTCAAAAACTGGAAGTGGCACTGTGGCTCAAATGGAAGAGAATTAGCCTTGAGCACAAAGAGGCTCAAGGACAGTGCCCAAGCCTTGAGTTCAAGCCCCACAAGTAACAAAAGAAAAGTATTCTCAATTAAATTCAAGCAGTTATGAATATATACGCCCAAAATATACAAATGTATTATGTGGAAGTCACCTACAAAACACTGCACACCCACACTTACAACCATGGCTCTTTCTTTGAGTATGTGCGAGTTATGTGTGTATAAAGAAGGTAAGGTTCGTCCCTACAATTTATTTCTTATGTATCAGACACAACATTCATCTGAATAGACTGAGGGGGTTATTTACCACCAGGGCCCCCTTTTTCCTAGGCAACTTCCATCTTGCATCAGTTTGAATATGTTCTAGATTAAGCAAATTATTCTTGAAGCTACACTTCAGAAAACAAGGGAGAGTATATAAACTATAACATACATAATTAATTATTTCATAATGAAACAGTAGATTTTTGGGGTTTCACACCAGAGCAGGAAGTGAGACCACACACACACACACACATACGTGCACGTGCAAATTAGTGCAAGCCAAATGTGCCTGTAGGGGGAACCCACAACCTACCCTGAGCCAATCCCAACACAGAGACTACACTGTCTTGGCTTTCTCAATTATACATTGTCTACATCTACCTGGGGAAAGGCCCATTGAACAGATAAGGAAAATTGAAAACAGCTTTTGATTACACTTGTAATACTACTGGAACATACAGTGCTTAGCCTGTTCATGCTTCTACTAATACTTTAGCAATTTACACTTATTCCAGCTGTGGCTTTCCTACACCTGGAAAACCCTTAGTTACTCTTCATAAATATTTAAATCTAATTTCCCTTATTTATTGTTTTAGTTAACAATTAATACCCTCTGTTCTGTCATGTTTACAAGAGTCATTCTATAGATACAACCAGGACCCTTCAGGCTTGCCTATCAGAATGGTCAGCTAGCCAGGTCCTCTGGGGACCAAAGCTCTGGGAGGAGATTTGCACGTGGTGACCCACCTGCACAAGATGAAAAACAGCCAGGCGCCGGTGGGTGGCTCAAGCCTGTAATCCTAGCTACTCAGGAGGCTGAGATCTGAGGATCATGGTTCAAAGCCAGCAGGGCAGAAAAGTCCGTGAGACTCTTATCTCCATTTAACCACCAGAAAACCGGAAGTGGTGCTGTGGCTCAAGCGGTAGAGAACTCTCCTTGAGCTGAAGAGCGCAGGGTTAGCGCCCAAGCCCAGAGTTCAAGCCCCACGACCGACAAAAAAAAAGAAAAAGAAAAACAATAATAATAATAAAACAGGACATCTGCAATACCGAAATACCGATGAACTAATCTGTCACTCACAAGCCCATATCTGAAGGAAAAAATATGCTGTAAACATTTAATGACCCTGAGAAGTACAAATACAAGCCTTTCATTTAAAATTAAATCAAATCCCTATGTCCTCCAATGTTCAGCTTGGATTGATTTGGAAATCAACTGAAGAGTAAAAACAGTACATCCTAGGGTTGGGATAGCTACAGATAATCCCAAAAAATGCAGTTTGATTTCCAAAAAACAGAGGGAAAAAAAACAAGTTTCTTCATCATGACATACTAGGCAGGGAGTTTGTTCTTCCAAGTACTAGACTGCCTAATTGCTTGCTTGAGGGAGAGAAAATCCTGGGGGAGAGGCAAATATGAGCAATCTCTGTCCTGTGAAACCAGTGAGCTCCGGGGCCAGACCTTGCCCAGCAGCACTGATGAGTCTGCTCTTCATTCCAGTGACACAACTGTAGATATTTGATCCTAGAGGTGAATGGAAAAAAAAAATCCTACAGATCTTATTTCATGGGAATCGTTCGGCATTCTGAATGGGAGCTGGTTATTTGATATGCAACCCAAAGCCATAGAGGAACAGGAATAAGAACAAGGAGGAAAAGTACAAAAACAATTATTATTTTAGTATGCATTAAGGAAGAACAGACACAGCCTTCTCATGACCAAATTGGGCGATTCACACCTGCTCTGGAGGTTTATGATATCTAAATCAACACCTGAAAATTATACCACCTCACTCTGGCATTTGGGTGGCTGCAAAGCAACAACAATTATACTCTCTTTATTTTCCCTCTAATCCATTGAGTAAATGTTCTTATCTATGCTCTAGCAAATAAAATTAATTCATTTCAAATGTGCATACCACTTTTCTTTTTGTATTTATCCACATAGATCAAATTTAGATTTTCTGATTTTCATGGTATACATGCTGTACTGCATGCTATTTTTTCTTCCCTTTTAAATACTTAATGTTTCCACTTCAAATAAAAATAAGCATTTTAGCCTGTGTATTTTTAGCACTGAAACTTTTACAATCTTCAGAACCATTGCTTTCGTAATTACTGTCTTGACAATGGGCTTTTAAAACAAATAATTTACAAGAAAGAAGATCAGAAACCATATGACTACTTGGATGAAACTGTTTACAAAGCATTTGTAACATGTCATTAATATATATAGTTCCTGGCCATATGGAGCCTTATCAAAGAGTCAGACTGAAATGTGTAATAATAAGAATTCATTTTAAAGGCTGACAAATTAAAAATCTAGTTTGGTCAAATAGAGAGTGAGTCCTTTTAAAACTATATACTTGAAACTTTAGAATTGATTTCCAATAAACAATTTTGAATAACAAACTAGAAGTATTTTCTTTTATTTTTTTCACCAGAAATATATACAAAAGTCTCTTTCTTCTGTGGAAGAGAGGTATAGTAATTTTGCACAATTTTGAATACCATCACCATAAAATAGAGAAAGGAAAAACATGAAGGTGGGAAAAAGTTTTATTAAACAGACAAGACAGTTATCGAGGACTGGAGCTTGATTTACATACTAAAAGGCCACCTGCTTGATCAGGTATTTATTTGATTCTCTACACCACCATCACCTGAGCTCAATGTGATATATTTGTTCATCAGAGAACACTTACATGGAAGAAGGCATTAACAGTATGTCAAATCAGTTTGTATATTTTCTCCTGAAAATATGCTCACAGACTTCACTTTCTGTCAATAGAACCAACTTGCGAGTCCTAAAAAATATTTTTTTCTGCTGGAGCAAACATCTACTTCTTTTAAAATAGTGTGAGCCTGTGAAAACACAGTATTATATATCTGACATTTTCCATCTAAAAATACATTATGAGGCAAGCTGGTATTAATAAACCATGTGCTTCCAGCACCCTGAAGTGATTTGCTATAATTTTGTAGAAAACAGAGTGAGATGGTATATTCTCCACCATACTATTAACATACAGCAAATACATTTTATGCCAGCACCTTGGCAGCTTGTCTTGATTAGAAAGTGGGCAAAAAGAAAAAAAACTTTTAAGAGTTCATAAATATTCGTAACCATATTCTGATTTATGAGTTAACAATTTTTAAGTGAGCATAACTGTGAAATTTCCCATCAAAATATATTGTAGAAAAGTATAAAATCTCCAAACCATATATATTCCCTTTCTCCTCACCCCACCCCCATCACCGTCAGGGAAGAAAAAAAAAATCACCCTCCTGCTGCAGCCACTACTATCATTCTTCTCACCAGTTCAGTTATTGGAAGGCAAATGAAAATACCACGATCCTTTCCTCTTCTCCTTTAGCTTACAAGGCAAACATTTAAACACAAACGCAAAGTACCGATTTCACAGAAAGCAGCAGCATCAGAGAGAGAGAGTGAGAGAGAGAGAGAGAGAGTGAGGGAGAGAGAGAGAGAGAGAAGGACTCACTGACCCATTTGGAAGACAAAGACGATAGACCAGGAAAGCTCTAAAAATCAGCTGGGGAGGCCTCTGAGAGATATTCTCCTGGCATTTCATCACTGCAGTCCAGACGAGTTCACCTCCCTGGATACAAGGAGGTGGAACTACATAGAGCTGTTTATTAAAGCTGTTGTGCTGGATTGCATTAGGAACTGCGAGCAGACCACCTGGACCTTCAGATTCTGACAGTCTTTAATTTGCAGCCTGCCCCTCTGCAGCAGCCAGGAACATGACTAGTACTCAGACTCAACCACACATTACCAGGATTAAAAGTAAATATACTTGTATTTCCATATTTAGATTTTCTATTGGAAGAGACAGAAGAATATCATCCAAATTTTAAAAAATACTAAATAACACTTTAAAATTTTTAACAACTACCTAGGAAACATAATCACTTGATTCTCTTCTCACACTTGATTTTTCCCAGAGATCACAATCTAAACAGAAAGAAAAAAAAATCTTAAAATACACTTAAAAGGAAAAAAAATCCAGGCTAAATCTTTGATTTAGACAGATTCTTGGATTTTTTTTTTTTGGTAGTAGTTGTTGTTGGTTTTTTTGTTTTAGTTTTTGTTTAAGAGCATCGCATTGAAGTTTTAAGCTGAGCTTTCCTGGCTGGATTTAATAGGTGGCTTCTGTCTTCTGCCCTTTCAGCACTACCCTGGCAGGTAGCTGAAGATACAGATAGAAAGATGGTACAGTAAATATGAATTATGTGAATCATATGGTGAGACCCTCGTGGAAAAAAAAAAAAAAACCAGGGAGTTGAGAAATGGCTGACTCCATACCTGACCAATTACAGCATGCATGGTCCCAGGGTCCTGCCGAGCTGGGAGATCGAAATCCATCATATGCTGTCTTTGAAAAGGAGAATGGGGGTTTCTGGCATGCATCTGTCAATCAACTTCTGCACTCACAACCATCACCAAAAGCAAGGGGAAAAAAGTCAAGCTGCTTCACCAAATCCGATGAAACCATCATGTGACCTCCGGCAGACACGCACACACAGTCACTACCTCCATAAAGCGTAAGAATTTTCTGTAGATACGAAATGACATTGACAAATATCCAATACCAACTAAATAAAGTGAGACAAACAGCTATTCACCAAGACGAACGTTGGCTGTAATCTTCTGCTAAAGGTTTAACAAACCTAGGAGGATTTTTTTCTTTAATGCCCCTGAAATATATGTTCAAAACAAAAACAATTAACTATTTCATGTGAGTGGTAATTGAGACTGTGGTTTTTACGATCTAATATATATTTTTTAAATTACAATCTATTAGCCTACTTCTCTTAAAGTGTCTCTTAATGATTTTTGTTTTCCAAATCGCTAAATGACCTTTTGACAACAGCAGTCAGCTTTGCTGTTTACTATAAAAATCACCTTTAGAGCAAAGCTTGAAATGTTAACCAGCCCCTAACACAGGGGCTTTGATATTTGTTGGTTGGGAATTGATATATACAATCATTTGTGTAAACCGTGATGATCATTCAAGTATAAAATATTCAAAGTGTGTAAATACTAGTCACTAAACTTTTCGTCTTCTAAAAGGTTAGGAAATAATTTACTCTGGGCTTGTCTAAACTGCTGCACTGTGATGACAAATATTTTTAACTTTGTTTTCATTTATTTTGAGCAATTTGATCTCATATACCTTAGGACAGCCTGTTGATGTATTATAAGCCACTTAATCTAGGACATGAACCTAGTATATTTTTTAACCCTTTCAAGATTAAGAGCAGAATCTGGCTTTCAGACAACTCTATAGTGTGAAGTCAAGCCCAAAGCCACAAACATTATCTATTAATTTAGTGATATTGTAGACTTAAGATTTATAGTTGTCTACTGTTTTAAATGCAAGCTCATTACTATATCCTCTGCAACTGTTCAAAAACAATTAACAAAAAAAAATTGTGTTGCTTAAATGAGGGTCTTCTTCCCCCCGAAGAATCAAAGCTGGAGGTAGGAAAAATTAAGAGAAATATATAATACAAAATGTGCACGCCTATTATAATATTATGTAATATCATTGCTTAAATGAAAAGGGAATCCAAATAAGAAATACACTAACAATCTGCAGCATTTTTTAGAGAAATCTTCGCGGAAACAAGGAAGGATTGAAATCTCACAGACTTAACTCATTAGGAGTCGTGTTGCATAATGTGAAACTTGTGCGCACAGGCACCACGGACGGAGGCTGGAAACGCGTCCTACTAAACACGCCCCTCCCACCCCATGCACGGGATCGCACCCCAGACACTCCACGCCCTCCTGGAGACCCCCCCAGACCCTGTGCTGTTGCCGTGGTCACCCCGGTCCAGCCCGCCCCCTCCCGGCCAGGAGAGAGGGTCAGAGGCCGCCCAGCCGAGCCCTTGGCGGCGGCCAGGACTGAGGCACACTGCAAGGAGCAGGGGCGGGGGCCGGGCCATCGCCCGGCTGGGACTCCTGCAGATCCCAGACAGACCCTCGCTGCGCTAAGACGCGGGGAGGGCGGAAAGGAGAGGGCGAGCACGGGCGCTGCCCAGGGTGCCCGAGGCAGTGGAGGAGCCCACCAGCTGCCCGGGCGCCAGAATGTGGGGATCCAGAGTTCAGCGCCTGGAGCCCCACGGCCCCGCCTGCTGTCCCAGCCCCAGGCTGGTCGGAGAACCGGGGTGGGCTCAGTCCAGGTCCCCCACTCTGTGGCACACCCCCTCCTTCAGAGGCCCAATGACCCCACCGGGGCTAATTTCCAGGGACCGACACAGGTGGGGTGTGGCAGGGAGGAAGGGCCTGGCGGGGGAGGGGATGGGGAAGGTCACAGGTGGGGTTGCCGGAAGGGAAGAGGGGGACCTGGGAGAATGGGGTTAGTAGTGATTCAAGGACACTGCTCTTTGCTTGTACTGTGTTTATGAAGATGGTAATCTGGCTTATATTGATTATGTCTGTTATTAACCAAAATGGTGAGGGCCTGTGCTCTAGGCACTGCTGTTCAACACATCACATTTCTTTAGCTCGCTAAATCCTCACAGTAACTCGAGAGGAGGGACAATTACGCCCATTTTACCAATAAAACCAATCAACAAACAAAAAAAACCTGCTCAAAATGATCAAGGATGTGATTTGAACCTTTAGCTTTGAAGCTAAAGAGGAAATTTACCCTATGAAATCAGGTAACATTCAAAACGATTGCTGCCATTCAACCAATTGACTCATTCCGCAAGTAAGTATGGGGTCTGTCTTAGGTGCCCGGATTAATTTTGTTAGCGATCTAACAAAACAGTACACATTGCTTTAAAAACACAATGGAAATAAACTAAGCACTTCAAAGGTCTGTCTGTGGGGATTGTTTGCTTGAAGTTCATGGGAAGAAGCAGGCATGGTTGAGGCACTGTAATGTAAAGGTTAGCTACTCCATCCATTGCTTAGGATTGGGTGTGGCCTTGGGCAAGGGTCCACATCTCTGAGTCTTGAGTTTCTGTTTTATGCTAAAGATAATTAATTCCTCGGGGATTGTGGGAGATGCTGTTAATGAAAGCTTACTGAGTTACATACTCAGTTGATACCCAACAAATATTAGTTACTTTTCTATATGGGTAGGCCTGGAGAGAGAGAGAGAGAGAGAGAGATGAGACAGATGAATTCTGCTAGGGAATTGAGGACCAACCCATGCAGCTGGTACAAGGATTTGGACTATGATATAAAGGAGACCGTTTCTGTTCCAGATAGAGGACCAACATGTGCAGAACCATCTGTTCTCCATCAGTGTGGGTGAAAGACATTTTTAGGATTTGGGCCTCGGCAATCAAATGGGATAGAATTTAGGTAATTCTAGAATAGAATTTAGGAAAGGAAACTCCTTAAGTGAAAAGCCCCATAGCCATCATCCTTGCTGCTCTCTCCTGTGTCCATCAAATTTGCATAAAATCGGACATTTTCAGATGTTCTAAGGCTTGCTCCTGGAGAAGCTAGACATGCCTTGATCCCAGCCTAGACCTCTTGTACACAGACAGCAACATCAGCCAGAGCTCACTAGAAGAGAGACCAGAAAAGGCCTCATCATTGTCCTTAACTCAACCCCCAGCTTCTCAAGATAGAATTGTCCTGCATTTGTGAACCTTAAACCCCAAAGGACACTGGCAGATACATGCAGTACTGATAAATCAAAAGTCATAGTCATCTCTGTCTTGGCATTCAATGACTGTTTTGCAATCTTTGGGGTTAAGAAGATGTAATAACTTCTAGATGCTTCTTCCATGTGAAGACCAAAAATGTCAGACAGTAGATGGATGTTCCGACCAAAGTCTCTAAGGCGAATTCCCTTACCCTAGAATTGGCATATTTCTATTTATACAATCATATGTGTGTGTAAATTTATTTCAGTTTGGTCTCATCTGTCCTTCTGTCTGTTGAGACCTATTTCTTATCTCTGTTATAGTTTCTTCATTTACAGGTTTTCTCTATTTGTTCATTTTCTCTTCTGTTCCTTGCTTTTTAAATAAAACAAATATTTACTTTTCCTTCTCTCTAAAAGATTAATGGCATCACTTCTTCAAGTTGGTTTTTGTTTTCACCAGACCTCTCAACTCCCTAGTCTATTTGACTCTAATTTTTTTTTCTTTTCTTTCTTTCTTTTTATTTTTTCTTTTTTTGCCAGTCCTGGGGCTTTTGACTTTGGGCCTGGGCACTGCCCCTGAGCTTCTTTTTTGCTCCAGGCTAGCACTCTACCACTTGACTCACAGCACCACTCTGGCTTTTTGTGTTTATGTGGTACTGAGGAATCGAACCCAGGGCTTCATGCATACAGGGCAAGCACTCTACCACTATGCCACATTCCCAGCCCCCCAACATTTTTTCTAGACTATATATCAAGGCAGAGCAGTCCAATTTGCCACCTGGCTGGCTGGCACTGATGGCATGGGTTTTAAGGCTCCGCTGAGAACCAGACCCCCAGAGGACAAGACACCATGTAGTGAGAGCACATCAACACCACCAAGATCCTCATTGGCCATTGACATCCCTGCCTGATTTCATTAGCATAGTCCTTTTTCTTCTGCCCTCTTTTCCAAAGTCAGTTTTTCCTAGAGTTTATTTTGCATTATCCACCTCTGGAATGATCCATTGCTTTCTCAGTATTCTCTCCACTTCTCTGCTTCCCACCACCACTACATTTTTGTCTAGAGTTTTGTAGAGCATTTCTCTAAAATGGCCTTTTCAATCACTATCAATTTACCTTAAGCAATATTAGATGGCTGTGACCTCCATAGGACATTGACCAGCATAATGAATCGGTACCCTGGGATCTTTTGTTGTTGTTATTTTCATATTTCTAGAGAATTGAGGACAGGAAAAATAGCAAGCAAAAGCAGAATGATTATTTTTAAAAGTAGAAAGGGACGAGGAAAGAAATGCCAACACACTAAGACCCTGGCATTGCAGAATTGTGAATGGCTTGATAATGCTCAGACACTGTTAGTTTGCAAGGATCTATGCTTTACAATGTTCTTTTACAATGTGATTTAGGAGCTCTGGGTTTCCCCTTGAGAAATAGTGACACAATATTGCCTTCACAATGATCATCTGAGAAGTTCAATAGCTTGGTGACTAACAGTTGTGAATATCCTAACACAGTATCTGACCTCCGACCATTTCCTTTTCTAGCACATGAACTGAAACTAGGACCAAAATAGAACATAGAAGCATGAGAAACTAATTTGTTGTTGTTGTTTTTCATTTCCATTGGACTCTTCCATGAAATGTTTTCTTTAGTCACAGTTAGGCATTTTAGTTTTCTAGAATATACTTTTTTTTCTGCCTGAGTATGCTCAGAAAAATAAATACAAATAAAATAAGTACTAATAAAATAAATGGTCCTGAGCGTCACTGTACTTATGGTAGTTTTGGAGTCTGAACTTAAACACTAACAAATAACTTCTCATGGTGGTACAGATACACAGACTGCTTCCTTCCAGGCACAGTACACGAGGGAGACTTTTGTCTTCTTTATTTCATGGTTATTTCTCCCTGTACCTGAGAAAGCAAAGTAACACTGTCATTTTATTCCTAGGTTCCCAGCACGTATGCCCAGTTCCAACATTGTGAAGACAAACGTTTTTCAAAGGATGTCTGAAGGGAACCAGAGCCCATCACTGCTCTCTGCTCTGACTTTGGGAAACCCATATAATTGTAATCCCTCTACACATCACCTTTATAATAACAATAAAGTAAAATAATTTTTAAAAAAACATTGCTGCTTGACCATTATCTGTAATCGCCACCATCATCAATGATAATTATTACTGTAGGAGTGGTTCTCAAAGTGAACTGGGCACTCACAGAATGTACTAAGGCCCAACTTTTTTCAAAATAGTAGTAAAATAATCCTAGGCACTCTGGAAGATGAGATCTGAGGATCGTGGTTCAAAGCCAACTTAGGCAGGAAAGTCTGTGAGATTCTTATCACCAATTAACCACCAAAAGGCTGGGAATAGAGGCATAACTCAAGTAGTAAAATTAAGATATGTATTCAAATGTTTTTTTCTTTCATGCAATTGTTTCTAACACATTTATAAGATTATTTCTTTGTTGCTTTGTATGTCCCTCCCCCACAGTATAACCCCTGCTCTCACTGTACTTGATGTCGGTATAATTTGTGGAGGGGAAGGGGAAAAACAAATCGTCTAAATAGGGATACAGGTGGACCCATTGCAACAATGAGATATACAAGTCGTTATGTCGAAAACAAACTTTACAATTTTGGTTGGGGGGGAGGAGCGGGGAGAATTGGGGTGGGCGGAGGTGGGGGAAGGATGGGAAGGAATGGGAAGGGGAAACAAAGGAGGAGGCTACAATGCTTGATAAGAAATGTACTCATTATCTTGCCCATGTAATTGTAACCCCTCTGTACAGTATTTTCACAATAAAAAAATAAAACAAAACAAAACAAAAACAAATAAAACACCAGCCTTGAGTACAAATAGTTTTGGAGAGCACCTAGGGCATGAAGTCAACTCTAGTACATATTCTCTTTCTCTCTCTCTTTCTCTCTCTCTCTTTTTCCCCCTCTCTCTCACACACACATACTCACATACACACACACACACACAAATAAATAAATAAAAAGCATAAGACTTCTCCAATTCTAAATATGATTGTTGCCACTGAGGCTCTTACTTTAATAATTGTAAGTTATTATTTGATTATTTATTCAAAGAATAATTTATGTCCAATAGTGATTAAATGCTATGTTAAATGTTGAGTACATACTGTAACAAATATTAAAAAATATGGTTCCTACTCTCAATCAGACGCAATGTAGAATCAGATCTTAAACAAGCTCTCAGAGAAATCTTTAAATTAGCAATTTTAAGAAATGTTCTACAGGGAAATAAGCGAATCTGAGAGAATATTAGGCTGTTCTAGCCACGACTTGACAAAATCACCTCAGGTAAGGTATTCCTGAGGTTATAAATAAGTTTAAAATAAAGAATAAGAATAGGTTTTCCTTGATGTTAGAGAGAAAGAAAGAAATCTCTCAACATTCAGAGTCACCCTGTCTACTAGTTTAAGTTGTGCCCTGCACAAGTCAGAGAATGCCACTTATTGAGATTATCATGGAACAGAACTCCCAGAGGTGCCCAAGGCAGTGACCCTGCAATCTCAAGCAAAGTCAGAGGACTCCTGGTCCCCAATGATACCGTGAACAAAGGTACATACATACATGACTTTGTGCGTACCACTTATATACCACTGAATCACAAAGGTATTGGTACTTAATATAACAGAGTATGATTTAGCAACTTTTTCTTCATTAAAGAAATGCATGGCTACTTTGATATGTATTACTGTTTTGATAATACACACACACACACACACACACATACACACAACCAAAGCAATAGAATTTACAGTATCTTGTCACTAATATTTTGATTAAAATTTGATTAGAGTTAATTTGCAAATAAATGACATTGTTACTACATTCAGTCACCCATGTAAGATCTACACTTTAAGCATTTTTCTTGCTTTGTGTTTCTATTACATTTCAATAGAAGGTTCTGATTTTCTTTTCATAATGCCCTTGCAGCTCTTCCTGAGGTTGTTTCCAGGTGGCTTTTGCTTTGAGTTCTTATTGCAAGTTGGATCTTTTTTTTTTTTTTTGAGATATGTAAATCTTGACCTTTCCGCTGTATCATACTCCTGTGAACTCTCCCAAACACAGGCCAGGAGCTGTTCTACACTTTATCCTTTGATTCTCTGCTCCTCAACTCTACCTAATCTACGCTGCTCAGTGCCTATCTAGAGATCTTATATCAAAACAAAACCTTTGATAGTTTATTATTATTGAGTTCCATTCTGAGTAAATGAGTAACACTGTATTTGAAGTTGCTGATACTATGCTGAAAAAAATCTCTGATCCAAGACATCTCTTGCTATTTATTTACTTATTGATATAAAAGGCACATTCCTTTATAAAATGGCCAATCATTGTCATGTTCCTCCAAGTAAGATCTTGTTAAGGAATCCTGGAACAAACATTTCATTGGGCTTTCACTTTGAGTAATGCAATTGCATTCAACTTCAGTTACTTTAAGTAGATCCTGCTATGAATACTTCTAACCCCTCTTCCTCTGTGTGCACAGTGATGTCTCACTGAGCAGCAGGCTAAGTGCATCAAAGGGAAGTACTGCTTTAACAGTCCAATGAAGTGAATTAAATGTCAAGAAATCTTAGACTGGTAACAGCTAAACAGAAAAAAAAATACTATTTATTTCTAACTGTGTATGAAGACTGTGAAGGTGAATATTTTCTAGGTGAGAAAAATATTTGCCATTTCAAGTAGCTTGTACCCTGAATATTGAACATGATAAAGAGGCCCCAAAAAAGGCTTTGATATGCCCTGTGTTAAAAATAATTAGGGGATAGGGGAAGGAATCAAGGTGGCAAGCAATGACAGGGATTAACCTGAGTTACCTCTGATCCAGCAGAACAAGGCCTCTAATATGGAACTCCACTTCAACAGACCACACCAAACAAATTAGAAACAATCAGAGTTTGGCACTAGCCAAGAAGATTCTACAAGAGAGGAAACAAACACAGAAGAAACAAAGCAGGTGCCCAGCCCAGCAACACTGCAACCATGGAGCAGGTGTCCAGTGCAGCAATATTGAAACCACAGGCTCCAACTGGAGAGTCCTCCCCATATATATATTTTTTTTCTTTTTCTGCTCCTCTCCCCGCTCCCTTTTTCCCCCTCACTGGTGACTCAAACTCACCAGCAGAGAGCAACAAAATATCTAGGATACAGAAGAGAAGCTGTGGGTCTCTACCTCCAGCCAGCAGAAACAGTGGGACTTCTAACACACTTGGGGCATCTAACACTGGAACAGATGAGGTGGGTCTCTAATACAGTGACTATCCAGCCAACACCTCTCACCTCCCACTCCTTTACCCCTGTTGCAGCCTTACCAAAATTGTCAATCTCAGAAACAGCTACTTCAAGTTCCTACAATTGAATACAAATGAAAACATCATCCTAGAAACTCTGGGATGCAGCAAAAGCAGTGTTGAGAGGAAAGTTCATACCTCTAGGTGAACACATAAAGAAAATAGAAACAGCTCAAGTAAATAACTTCATGATGCAACTAAAGCTGCTAGAACAACAGGAACAAACCAAACCCAAAATAACAGAGTAACAATTAGAGCAGAAATCAATGAACCAGAGACTTTAAAAAACTGTAGATAAAATCGACAAAACAAAAGCTGTTTTTTTTAAAAAATGGATAAAATTTACAGACCACTAGCTAATTTGACCAAAAAAAAAAGTAGAGAAGAGACTCAAATCCACAAAATTAGAGATACCAAAGGAAACATTACAACAGTTAAGAAATCAAAAGATTATGAAGGACTACTTTCTAATCCTATATTCAAATAAGATGGAAAGTCTAGTAAAAATGGATACATTTCTAGAGATATAGAAACTGTGTAGGCTGAATCAAGAAGCTATAAATTACTGGGATAGGCCCCTAACACCCAAGGAGATTGAGGAAGAATAAAGAATCTTCCAACAAGGAAAGTCCTGGTCCAGATACACTCAGAGTTGAATTCTATACGGCTTTTAAAACTAACACTTGTACTCTTCAAACTTTTCAGTGAAATAGAAACAGAAGGATCAATTCCAAACTCATTTTATGAAGCCAGCATCCCACTCATCCCAAAACCAGGTAGGGATCCAATTGGAAAACTGTAGACCAACTTCTCTCATGATCATAGAGGCAAAGTTCTTCGGTAGACTACTACTAGCCATCAGAACTCAGCAACTAATCAAAAAACAATCATACATTAGGATCCAGTGGGCTGGAAGCTATAAGCAGGAGCAGTGCTGGCCTCTTCTTGGGCATCTCTCCTTGGCCTGCAGTTGGCCATTGTTTTTGATTTCACATGGCCTTCCAGACTATGTGTCTGGGACTAATTGCAGGGGGCTAAGGCCCTGTCCTATCCTATTCTTTAATTTAATTAACTTCTTCAAAGCCCATCTCTAAATACAGTCACATTCAAAGAAACTTCAACATGAATTGGAAGATGGGGAGAATGACACAATTCAACCCATAACGTCCCCATAACCGCCCCTGCCTCATTCTAACTCTCCCTCATTCTCTTTAGTCTCCAGGTAGCTGAGGTCCTTTCAGGTGCTAGGATGTGCTGGGATCCCTACTGCCAGAGCTTTGCCCTCATTGGTCCCTCTTCTGGAATGCTTTGCCTCCCTACCATTGTCCAACTCCTTACCATTCTTGAGCTATAGCTCTTTTCCAAAGAATGGAAAATCAAAGTAGGCCCTCTTTTTTCATTGTACTCTGAATGTTTATTTCACAGGGCATACTACAGTTTGTGCAGATATACTTTCATCATCATTTAAAATAACATTTCTAAAAAGACTTTAAAGACTTTTTGTTAACACATAGTTGAACAAGTGAAATTTCACTGTGACATTTTCATACAGGCATATAACACACACATCATCTGTAGTTCAGATTTGCATTTCCTTTATAGCTAAGGATGGTGAAACTTTCTTCTTTTGTTAGCCAATGATATTTTTTTCTGAGAATTGTCTGTTCAACTTGTTTGGCCTATTTAGTAACTGGGTTATTTGTTCTTGTTTTGTTTAAGTTTGTGGCACCTCCCTTGTATGTTTAGATGTGAGTTTTATTAGCTATTGAATAACTGGTAAAGGTTTTGTTCCATTCTGTGAGTTGTATGTTAGTTCTAGTAAATGTTTCTTTTCCTGGGTAGGAACTTTTGATTTGATGTCAACATACTTGTTAATTCCTGCTCTTATTTTCTGGGCAAATATGGTCTTACTCAGAAAATCATTACCTGTGTCAAGATCTTCCAGCATTTTCTGTTTTTCTGCAATAGTTACATTAAGATCTTCAATTTGGGGCTGATTTCTGTTCAGAATTGGAGATAGGGGTTGTTTCAGTCTCCTGTACATAGATAATGCATTTCCCCAGCACCATTTCTTGAAAAGACCTTTTTTTTTTCCTGGCTCCTTTGTCCAAAATTAGATGGCCATGTAATTGTGGCTTTCTTTCTGGGTCATATAGTACATAAAGCACATCTTAGCAAGTGTGAGACAATTGGAACAACTCTTCATATATCATCACACCATAATGAAATTAGAATAGAATTTAAAAGAAACCACAGAAAATACTCAAATACATGAAGACTGAACAATACATTGCTGCATGACTCGTAGGTCATTGAAGAAACCATGAAGGCGGAGAATCCAGGAATTCCAAGCATCTTCTGAAAGTGGAAACAGCCTACCAGAATAGTTGGGATACAACAAAAGGAAAGGAAAGTTTATGCTATGAGCACCTGTATAGACACACACAAAAACCCAGAAAAACCTAAAATAACCTTGCTAATGGTGCACCTCATGCTTTTAAAACTAAACTAAACAAAAAATCCCAACATTTGCAGATGACAATAAACAGTAAATATGAAGGCTCAAATTAATGAAATAGGGACTAAGAAAACTCTCGATTTTAGAATCATTGATTTTTTTAAAGTTGCTTCATTGAGAAATAAACAAGATTGATGATTCTGCCGACAATATGACTAAAAGAAGAAAGGAGGAGACGTGAAGTAAATACCGATTAAATCTAAAAGATCATGATAAAAAAACTTCTTGGTTTTTGTGTCAGTACTGGGGCTTGAACTTCTTGTCTTCTGCTCCTACTTGGTTTCAACATAAAGAACCAGTGCTCTACCATTTGAGCCACACAGCCACACTTCCACTTCTGACATTTTTTTGCTGGTTAATTAGAAATAAGAGTCTCATGGTTTTATCTGACTGGGTTGAACCTGAACCTTTATCCTCAAACCTAAAACTCCTGGGTAGTAAAGATTGTAAATATGAACTACCAGCAGTCAGCTTGTAATGGAATACTTACAAAACCTATATTCAAATAAACTGGAAATCTAGAAAAAAGGATAAATTTCTACGTATATTTGACCTATTAAAATTGAATCAAAAGGCTATAAATCACTTAAAACAGATCTATAACAACCAATGAGATTGAAGAAGTAATAAAGAATCTTTCAATGGATTTACTGCTGAATTCTATAAGACCCATCAAAAATAACTAACACTAATACTCTACAAACTTTTCCATGAAATAGAAAAGAGAAAATACTACCAAACCTATTTAATGAAGCCATTATAACACTCTACTAAAGACAGACAAAAGCAATAAAAAAATTAAAGACCAATTTTCTTCAGTGAACATAGATGTAAAGTTTCTTAACAAAATAGTTGCAGACCAATTTCAATAAAATATTAGAAGATTCATGATCAAGTTGGTTTCATTCCAGGGATGTGAGGATGGTTCAATATATGTAAACTAAGAAATATAATACAGCACATAAACAGAATTAAAAACAAAAATCACACGATCATCTCAATTGACACAGAAAACACCTCTGACAAAAATTCAACATCCTTTTATGGTAAAAAAAAAAAATCTCTGAGGAAACTAAGAACAGAAGGAATGCATCAACATAATAAAGGACATAGACCACAAACTTATAGGCAAACATACTAAATACGGAAAAACTGAAAATCTTTTCTCTAAATTTAGGACTAAGACAAGAATATCCATGCTTCTCACTCTTAATATAATACTAGAATTCCTAGAAAGAACATTGAGGCAAGTAAAACAAAAAAAAGGGATTCAAAAGGTCAGAAGTCAACTTGTCCTTATTTGTTGATAGCATGATCTTGTCTTAAGAGACCCTAAAGATTCTCCACACACACGCATGCACGTGTGCACTCACAGATGCCCACACACACAGGCACACACAGGCACACAATTATGGATCTATTAAACACTTTTGGCAATATGTAACATAAATATATAAAAATCAGTAATGTTTCTATACACCAACAATAAACACACTGAGAAATAAATCAATAAAACAATCCATTTTGCAATAGTTTCAAAACAACAAAATACCTCAGTAATCAAGAAAGAAAAAAAAAAAGCCTCTACAATGGAAGCTATAAAATCTGAAGAAAGAAACTGAAGAAGATTGAAGTTGAAGAAGACACCAGAAGATGGAAAGACCTCCTAGGCTCTTGGATTGGCAGAACATCACAAAATAGCCATACTACCAAAAGCACTCTACAGACCCAGTGAAATGCTCTTCCAAATCCCCATGTCATGCTTCAAAGTAATAGGAAAATCAATTCTAAAATTCATATGGAAATAAAAACAGCAAAAATAATCCTGGGCCAAAAGAGTACCATATCAAAAGAGATATGTTTGTTAACTTACTTAAGGTTATATAGATTTAAAATAACAGTGGCTATGTCTATGATCCTGGCTACTCAGGAGGCTGAGATTCGAGAATCAAAGTTTGGGGCCAGCCCCTGCGGATAAAACTAAGAGACTCTGATCTCCAACTAACCAACAAAAATCCAAGTATGGCTCAAATGGTAGAGCACCAGTCATGAACACAAAAACTGAGTGAGAACATGAGGCTCTGAGTTGAAACCCTAAGGCCAGCTCAAAAATATTGAGCTGTTCAAAAAATAGCTAAGGCCTTAAGATTTTCAAGTTTCATCTAGTCTCATTTTGCTTCTGCCTAAAAACTTCCTTTAGGACTTCTTATGATGCTGGTCTGATGATAATAGAGTCTCTCAGATTTCAGATGTCTGAAAAAGTCTTACAAGTTTTTACAAGGACACTGGTAATAGTGGGTTAAGGTCTTGTGTTTTGTAGATATATAATTCTAGTTTTATCCAATTTTTAGTACTTTTTTAAACTATAATATTTATAGGATTTGTAGTCATGTTCCTCTTTCATTCCTGATGATAATAATTTTTATTTTCATTCTTCCTCTTGGCAATCTATTTAAAAATATATCCAATTTTGGTCCTTTCAATGAACCTGCTTTTGGGTTCACTGATTTTTGTTGTTTATTTATCTTTTTATATAATTATGGTTTATATTATATCATTTTCTGTTTATTTTGATAGCTAATTCTTCTTCTTTCAAAACTTCTCAAAACTGGAACTTTTCTTCTTTCTTAAAATATAAACATTGAGAGACAGAATTTTTTCTCTAAAGAATCTTGCTTTATGTGTGTCTCATAATACTTAATATGTTGGGTTTCAATTTCATGCAAATTATTTTCTGATTTCCCTTATGTTTCTTCATTGATCTATGAGTCACCAAAATGTGTTGCTTAATTTCCAAATTGTTAAAGCTTGTCCAGCATTCTGGGGGGGGGGAAGGGACCTGACTTACTGTTGTTGGGGTGAAAGGGCATACCTCATATAATTTCAGTCTTCAATATATCCAGAATTTTTTTTCCCCGTGGGGCTTGAACTCTAAGCCTGAGCACTGTCTCTCAGCTCTATTAGCTCAAGGCTAGCGCTCTACCACTTGAGCTACAGCGTCACTTCCATCCAGAAATTTTTATGGCCCTGTAGACTTGTATTTTGATAAGCCTTCCATGCACCCAAAAAAGCAACACACTTTCTGCCATTGTTGAGTAAGAATGTCAAGTATGAAATGATTTGTAAACTTGGTGGGGGGTGTTTGAGGAGGGAAAGTGGGAGAAAAATGAGGGAGGGGGTAGGTAACAAGTTTGACAAGAAATGTACTCACTACCATACTTATGTAACTGTAACTTCTCTGTACATCACCTTGACAATTAAAAAAAAATGGGGAAAAAACCTGGTGGGGAGTGGAGTAGGGAAGAGTAAGCAGAAGAAAATGAAGGAAGGGGTAACAGTGTTTAAAAAGAAATGTACTCATTACCTCACTTATGTAACTGTAACCCTGCTGTTCATCACTTTAACAATAATTTTTTAACATTTTTTATTGTGAAAATACTGTACAGGGGGGTTACAATTACATGAGCAAGATAATGAGTACTTTTCTTATCAAGTAACAATAATTTTTAAACAAAAAATGTCAAGTAAGTTAATTTGGTTTGTAGTATTGTTCAAGTCTGTTGTATCCTTCCTGACTTTTTTGTCTACTTACATTTTCAAGATAGGATAATTAAAATCAACATCTACAATTGTGGATTTGACAGCCTCATCAATATTTATTTCATGTACCTTGAAGTTCCATTAAAAACATACACTCTAAGATTCTTACATCAGTGAGAATATATTCTTTCTGTAATGTTCTTCCATTCCTACTCATCAGGGAAGGATAGTTTTTTAAAAGAAACTACATAAGCAATAATAGTCCCCTCAATATAAAGAATTTGAAAAAAATACAGGATAAAATGTCAAAGCCCTTCAACTTTCACCTTCCTCACCTTCCTCTGCTTCCTCTGCTCAGATACAATCTTGTCAACTTTTTGATGAAAAAAAAATAGTCTTTTAAAAGAGCTTTCTGAAGCTCCCATCTTCAAGTCATACTTTTGATCCAGGGGCAATTTGAGACAGAGATGTGTATCTTTGTGTGATGCTGAAAGTGCTCACTTTCTGTGCCCTGCCATGGACAAGAGATATAAAGAGGAGATGTGTAGAAGTTAGGGTCACAGAAAAGAAACTAATGAATCCCTAAATCGAATGGGCCCAGATTTCAAAATATGCTTTAGCTATTTGGGTGATAGGTAGGCCTAGAAAAATATCCTGGCTGCCATATGTGAAAGAAAATATACATGATTTTTTATATTAAAAGACATCTTGTACCATGCTTCTATTATGCTCTTTGAGTAAACATAACCTGGATTTGGATATGTTCTATCGATGGAATCAATATTTCCCCAATGCTGAGGGTGTTAGAAATATACACATAATTTAAATGAACAGGGGAAAGTTCACTAAATATTTTATAAATACTCTATCTTTTAAAATTCTTTTTTTCTTTCCTTTCACATTTCAATCAAGATTAGTCCATACATGAAAGTTAATCATTATTGAAAATAGATTTCTTAGATGGTTATAGCTCACCCTCATTTGTACTCTAATTTCATGAATGTAATTTATTTTCCTTTTAGCAAAAAAAAATGGTGTGAAATATTGTATACAGAAAGCTATATAATAGTTCTAGGTCACACACAAAAAAAATGTAAAACATTGCTTTGCACTCCTAAGGACTGAATGCAAGTCTAACCTAGCGATTTGAGTCTGACCTCTTCTTTTTCTTTAAAATGATGGGGTAGTTGCAACAATGAGATGTACAAGTTGTTATGTCAAAAAAACTTTGGTGGGGGGGATTGGGGGGGAGGATGGGAAGGGATGGGAAGGGGAAACAAAGCAGGAGGCTACAATGCTTGATAAGAAATGTGCTCATTATCTTGATAAGAAATGTGTAATTGTAACCTCTCTGTACAGTATTTTCACAATAAAAATATATTAAAATAAATAAATAAATAAAATGATGGGGTAGGGGTGAGGGAATGGCTGTAGGAGATTGGCCATATATATATCTATATATAGATATAGATATAGATAGATATATAGATATATATATGTCCTAAAATATTTGTAATCTTCATTGCTTTATATATGGGCTCTAGAAGAATACATTTATCTTTTGAATCTATCTTCTACTTTTACCAGGCAAATGTCAAATTTCAAAAAGATAACTTCTGATACTCATGGACCAGAATTTGACAAGTCTATTATTTTTGTGTATCCACCAAGCTTGTGTTATGATCTGCTTTAGTACAGAAATAATAAAATCATGAATACTTATATGATACTGCTTCATTTGTTATGGCTAATTGTTTCTGCATTTCAGCATCTCCAAAATCAGGATGCATCTTATAGTTGATGGCGCTGTAGTTTCATGGACCATATTTTTTTTCTTTCCTTGATAGTCAATATTGGATGAAATTTCCTCAATAAGCTCAGCAGTACTGATTATGTAAAACAAAATATAACAAATATCAAGAGATGCACTGGTAGGTTTCAATCTACTTTTAGTCCATATTAACTTCTAGCTAAGTCTGTCTATGTGTCCTTATACCCTCCAGGCTCCTGAGGCCTGTCTTTAATATCTGAAATAACATGGTAACAGCCTTTCTGACATGTATCATATTGGAAGGAAGTTCAAGCCTTCCTCAAGATTTTCGAGGGTTCCCAGAGGAAGCTTCCAGTTCACGCGCATCTCCCATTCTGGATTTACACTCCTGAATTCTCCATGGTGACATGACACTCATTGGTCAACTCCTAGGCTACTGTCATCTCTGAAGGATTTACCCCATCCTCAATGCCATCTCTCCTCCCTCATTTTCTCAAAGGGCCACTAACCATGGCAATTTCCCTAGCAGACATTTTGAGGAAGGCTTAGGCTAACAAGTGAATTATGCATAGACAGGTTAAAAATCATCAGCCTCCATAAAAACTGAATATTAGACATCTCTGTGCTAAGATCCAAAAGTCAGCTCCATGCAGATTTTGAGTGGGTCCTTTTTCCATTGCTTATAGACACCACTTGCTTCTATTGCCTGGCTCTCTCTGCTCTCAGTCATACCACATCTCCATCCTTCCTTTTTCTGCTCTGGATTTCAGAGTCTAAGCTTGGGGCATCAAAATGACTCCCTTAATTCAATGGCAGGGCGGGGGGGGGCACATTTCTGTTACTTTATAATGCAAAGTAATTCATTTTTATTGGCCTGGATCTTTTCAGACTATGCCCTACAGACTATTTCAGTAAAATAGGCTATTTTACTGTATGAATGAGAAATTTTTATCCTAAGGAAAATTCTGCCTTTCTCTTATTTCAGTCTGCTTAGGTTGAGAAAGAAAGAAGGAAGGTGGGAAGGAAGAAAGGCAGGCAGGCAAGCAGGAAAAGCAGGCAGGAAGGCAGGAAGGCAGGAAAGCAGGCAGGAAGGCAGGCAGGCAGGCAGGAAAGCAGGCAGAAAGGCAGGCAAGAAGGCAGGAAGGAAGGAAGGAAGGAAGGCAGGCAGGAAGGAAGGAAGGGAGAGAGGGAAAGAGGGAGGAAGGATGGGAGGGGGGAGTCTTACATTTTTCTTCTTCTAACTAATAGTACGTTTAACCAGGCATGAGTGTTCATTCCTATCATCTTGGCAGTGGAGAGGTTGAGGTGTATTAGTCTATTGAGTAAGACCTTTTTAGAGGGAAAAAATATATTTAACACAGAGGAAAAACTCAAACCTTTTTTTCTTTTTCTTAGTTTCTCTCACTTGACTTAATTGCTCCCAGCAGGCATTTTAACACTTTTGTGGCACCTCCAGTTCAGCTTTTTGCAAGTTAACTGGAGATGGAATTTCTCAGCCTTTTTGTTTGGGCTGGATTTGAACCATGATCCTCTCATCTCAGCTTCCTAAATAGCTAGGAGTACAGGTATGAGTAACCAGCACCTGATTGCAAGCCCTGGCCTAAAATTCTTCCTGGACTTGCATGCTATTTGGAAGAAATAGAAATGTTATCAAACTGTATAATTGTATAGTCCAGTGTTGCGATTGCTATAATTTGTTTAAAAATGCTTCAGCAGAGACAGCATGATACAAATGGATATGTGTTTGTTGGTTTTAATCTATACTCTAGAAAGCCCATAGCTTTGAAGTGATGGCTATTTTTATCTTCAAGCAATTATATAGCTAGTGTCATATTGAGTATTGAATGGGTTTGTTTTTGTTACATTACTGGTGTCGTAATTTGGAAAGAATGTTAGAATGGCAAACATGCCAGGCACCGGTGGCTCACGCCTATAATCCTAGCTACTCAGGAGGCTGAGATCTGAGGATCGCAGTTCAAAGCTAGCCCAGGCAGGAAAGTCCTAGAAACTCTTATCTCCAATAAATCACCAGAAAACCAGAAGTGGTGCTGTAGCTCAAGTGGTAGAGCACTAGCCTTGAGCTAAAGAGCTGAGGGACAGCATTCAGGCCCAGAGTTCAAGCCCCACGACCTGCAAAAAAAAAAAAGAAAAGAAATGGCAAACATAAGTAAATGAGTGAGTCACTCTATTATCTATGGATTGAGTAAACCATGTTAGTTATTTCTTGCCCTCAAATCTACCTGCAAGTTTTCAACATCGTGCCTAGGGCAAAATTTCAGTCTCAAATTTAAAGGCTAGTGGTTGTTGGCCTGTCTTTGGACTGTTGCTATACTTGCTTGAAGTGAAACTTTTGTTCAAGGTGTTTACAGATCACATAACAGGACCGAGAGCTCAGCTTTCCTGGAACTTACAGAATGAGTTGTGTGATAGCTTATAAGCCTGCTTGCTAAAATTGATCACCTAACAATTAAATGTATGTGCAGCAGAATTTGTTCTGTGAGTTTGTTTTCTCTAAAAATGGATTGTGGAGGATGAGCTAACAGTAGAAGTGTTGATTTTAATGGCTACAAATATCTACCTAAAAGAACCTAATAGTTGTGCACAATTAATCTGATTCAGATGAGTTCAAAACCCTTTGGCAGCCAGACCTCAACTGTGACAGAGTCAACATATGTTCCCATAGCATATGTGCTGGAATGCACATTTAGTATTGCTTAATAAATTTTGGGTAAATGAATAATTAGGGTACACCATAAATCTAACTAGGCTACTCAAGAGATAGGAAGTCATCTTCCTATGTGGGTCACATGACCAATATCTATAGGAACATGGGTCATATTCATTCATGCTGTCACTTCGGTATGTCATGATGATAGAAATCTGTGTGTAGACATACTAGAACAAGTATCTGAACACATGAGACAGACACTCTCCAGAGGCAGGGATGAGCACGCACATGAAACTATTTTATAAAACTGAATGTTTTAAAACTAAGGCAGGAATCAGAACTATGGGATTTTGCTTTTTTACTGGGAAGTAAAAATCATATGAGCCAACAGTGTGACATCCCCAAGAAAAGATCTAAAACTGTACCTTAAGAGAAAAACAAGCCAAAGTGAAAAAGTCACCGAATAAGCATGATTGTTAAGCAAACAAACAGGGAAGTCAAATGTTTGGCAGACAGGTTACACTCTTTCATCTTCTCTATCTCTACATTAATGACACTATTGTCAGCAAAATACAAAGTTTATCATTGTCATGGCTTAGCTATAAAATATCCCCCAAAGGTTTATATATGTGTTAAAGGGTTGGCCCCCTAAGCAAGCAGTGTTCAGAGCTGCTTGAAGACAAAAATAATCACTGAAGAAAAGTGACTCTATTCCAAAAGTCTGCCTTTATCAGTGAGCTAATCCACTGACAAAAATTTGAATAGCAGACTAGGAGTTGGTAGAGCTGTGAAAGGTCAGGAAGTATCTTGGAGGAGGTACTTTACTGAGGATGTATCTTTGAAGGCCATCTTGTGCTGGTCCCTTCTTCTTTCTATCTCTGTCTCTCTCTTAGTCTCCCTCTCTGTCTCTGTTTCTCTCTTCCTGTAGCATTTCCTCTGCCTTGTCATCTCTCTGTCTTTCTTTCTGTCTCCCTCTCTCCATCTGTGTCTGTGTCTCTCACTTTCTTCCTGGCTGACATGAGGTGAGCAACCCGGCTCTGCTTCTTGCTGCCTTCCATGTTCTGGATCTCACCATGGGCCCAGAAACAATAAAGACAATGAACCAAAACTGTCAGGCTGAATGCGTCTTTTCTCCTTTTGAATTGTTTTCTCAGGTATTTATCACAGCAATGCAATGTCTGACTAACAAAATTCCAAAAGTGTTAAAATATGTCTTTCTCCAGAAAAATTATAACCTAACTCTTGGTACTATTACATTTTGCCAACCTGAATGTATAATTTCAATTCAGGGTATTTTTTTATTATTCTTTCTCTAAAGATCTACTAAAATTTCATACATTTGGCTTCCTTGGTACCACCACATGTAAATATCATCCTTGACTGTCAAGAAGCCCAATGCTCATTGCAATGACCTTCACAAATCATCTGCTTTACTTTTTCTGTGCCTTAGCTTTTGTGCTGAAGACTAGGACTCTTCCCTTTGAGACACAGCTCCACTTCTGGCATTTTGACAGTTAAGTAGAGGTAAGAGTCTCATGGACTTTCCTGCCTGGACTGGCTTCAAACCAAAGTCCTCAGACCTCAACCTTCTGAGAAACTAGGATTATATGTGTGAACCACTCAAGCCTGGCAGTGGTTCATGAACATGATGATCCAAGTCATAAATACTGATATTTAAGGATTATCCTAAGTTATCTCAGATATGGATGCTTAAATTACTCTGTGCAGCACCGTTTTTTTAGAGCTCTTATTAGGAACATGTTACATTAAACCCAATGGACATTTTTTAGAAGCACCCAAATTGTATCCTTACTCAAGAAAAGTCTTAAGACTTACTAAAGAAAACCTGGTTCAGTTACACAGCACATAAAGAAGAGTTACTAGAAAATAATCTAGTTGGTAGATAATCCAGTTTTGAACTCAAAAACTTCATTCATTGAATGAAAATTTTATAAATGCTACTTTGTCATCAGAATTGGAAAAGAAAGAATAGTGCAATCAAATTGTAAAAATGGGCTGGCTGGATTAAGAGAAGGGCATTTCTTGCAGATGCAGGTGAGTTGGACCTTGTAGAACATTTAGAATAAAAGAGAAGGTGGGAAGGTCCTTCTCCATCAGGGCCACTGCAAGAGAAAAGGCAGAGGGTAATAATGAACACAAAGAATGAAGAATGTGATGAAATGCAATGAAGCTAGGGACATAGGAACCAAATGACTAATGCACCCAACCACAGAGAAGAAAAATCACACTTCAGGTTCATATACTCCAGACCATTGAGCCAACATAAATATTTACATGTTAATACCCTCATTTACTGAGGAGACCAAAGATGAGGAGGAATTGCTGGAACTTCCCACTCAAGAAGGAAGTAACACTAGGTTCGTCACAGCAGAAAAGCAGACTGTTCTACCCTCTCAGGATGAGGTACCACAGAAGGATGATACAACGAAGCATCACCGGCTATATGTCTTGTCAACATGCTCTCTTTGGTTCACAACTTCTGCTTCTGTTTTTTCAACTTTGTAGTTGCCCACATTCAAATCACAGGACATTCAATATACAAATACATTTGCATGGTCACCTTGGCTCTGCATTCCAGTGAGACTGGTCTCAGAAAACAATGGCTAAGAAGCATCCGTCATTTCTGGGGAGGCAAATCCTCTCCAGTCATCACTGCGGCTAATCACATAGTCACTTTTTGCCAACAGCCTGGGCTTTGAATTTGCAAATGTTACATTAAGAGAATCATTTTGAGGAAAGGAAATCTCAGAAGAAAAATGAAAGAGGTAAACTTTTCATGCACATATTTCTATCCCCCCAAAGGCTCTTTTGTCCTCAGAATCTCTTCCACTCCTCGAAGTTCACACTCTGCAGAAATAATCCCTGAATGTAAAAGAAGCCCAGCCTTCTGGTCCAATGTGAATCCCTCCCTGCAAAATTAATCTTAAAATAGCTGCCATAGAAACAGACCAATTGGACAGACTTCTGTAAAGACAATGTGAGTGAACATGGACAGAGGAACTAGAGCTGTCTCACTCCTTCCTAGTTTGCATGTGTTAGATTCACAGTCTACAAGGGGACCGGACATCTGGGCCATAATCACAGCTGTGCCACAGAGACAGGAAAATCAGCATGGAGACCTGGCACGGGCATAATTCTACTGTTGTTGTAATGGAATTTTCAGCCTCAGAACAGAAGAGATTGTGATTTTTATTTAGAAATGATATAAAATTGTTCCATGGATCTTCAAAGTGACTTCAAAAGGCATGAGATATTACATTTGATTCCTAAAACAGCTAGTGTAAAATGCAGAAATTGTCATATACAACAGTTTCCTAAAAGCTTTGAGTGCATCCTCTAGTCAAAAAGACATGTATTTTTGTACTAGAATCATTCATTTTCTTCTTATCACTAAAAAGCATGTTTTAGCATCTAATTAAATCTGATGCTATGCAAGGCACTTTACAACGTGAATTGCCTGTGCTGGGCATGGCAATAGGAAAAACTCATACCCATAATCTTATACCATGAGAGGGGAAAAACTATTTTGGTAGCACTGAAAATTTTCACATGGACAGATATTGCCATGATTATAATCAAAGACAGACATTTATTCACTAACACATGTGTTAGAAACAAATGCAGCAGTGGGATTCAACAAACGATGTTGAAAATGAACTATATACAACTTGTGGGTAGGGGTGGGAGAGAAAAACTGGGAGAGAGCAAGGGAAGGGATGACATTGTCTAAAAAGAAATGTAGTCTTTACCTGACGTATGTAACTGTAACTCCTCTGCACATCACCTTTATAACAACAATAAAAATTAATAAATGATAAATAAATGCTTATAAAAGAAGCCTCTGCTTTGAGGCCTGTGCTACAGCCAGTCATAGATGCCCTGCCTGGCATTATGTTTAGCTCCTTTCCTTTCATTGAAATCACATCCAATGATTACAAATTTTAGGTATCCTCTATTCCCTTGCTGAAAGTGACCTTCTACACATGTCTTCTCTGAGCAGGCTTTACACAATAAGTACTACTTGGCTATTCCCCAGAGAATTTGCTCAAATACTTACCAGTGCTTTTTGGGTGTTAACATTTCAAGTAACATTTATTGGTGGCTCATGACTGTAATCCAAGCTACTCAGGAGGCTGAGATCTGAGGATTGTGGATCAAAGCCAACCTGGGCAAAAAAAAAAAAAATCATGTTAGATTATTATTCCCAATTAACCACCAAAAACCCAAAGTAGAAGTGAACTTCAACTGCTAGTGTCAGCTTTGAATACAAAGGCAAAATGAGAGCACTCTAGCCTTCCCTCAAGCAGTATCAGCATACACACACACACACACATACACACACACACACACACACACACACACACACACACACAGCCAAGGCAGAAAGGTGAAAGTTGGTCAACAAGAGTCTTATTTCATTAATGGTTAATTCTATTCTTGTGCTCCTATCCCCACTCCAATTAAGTCTAAAATACACATTTCACCATTTGATGCCAAAACATAAAGGCTAGAGACAAGACCTGCCACCAGCAGTAAATATTAAGGGAAAGATTTAATGTAAACTGGAGTGTATGGCAGTGTTGATGATTTCTCATAAACTACATAGACTAATTTAGAAAGAAAAAAAGGCAGAGAAGCCTTCAAGGAAGTAATAACCCAGAGGTAAAAAATATTGATTAGGGAAAAATATTATCTTAATCAAAATATGTCTTTTAGCTGGAAGTTGTTTAGACTCCAGAAAGAGAAAACAAAGTAGGTTTCTGTGATGCCTATTTTTCCTTGTGGTAGTTGCCCAATAATGATCATGGTCATCACTCTTTTGAGGTCTTTGTCTGTGTAAATCAAAATAAAGGCTTTACAAATTCTCCAGGAAGCCTTATTTATTAGTCTGATAAACAGTAAGCAATAGTAACTATTTTAAATATCTTGATAGAAACCTGGCGACTTCTGATTATTTCTTGATGATATATTCTGATAAATGTTACTAGGCCAGCCACAAACTATATTTTCTTCTAATGAGAACTTGTTACCCCTGATCTTTTTCATAAGTCTTCAGAGGCCATGACTTTAAAAAAAACAAAAACATGTTTTATTCATCTACATTGTTTAAACACATTCCTTCTTAACTCCTTCCAAACTCAAATTTGACTTTTTATACATTATGCTTGCACAATATTAGAATATGTCACATTTTATTTTGTATTTTAGGATTTATCAACTCAAACCGAATCTGAATCAAGTTGAGTAAGAGCTCCTTCAAACGCAGACACCTCCTCAGCTTTTTCCGAAGTATTTTAATGCATGACTATTCTTAATTTTTTACATAGTAAAATGTGGATATGGTTGGCCTTCTGGATATGAAGAAGTTTTCCATATGAGAAACTATCTTTCCCTTCTGCCTTCCATGCCTGAAGTAGCCCAAGCTAAGAGGTGTGGGGAAAGCAAAATTAGAGCCTATTTTCTGACTATTCACTCTGCGTCCACATACACAAAGTGAGAAATTGATAAATTGCCCAATAAATTTAGCCATTAGAGCCCAGAAAAGTTGATGATCAATGGCCCAAATCCTTCAGGGACCGGAGTCCCTTGGAACATCAAATATCCATTTTATATATAAATACTGACGCTCCCTCAGGCCCACTTTCCTGACCTCTGCATTTGCTGGCTTCAGTTCGGAATGCATTTGCAAAAACCCTTCGTACGTGAGAAGAACTACAGTCTTTACTTTTTCACCTAAAGTAAAAGAAAAATGAAACTGAAGGTCCGTTCGTGGCCCATCTTTTCTTTTCCCCTCATCAAAATATGTAGAGAGCACCCCCTGTTGGCAGCCTAGAACCAGGCACCGCATAATTGGGGAGCCTTGTCCTTAACACAAAGAAGCCAGGGCAATTTGGACTCTTGTATCAAGGGGAGAAGAGGAAATCAATATTTGCTTAATGGAAAAAGGCAACATTGTTAGGGAAGGAAGTTTTACTCACAGGCTTTTAATAGGGGCTTGCAAGCATTGGGAAGGAAAAACATTCTTCTCCTTTCTCTTTTGAAAGCCTCAGACTACATTCATTTTCAGTGCTAGAGGAGTAAGAGGTTTTGAACAGAACTGTCAACAGAAAAACCTGGAAAATGTAGTTTCTTTTCCTTAAGTTTTGTTAGATTGTGCCGTTCTTCTACTCAAGTAAGAGCTAAAGACGTGCATGGTAAATTCCAGACTCCTCCTCATATTTTCAAGTGACCTGAACATAAAACAGGGTAGAAATGATTAGGGGAACAATGTACACACACATATGCATGCATTCATTTAGGCATGGATTTATGCAAATGTATACACATATATGTGGATACACATATATGTGTGTCTGTGTGTATACACTATGTGTATGTGTATGGGATCCTGGCTTCCTAACATATATGTGCATGTGTGTATGTATATATACATATATGGTTTCATTTTGATAACTGATATATTCTGATATATCAGAATAAACATAATATTCTTTAAATTTACCACAAAGATTTTAAGCCTCCAATCCTATCTAACTTACCTGCTAGAAAACTTAAAGTCTGGTTTTACTTGTCTATAGGGGAGTATAGATTTTATTTCAAAATCTATGCTCCCCTATAGACAAGTCATAGGCATGAGATGGATTGGAAAATATTGTAAACATGTGTGGAACTGGAGTAATGAAAATCTCTCTCTCTCTCTCTCTCTCTCTGCAGCACTAATATGAGCTAATAATTTTTAAAAGCACAATAGTGTGTGTTTTTAAGAACTGATATTTTGGTTCCATATCTTAGCTATGGTAAATAATGCTGCAATAAACATAGTTGTGCTGGTAGCTTTAGTGTAGTCTTGTTTGTAAACATTTGGGTAAATGCCCAAAAGTGGGATTGCTGGGTCATAGGGGAGTTCTATGTGAAGTCTTTTGAGGAACCTCCATACTGCTTTCCAAAGTGGTTGAACAAGTTTACACTCCCACCAACAATGCCCCTCAGTAGATGAATGGATCAAGAAAATGTGGTATATATACACAATAGAATTCTATGCCTCCATCAGAAAGAATGACATTGTTCCATTTGTTAGGAAATGGAAAGACTTGGAAAAAATTATATTAAGTGAAGTAAGCCAAGCCCAAAGAAACATAGGTCCCATGGTTTCCCTTATTTGCAATATCTAGTTTATGTGTGAGTCAAGCAGAAAAGGTCAGATAAGGTGATGTTAGGAAAATGAACCCTAAGATATGTATTTAAATGTTTTTTTTCTTTCATGCATTTGTTTATAATGCATTTATAAGATTATTTCTTTGTTGCTTTGTATGTCCCTCCCCCACAGTATAACCCCTGCTTTCACTGTATTTGATGTAGGTATAATTTGTGGAGGGGAAGGGGAAAAACAAGTCGTTTAAATAAGGATACAGGTGGACCCGTTGCAGCAATGAGAAGTACAAGTTGTCATGTCGAAAACAAACTTTACAACTTTGGTGGGGGAGGGGTGGATGGGGGGGTGGAGGGAGGCTGGGAAGGGATGTAAAGGGTAAACAAAGGAGGAGGCTACAATGCTTGATAGGAAATGTACTCATTATCTTGCCCATGTAATTGTAACCCTTCTGTACAGTATGTTCACAATTTTAAAAAAATGATTAAATAGGAAAAAAAAAAAACACCTGATATTTTGGTGCTGGGAAGGTGGCTCAGTGGTAGAGTGCTTGCGTTGCATGCATGAGGCCCTGGGTTCGATTCCTCAGCACCACATATGCAGAAAAGTAGGAAGTGGGGCTGAGGCTCAAGTGGTAGAGCGCTGGTCTACAGCTGAAGGCCAAGGTTTTATGCTCCACAGCCAACAGAAAAAAAAACAACAACTGATATTTTGTCAGTCCTGCCAAGCTAGATTTTTCTTCCCAGGAAATGTCTTAGAACATTTAGATATTGTACTTTTATTTTTATCTTGGTATAACCTTAAATATCAAATATCTAATTAGTGTTCACATGGAAAGAAAACTAAACTAACCATCAATGGAGCTCGATTTCTCACCCTAGCTCAGACATCTTTTGTCCAAGTAACTGTGCAGGCTTCTTAAACAATCTGCATTCGTTTCCTCATCTGGAAATGGAAGTCAATAATTGGGTCATCAACTTCAAGATACATGGAATGTTGCTTGCCTTTGGTTTAGTTCTGGGTGCTCTTCAGAAGAGAGAGTAGTAGTGGTAACAACAAACTCAGATTGGCCTTCCTTATTTCCCTGTTACTGGGAACATCAGTGACATGACTCACAGTGATGTATAGGTGATTGGCTCCCGTATCAGATAGACTGTGTTCCACCGTGGCAGCCATTTTCCATGCCAGTAACTTTGGAGAAAGTAGTGAGTGTCTCTGAAACTCAGTTTCCTTATATGGAAGAATTGAGTTGTTTCTCCCAAGTCACAAGCACAGCAATGGCAGAGACAAGACTAGACACTAGACAGGACAATTATGCACTTGAGGACAGCAAAATCTGAAAGGAGAACAGTACAAGTAAAAGAATTTTAGTGCTAAACAAGTTTGGGGGATGGCATACTAAAAAATTTAGGCTTTATTTCATAGATAAAGGAGAGTTAATGAAACACTCTTGATATGGAACATGGTTTGCTTTAAGCAAACATATATACCTATAATGTGTTTGTATAAATTATTGCAATTACATTTATCAACAGTGGTTATATGGAGTCAAATACTTTAGGTATATGTGTGAAAATGGAACAATGAAGCTTGTGCCTGGTTTAGGAAAGAGGAGATGGGGAAAATGACATGGGGGTGACTCTGATCACAGTACATTTTAGGCACACATGGACATGTCAAAGATGAAAACTCCACTATACAACTAATTGATGCTAATAAAGATACAGGACAGAAATTATTTTTAATAAAAATTAAAAAGTTATCAAGGAGACTGGCAAGTACTACAGGTAGAGGGGAAAAATAAATAAATACATTCTGGCACCTTGCATTGTGGATGAGAATTTCTTTGCAGGTCTTGGTCACATTCATTGTCAGTAGCAAGTTTTAAAAAATGATACTGTAATTCTTCCATTATTATTATATTTTGGAGCTAAAAATTTTTACAAAGTAATTCTTAACTTTTTTCCTTGTTTTGATAGAATCTTATAATTTTAATACCAGTGTATTATATTATTTGGACATTTTTTCTTGGTCATTCAGATCACTGGCTCTTTTTTGGAGTCTCATTATTCTTATAACTTTCACTTTAAACAAAAAGTTTTGTGACATAATATCTGTGGATGTTTCTTCTTCATATATATTTAGTTCATGTTTGTGGAACTGGATAACAAAATCAAGAACATATGAAAGAAAAAGGGGAGAAAAAAGATTCATACAATGTCTCTAACTCTAATGTTCAACCATTGTGTTCTAATGTGATGTCCTTAGGAACTAAAAGAAGATGAAGTCTGGAGAAGATCAGACATTGGAAAGTGAACCTTAATTGTCATTTCTCTCTCTTATTTCCAGGTGTTTCCCATTCTTTCTTCCTTTCTCTCTCTCTCTGTCTCTCTGTCTCTGTCTCTGTCTCCCTCTCACTCTCCCCCCTCCTCTCGTTCTCCTAGATTATAAGAAAAGTCTAACAAGTGTATACACTGATGTGGAAAAATAGTCTCTACTAACAGAAGCACCAATGTTAAGCAGCTAGATTTTTCCAGTTGAAATTTCTTCCTCCAAATCCAGCCTGAGAATAGACCCGGGTCGCTGTCAGATGTGTAGTATATGGTCAGGTTATAACATTGATGTCTTAAAGAAGAGGGGTACATACAAGGTAGCCATAATGCAAATACAAATAAATTTACAGTGGTATTTAAAGCACAGTATCTATTTCTTGTCAAGCAACAAAATAACTCTCACTCAATATGACATCTGACTAGTCAATATATTATCAAACATTATGCCAGACTTCAGGCATAATTCCTGAGCATTTAGCTCTGAATTTTATCCTTTTTAGCTCATTTTGGGGCTAGGAGGCAGGAGGGAGGGAGCTGAGGCTACTATGGGAACTCACTGCAGCAATTGCAGCTTTTCTTAGTCTGGGTCACAGGTTCATAAAAGCCTTAAGATCCATCAAAAGAGCTTTCTGAATCCACAGAAGGAAAAGAAAGAATGTAGAAGAGCATTGTTCAGGGGACTACTCTGCCTGTGATTAAGATGCCACCATTTCAATTATTAACTTATTCTGTAGAGCAATTACCCAAACTAGAATTCTCTTCTTCAGTCTTTGGAATGCCATGCAATCTTTTCAGAGTAGAATATTTTCCATTTGTGAAAAATTCATTGCTCATCCAACCCTTCCCTAATAAGGGCAGACCACCTCCTCCAGAAAGGCCTTTGGCTCCATTTTAACTACCTTGGTAGGTGATGCCCCCCACCTCTTTTTTTTAAATTCCTCGAAACCTACAAATCTACTCTTTACCTTGGAAGAGGTTCTTGGCTCAAAATGTATTTCTTTAGAAAGTCTCCCTGAGAAGAAGTAGGAAAAGGGGAAAAGGAAAAAGAAAGAAAGGAAAAAGGACCACAAAGCCATGTACTTAAGCAGTCTCTTTCAAGCACCACTTAATGGCGTAGAGCTGAAGCAAGGAGATCAGGATTTGATGTGGGACGTTGTCGCTCTGAAGCTCCTTAATCACCAGCTGCCCAAGGGTAATGCAGGGCCTGGGGCTCTGGGTTAGCCTCAATTATTAGAGGCATTTGGAGAGGAAGAGAGGGAATCAGAAGGGCAGGTTATTTCTGTAAAGAGGAGAGAATTAATGCTGGCACTGGAGTGAAAATTGTGAGGAAGGAAACTGCCATCTGGTTGGCAAGGTAAAGTATGAGAGCAGAGAGACCCTGTGGGAGAGAAGGAAACTGACCAAACACCTGCAGTAGAATTTATTTATCAATGGTGGAAGAGGCGATGGGATGATCTACCGACTGATAAAAGTTATAGACTGATAATATACTGAAGATAGAAAAGTTAGGTGAGGAGTTAGTAGAAAAGCAAGCAGAGGATTGTGGCCTATACAATTTACAGTTGGCAGGATAAGCTGATATACCCAAACCTGCCTAACCATGAAATGGGGTCAAGGGGCTACAAAAGAATGAGGAAGTAAGAAGGCAAAAAGAATGAGGAAGTAAGACAGAGCACTAAATCTTTGGCAGTTGGCATCACAGCCTTACAGGAAAAAAAAGGAGACTCAACAATTAGAAAGCCAACTTCATGAACTCCAGTTTTCACTTTTTAACCCAAGGCCAATCTCTGTAACAAGGAAGATGGCACAAAGAGGGCCAAGATGGGCTGCAGTACTATCCTCCAGGGCCATTTCTGTGCCATGTGCTCCCTTTTTCTCTGTCATAGTTCTTTTCTAATAAACGTTCCTATCATCTTTACTATGTTTGGGTCTTGCCTAGGAGTTCTTCTCTTGCCAAGGTTGTTTAGCTGTTCTAAATTTTTGGTAACATATTTGGTGCGATGTTCAGGAAGTGCAGATTAAGTATGTCTTTTCTTCACTTGGCCTCATTGAAGTGTAACAATGTTCTTGCTTATATGAATTATTTCTCTTCTTTCCCTTTTTGCATTTTTATTGTTATTTTATGTGTCATAGGCATCTTTTTTTGTGAAGGCATCTTTTTTTAGTTTTCTGATGCTTATATTCAAAGAGATCTAACTGATACACACACACACACACACACACACACACACACAGTGGCTTTCTCCTGGAAGCATTCTTTGTGTTGTATCTTCCCTGACCTTTGCCCTCTCATAAGTGGGTTCTGGTAACCAGGGAAACCATCTTGTATCTCCTCCCTAAGGGATTAAGGAAAGGTATCACAGAATACATAGAAATGGGGCAAAGTCACTGTCCTTTGATTGATGCATATAATTGCCACTTCATCTTTTTTTTTTTTTAACAAGTTTCTTTATGTACGTGTGGTGGTGAGGAAGAGTGCAGTTAACCATTCTTCTGATGCTGGCTGAATTGTACAGCAGCTGATTTGATCAGACCTTCTTTTAGGAAGTACTGGGCCAGAAAAGACCACTAGCCTCCATCTCAGTGGAAGAAGCTGGGTGTGGTGTCACATGGTATCATCTATGACAGAAAGTGTGTAAATAGGCAGGTTTGGATCCAGATCAGAGACTGGATCAGAAGTGAGACACTATCTCACAAATAACCAGTGCAAAAAGCAGGGGGATAGGGTGTCTACAGACATGTACCGGGTCAGAGCACCTGCTAAACAAATATGAGGCCCTGAATTCAAGCCCAAGGAAACATGTCATGCTATGTCATATAGCAGGGAATAGTTTGACCTCTTTGTCTCTTAATTTCAAAAGTCTTACACAAAGCATAAATTTTGACACAGCATATTCAGAAGTAGAGCAGCTTCAGAGTAACCCTGTGGGTGATGGGCCAGAAGATTGGGCTGGTGGAGAGGTAGCTCCTAGGAAAAGGGTATTGAACAGATAATCCAGTAAATGTTGATTACCATATATCATAACTACTTTAAATGGAATTTCTGTGTGAGTTGGCTTGTGAGAATGGTAAGGCTAGTATTTTCTGGTTTGGAGTAGTCTATTGGCGCCCAACTAAGGGAAAAACATGAAAGGAAGAGCATTTCAGATGACCTTGGACACAATGGAGAGGAGAAATGGTAGGAAGACTTAAGTGTCAGAGAAGCCCATGATCTCTCAGCTGGAGATAGATGTTAGGCCTTTGGTTCAGGTACTGACATTTATCCTAGGGCACTGTTAAATGTTCAAATGCTCAGATACTTAAGTTCTTTATATAAAATGGTCTAGTTTTGCACAGAACCTGAACACTTCACATAATTTAAATGATCTCTACATTATTTGTAATACCTAATGCAATGAAAATCCTCTATTATATACATGGCTATTATATTTGGGGAAGAGTCATGACAAGGAAAACTCTGTGTGCTCAGAACTTACACTCCACACCCTCCCCACTTGTGGAATTTCTTGATGTGAGCCTGGTTGAGCCTGCAGGTGCAGACCTCAACTGGACCATAGGGAACTCTCATAAGGTTTATCTAAGCAGGAAGATCTGGCTTCATTTTTCCATTGTGGCATTAGCTTGCTTGCTCATTTTATGACAAATTTTCTTTCTTATGTTCTCCTCCAGTCGCTCCCTTTTTCAAGGGACACAACTTCTCTAGGAGTGGTCGAAGTCATTTCTCCCTTAAAGCAACCATCAAAAGGTTTTACACTTTGAAATGAAGTCACTGTCTTGTAACTAAGTTTCTGTTTTCATATGATAACATTGCCATAAATGACGAATAAGCTACCTAGTGGTCATAGTCAAGCCTTCTTGGCCCAAAAGATGACAGAGATACTCCCCAAAACACAATAAAATAAAGATTAAAAACTGAGTACAGTAGCTCACATTTGTAATCCCAGTTACTGGGGAAGGTAAGATCGGACACACTTCAAGGCCAATCTGGGAAAAACAAAAAAAGCTCCTAAGAGCCTTTCTCCAATAAGAAGCTGGGTTCCATTGTGGGTACACGACAGCCATGCTATAAAGAAGCATAAATAAGAGGATTATGGTCCATACCAGTCCAGGCAAATAGTGAGTCCCTGTTCAAAAAATAACAAGAACAAATAAAGACTAAGGATGTGGCTGATGTGGCAGACTACCCCCCAGTAAGCTAGAAACCCTGAGTTCAAGCCCCAGCACATAGTAATAAACATGAGCTCTGTGGTAAATAGATTTGGTTTTGTTTATAAACTAATATTGGAAGTAGGTTTAAAAAGTAGGAAGTTAAAAAGTGATTACTTTTAACAGTAGAATAATATTTTCTATTATTTTCATATTGTATATAGATTCAACTGCATTGTGGCTTCCTGACTAGAAGCATTTGTATTACTGTTTTTTTTAAGTGTATATTAAATTCCAACCCATTAACATACTGGTTATGTTGAAGTAGAGATGCTGAATCTAACCGGTGCCATCTTAGCCACGTGGTGGATGATAGGGTATTGGGTTTAACTGGTGCCATCTTGTCTTCATGGTGGAGGCAGGGAAGTCTCCTCTCCCATGTAGGGCATGGTTGAATTCTTAGAGGCAGGGGTGGGGATTTGGACAATAGGTTACTGGTCCTGCTGCTCTTTCCTTCCTCTCCTGCTCTCCTGTCTCAGTTTTCTAATAGTGTTAAGTATATTTACAGGGCTGCAGGTCTTTGTGACAGGAGTTTGCCTGCATTTGCTGGCCTTCAAATAAAGACTCCTGATTCTACCTCTCAAAATGTGGCTTCTCTGTTTTCTCACCGTATAACAATGTTAAATCTTAGAACATAAATTGAGGATTGCCATTGTCAGCACAGCAAAACCTTTCACTTCGTTCTTTCTCTTCCTTCTCTACTATATCAAGTTTTTGCTGCTATCTAAAGGATTCAAGATACATAGGAAACAAAGGTTTGTTCTGCAAGCATACCTGAAGTTGAAAAATAGACATTGCTTCACAAATCATATTTGAATCCAAGAGCAGGAGTGCTTAATATTTTGCTTCAAAATTTTGATTGAAAATGAAAGATGTTCTTTGGAAAATAATACATTTTCCTGGCACAGTGTGATATATTTGGATTCTGAAAAGATTAAATTCATTCTATAAGTTTAAAAAATTAGTATTGTGCTTCTCTATTAACAATATTAGAAACAAGGTCACAAGCAAGTTGGTTGCTCATTTGTCCGAAGAACACTCAAACACAGATTTGAACTACTTGTTAGAAAAACACATAGCATGAATCCAGAAGATGAATAAAACCCAATAACTCAAAATCACTGCGTTTCAGTGAACTTTTATGATAACTTTTATGATAACTTCCAAGGCTGCAATGACCAAGCTATTATATTTCAACATACTTTTCTGAGGAAATATTTACAAATTGGGCAACAGTAATGCTAATTACCTATTTATACTCAAAGTATACAAAAAGAATAACAATATGAATTATGATTTTTTCATAGAATGCAATTATAACATATGCCATTAAAATAATGTTTCAGGACATATTTTACAATGTTTTGGAAAGTGATCTTGAATTATAACTAAGTGAAGAAAACACATGACATAATTTGTGCATGCGTGCATGCGTGCGTGCGTGTGTGTGTGTGTGTGTGTGTGTGTGTGTGCCAGTTCTGGGGCTTGATCAGGGCCTGGGCACTGTCCTTGAGCCTTTTTGCCCAAGACTAGAGTTCTAGCACTTGAGCCACAGCTCCACTTCTAGCTGTTTTTATGGTTAACTGGAGATAAGTGTCTCAAGGACTTTCCTGCTGGGATGGTTTCAAACCATGATCATCAGATCTCAGCCTCCTGAGTAGATAGGGTTACACGTGTGAGCCACTGGTACCTGGCTTGATGATAGAATTTTTGTTGGAAAAGTAGAAAGCCTAGAAGAGCCCAGAGTAAGCATCCAATTTAGTTTGCAATCTTGATGAGGAAGTCTCCCAGCAGAATCTGAGTGACAGATAAAAGAAGTATGTCCCTTGAAGAATTTGTTGGGAAGATTCTACATTTAAACCCAAGGCTCTCTGTCTACCAGGGAGGAAAAAAATGATAGGAATGTCAGGAGCAGTGACCATGGCAAGGGGCTGATTTGTAGTCTCAACAGATCTTTTCATGTAAGGCTTTTGATGCCTGCCTTCCCCTTCCTTCCCCCCCCCTCCCCCCAGTATCATAGGCACAGAACCAGATTCAGTGGTACAGGAGAAGATATAGCTTGGTTGGTTGGCTTCAGAGGCCAGGCAAGGTTAACAGGCAGTGTGCCAGCCTACAAGGAGAGATAAAAGCCAGCATCTTCCTTGGATTGTGCAGGCCTCAAAAGTTTAAAGGGCCATGACTGTTGGAAAGAAAAACAGAATTTTCAGAGAATAAAAGCAAAATCTTGTTTTGGATTTCAGTGGCAATTTCTGCAGCATTTAATCACTCTTTTTTTCTGGAGGTGCTGTTTGGCTTATCCTCTCCAAAATAAAATTGAGCAATAAAACAAAAATACCTTGGGGCTGGGGAGGGGGAGACAGCCATAATAATTGCCTATTTTCCTTTCCCTTCCTTATCCTGATCACGTCTGTGTTTCACCAAGCAGAGGAGATTGTCAATTTGAAAAAGCTGTAGGCCTAGAAGTTTCTGGGTAGATCTAGCTCATAATGGAAAAAGGAAATTGACAGTTTGTGAAGAAAGTAGAGAACAGCTAGGCTTATTTCTATTTCCTTTGGAGACTACTCAGATTCTTTCTATAGAGTTTTTGCTGTATCTAAATATCTTTCTAGACTTGGGGTTCATCTTAAGGAATGTTTGATCCTGGGTTGCTTCGTAACAAATATGAGAAACTCTTGGATGGATAGGCTGAAATTCAGGGTAGTGGTGATTGCCTATATGTATGCCTAAATGCTTCAGTCTGTCTACTTTCTATGCCCTGTGGCTGAGAGGTTAGCAGTCTGGAAAAGGGACCTCAGTAGGGTTTGGAAGTTATTTAGGCTTTAGGGGAAGACAAGTATCAGGAAGATGTCATTGATTTCGCTTCTAGACCACTGACAAATCAGAGGTTCTGCAAGCCACAGCTAGAGACTTGGAGAAACAGAGTCCTGAGTCAATGTGGCATGGGAAGTTAAAAAAAAAAAGGAAAAGAGGGGGAAAAAAAGGCATAGAGGCATCTGTCACAGGTTTCCCACTATGAAGTTCTCTGTGAGTAGCCAACTACTCAAGTAATTGTAGAGTAGAAAACACTGTTTCCAGACAAGTCAGCACAGGTATCTGAAGAATTAAAATAGAACTCATGATGGTAGCGATACAGCAGTTTTACAGATACTATAAACCATATGTTTATATTTTATTTGAATATTTGTCTATAAAAGACACCATGCAAACGTTTAGCAAAATAACAATACAGCTTTTTAAAAATTCAGTGTTCCTATTGTTGTAAGGCGAATCATCCCAGAAGCCACATTTTGGAATATGAAATATTAGAGTCTTTATTATACAGTTTTTACAAAGGCTTGCAGCCCCACATAACACAGCTAGGAAACATGTTAGAGAGGAAAGAACAAAAATAATACCAACAAGCCAATTCAGCTCCGATGAAGAGCTGAATTGGGACATCCTGATGACGGGAGATGAGCCAGGAGACAGGACACAGGCCTGGATCAGGAAGACACAGGGCATGGTGTTCCTGCACCTAAGCTGGTCCAGGCCTAAATAGGGTCTGGGTAGCGGGGGCAGGGTCACAGGACACAGTCCAGTCCCAAGCACTGGACTAACAGATTCAGCAACCTTTCAGCCAAGTGCCCACCCCTGTCTCTAGAGATCCAGGAAGGACTATCACCTGGTGGGGGATGTGGGGGGAGCCGGCAGGTGCATCACCCTCCCCCACCATGAAGACAAGTTGCCAGACCTTAAATGAACATACTCAGGTATCAGTGAAACTTTTCCATCTAGGCAAGATAGACCTTAACCTTCCATATAGGCTCTACCTAGAGGTTACTCAGAAGCTGGTGATTCAAGCCAATTAGGAAGCTAATGAATGCAGAATCAGCTTTCCTAAGGCTATGACTTCTGCATTTCTCCATAACAGAGTCCTTCTAGCTCAGCCCATTGAGCCAGGCATCTGCACTTCAAAGGATGGCTTGTCTCACCTCTAGGCCTTGGAGCTGGGTGAAGAGCTTCCAGTCTCCTTCCTAAGCACCAGGGTGGCTGCAAGAAATTATTTAGGTTCAGCCATCTTACTTCACTATGTCAAAAGGATGTATTTTAAAGTAGCCAGTAGTAGGGCTGGGAAGGTGGCTCAGTGGTTAGAGCCCTTGCCTTGCATGCCTGAGGCCCTGGGTTTGATTCCTCAGCACCATATAAGCAAAAAGAAAAAAAAGCCAGAAAGTGGCGCTGTGGCTCAAGTGGTAGAGCGCTAGCCTTGAGCTGAAGAGCTGAGGGACAGTGCCCAGGCACAGAGTTCAGGCCCCACGACTGGACCCCCCCAAAAAAATAAATATAAAAAAAATAAATAAAAGTAGCCAGTAGTACAAGTTAAATATTATGTTGGCTTTTCAAGGTAAAAAAAAATCACTTTACAGTCATTTAATATAGTTAAGAAAGGGACTGTGGTAGTGGGTGGCACAAATATTAGACTGAACAGACCTTGATGAAAATGAGTTTCTGGCATCAGACAGGGACAGAGTCTGACTCTAGTGTGACCTCTGGGGCACGCTGTTCTTTCGTACAAATGGGGATAACAAAAAGGAATTGTGGAGTGGTCTAAACAACTTAATGCCACCTATAAAACCGGGGCTCGCTCTTAGAGTATGTGCTTAATAAACGTTATAAGCAGAACAACAACAGAACAAATCATAGCATCAGCAATGGTTCTGTCTGCATTTTCCAAAGCCATTCTCAACTACTTTTCCGAGCTAGATGAAGTGGCTTTGGCAGGTGCGGCTGAAACTACATTTCCCAGCAGGCCTCGAGCCAAGCGCTGGGGCCCCCTCACTTCCGGGTAGGTCATGTGACTCCCCGGCAGTACCATGGCGGAAGCTGAGGAACAGGTAAAGCTACCAGCGCTGGTTCTGAGCACAAGGATCGGGTAGATGGACTGTAGTGTGGGCGCGGGGCGGCGCGCGGAGGTCTGCGGGAGAGCGAGGCCGGCCCGGGACGGGATGGGGAAGGGCGGCGGAAGTTCCTGCTAGGGAGCCGGGCGGGCCTGGGGAGAGCGCCCGCCCCCAGGTCCGGGGCGGCCTGTCTGCGGTCGCGTCCTCTCCTCGGTTCCGGCCTCTGAGCCTCCGGTGTCCGTGAGGTTTTGTCCTGGAGCCAGGCCCTGCCACCCCCTGGACCTGCTGTCCGGGGGAGCGGGAAGGGATGTCTTGAGGTTTGAGGTCAACCCCGAGCACCGTGGGAGATGGGAGAGTAGGTGAAGAGTGTTGTGTCTTGTTCCTGCTGGCTGTAGGTCCAGAGCCCAGGCAGGCGACGGGAGGTGAAGCCGGGATTAAGTACTGACTCTGGAGCAGACGAGCCTTCGCACAAAGCTAGTGCCAACTCTTAAAAAGAAAAAGAAAAAAGCGTGACTGAACTATTTAGCTTTCAGATACAAGATGGAGATAATACTTGGTTTGTCCTTCGAGAAGACGTGGAGGTGGAATTACTTTATAAAGTGCTTAAAAGGGCTGGGCGCAGTGAAAGTTTAATCGACTTATTTTGCTATTTTTCACTGGAGATAAATTTACAACATATTCCCCTTTTCCCCCTTAATTTAAAGTTCCTTCCTTCCTTCCTTCCTTCCTTCCTTCCTTCCTTCCTTCCTCCCTTCCTTCCTTCCTTCCTTCCTTCCTTCCTTCTTTCTTTCCTTCCCCTTCCTTTTCCTTCCCTCCCTCCCTACTTTTCCTTCCTCTCTCCTCCTATCTTCCTTTCTTCCCCTTCCCTTCCATTAATTTTATATAAAGAAGGCAATATATAAAGATGGCAGTGTCCAGTCAACAACTAGTGACATAGCATTGGAGTTCTGGTAGAGATGTATAATGAAATAATGTATTGTTTTTATGCAGCGAGATGGTGGCTACATGATGAAAGGACAAAATAAAATCAGGATGAGAAAAAAGAGAATATCTAGGCCAGACCTTGGGAGAGATCACTGAAGTTTCCATTTTTAGTGTCATTTCACTTTGAAGCAGTTTTCCCTCACTATTCCATGAGTGATTGCTTCTAAAAAGTGATGTGATGGTGAGCTATTTAATATCAGACATTTACTTATTTAGTAAGTTTTATCATTTGTATAATACTTTCATAGTTAAAAATGCCATATATACACTATATATAGGAGTAATGAAGAAATTTGGCCAAGTAGAAATTTAGTTTGGTTGGTGTTTTTCATAACAAAATCTCTTACATTTTGCCTCCCCTCTTCTATTCTGGACAGATCAAAGGAAAATGTTTTTTGTGTGTGTGATAGTGTGGTTTGAACTTAGAGCCTCATAGCATAGAACTTGCTAGCAGGCACTCTATCATTTGAGTCACTCCACCAGTCTAAGGGAAAACACTAAGAATGCACCATTTCCTGTTACTGCTCAGTTTGATTAATGATGAGATTGTTTTTCACTTCATTCTTATTATGTCATATTGAGTTGTAATTGTTCATGATTTACTACAAAAACAACCCTCCCCCCAACTAAAAACAAAATAAAACAAGTTCCTTAAGTTCTTAGATGCAGTGTAGGGAAACGGAAAGATTTGTCCTTGATGTTTACCACTCTTGTGTGGAAGACATGTTTGCAAAGCTGTCTAATGTGAGGTATAGCTCTATCTAGATATTTATCTATATATCATCATATCGAGAGAGGATAAGTTTCCCGTATTTACAGCACTTTAAAAGCTTAGAAATCCCTTTCACATTGTATTTGTTCCTGTCCAAAGAATTCTGAGGTACATGTTTATATTGTTATGTAAATGGGACCAAATACCTCCTATGTCCAAACCTTTTAGTGCTTTCCCATCATGCTTAGTAATTGCCAGTGTTCTTACAGTACTTGTTTGGCCTGGAAGACCTTGTCCCTGCCACCTCTTATACCACATTTCTCTTCTTATTTTTCACTGTGCTCCTTCCTCCCCTCTTGTCACTGTATCAGCCACATGGTCTTCCTTCAACCAGTAAGGCATGGTCCTACATCAGGACCTTTGCTAAGGCTAATCTTCCTTTAGGGACCTCATATTTTCAGGGCTTTCTATCATTTCCTGACTGAGACTCTTCCTGACCAGTCTTTGAGGCCTCCTTCCTGTATTATTTTTTCCTATGCTCACTACTCTTTGACATACTGTGTTGTAAAATTTCTATTTACTTCCTATATCATTGTGTATATTCTATTAGAATATAAATTATATGGCATATTTGGATTATGGCTTGGTACTTAAGTTGTACTTGATACTTAACTGGCTAAACTTCACTTGACTTGAAGAACATATGCAGGCGTACATCTGTAGTGGATTTTAGTCTTCTGTCTCCAAAGTTCATGATTTTTTTCTTCACTAAAGCATCCTGCTTAAAAAAATATGTGAGAATGAAACTTTTTTTTTGTTTTTGTTGTTTATGAAATAGAATTAGCACCTGTGACCTAAGTGGTTATCCTTCTAGCCATTATTCCACCTTTGATACGTAAGCAGCAGTACATGGCTGGAATGAGCATTTGCCTCCTATGTAGTGTCAGTGTCGTTCTTAGAAAAGACCAGTGGTCTGATGTCAATTGCAGATAGAGCCTGACATAAATATATTCCTTTTTTTTTTCTTGTAAGGAAAGCTAACACATAAGTGTTCTTATATTGTTAGTCCCTTAAAGGTTAAAAATAGTTTGACTTTGCTCACTCTGTGGTAAGGTTGTGTTTTGAGTTAATTTCATAGGAGAAAGTGATTAAAATCTGATAGCAGGCTTTCATTAATTTTTTGAAGGTCAAAAGTTGACAATAATGGAATATTGAAATTTGCTAATTGTTCTGTTCGGCCACTGTAAACCTTTTTGGAAGTCATGACAGTGACTCCCTTTTTTCCTCCTGAGTGTTTTAGGCCTTGAGATTTGTAGTAAATGAACTTAGATAACAAGATGGTGAGGGCAAAAGAAGGTATTTTCCCTGGTGCCAAACAAAAACCTAGACCTATCAACACTGACTTTCCTGAGTTGTATTCTTTTTTTTTTTCTTCTTTCTTTCTTTCTTTTCTTTTTCTTTTAGCCAGTCTTGGGGCTTGAACTCAGGGCCTGGACACTGTCCCTGAGCCTCTTTTGCTCAAAGCTAGCACTCTACCACTAGAGCCACAATGCCACTTCCAGCTTTTTCTGTTTATGTGGTTCTGAGGAATCAAACCAATGGCTTCATGCATGCTAGGCAAGCACTCTACTACTGAACCATCTTCCCAGCCCCTGAGTTGTATTCTTTTGTGATAGTTCCCTGCTTTTAGTTTTTGAAATGACCCAAACAGTGACATCTGCAGAAAGTTAACATACTTATAGAAACAACTTACAGAGTCTAAAACTAAAGTAACTTCTTAAAGTATGACCAGATATTTTAAAGCAATTGAGGAGTCCTTGCTTTTGCTGAATATATGAGGAAGTTTGCAAAAGTATTTATATTTTATAGTTCACAGAAAGAACTAATACCCTACATTCTGCCAGGCAATCTTCTAACCAGCAGTTTTACTTAGCTCCAAAACGATTTATAGTTGGCCTTCATAATCATGGATGCCCAACAGAATTTTTTCACTCTTCTCATGAATAACGCTCAGCTTGAAGTCTGGCTGTTTGTGTATTTGTCTTATCTTTCCCCAGGGATTGCTGAGTCCTCAAGAATTAAGGACTAGTGCTTACTCATGTCTGTGTCTTCCACAGAGCTGATGGCTTTCCAGATTCTTGGTGTCTAAATGCATTTATTAGAATAACTCCTAATTGTCGAATTGTAAATTAGGATCAGTAGAATTTTTTATCTGACTTGAAACTAGAATATTAATAATTCAAACATAATATAGGTTACATCTTCTGCATCCTTCATTTTTGTGGTTCTGGATATCCTTTTTAAATTAGTGCTTATCTAATTAATTTATATCATCTTTTAATAGTTGTACACAGAGATATCCTCTCATTTTCTGGGCACAAAGAGCCTTGAACATGACCCATTACAGTATTTGTGCAATCAGACTATCTATTCCTTGACTAGATGGGAGAGTTTCTACTTTACCTCTCCATTATAGAAATTTAATTTTATGTTTATTATAGACACTTATGGGTTATCAAGTGGCACATCCATGCTCATGTATACTCTGTTTGGACTCAGCTTATATATGTACAGTTCTCTTTGTTTATATTTTAGCCAAGACAAATCTTTTAAAAACAATTTTACCACCAAGCAGCAATGGCTCATACCTGTAATCTTAGGTATTCAGGAGGCTGATATCTGAGGATCATGGTTCAAAGCCAGCTTGGGCAGGAATGTCCATGAGATTCTTATCTCCAATTAATCACCAAAAAGCCAGCAGTAGAGCTGTGGTTGAAGTGCTAGAGCAGTAGCCTTGAGTCCCAGGTCCTGATTTCAAGTCCTAGGACTAGAAAAATGATTTTAACAGTAACTCAAGGTAAAAAAAAAAAAGTTATGAGTACAGGATCAACAGATTTTTTAGAGGGCCTTTTCTTTATCCTCAAATTAAAGTGTAGTCTCAAGTTAGCCTGCACTTATTACTTTGTAAGTTTTTCTATTTCATGTGGGTTGGCTGGGGGCTGATGTGCTTCTTCTTGGTCTCCATAGCACCCTGTCATGTTACCACCATGGAGAGGTGACACCCATCTGAGTAGGGCTTCTGTATCTGGGGCAGGACCCTTTCCTAGTGGTTCATTCACACCCGCCTTGGTCTGTTCTTGACGTCCTTCTTTGTGGTTTTTGTTAACTAATGTAAGCTCCTTATTTTAAACCTGCTGAATCTGAATCTGAAGTATATTAGTGGATATGAATTAGCTCATCCTGATTCTAATTTAGAGTGTCAAAGTAGTCTTGTCCTTTTCCACACTGGGGCAAGATCTCAAGGTTTTTCTTCCTTTGTACAATAAGAATGCATGAACTAGTTGAGTTTAGTGGATTGAGTGCATTGTACTCTTTGTTTTTGTACTCTTGCCAGCTCCCCAGATACTCCATTATCTTTCCTACTCAACCTGCCTAGTCTCTATGTGCCCTAAATTTGTTCCTTTGAGTTTTGAAAAATAGAACTTATGCTAGGAACTGGAGGCTTATGCCTATAATCCTAGCTACTCAAGAGGTTGAGATTTGAAGATAGCAGTTTGCAGCCAGCCTGGGCAGGAAAATCTTATTTCTAATTAGTCACCAGAAAATTGCAAGTGGCACTGTGGCTCAAAGTAGTAGAACACCAGTTTTGAGCGCAAAAGCTTAGGGACAGCACTCAGGCCCTGACTTCAAGCCCCACAATTGACCAGAAAAAAAAAAAATAGAACTTATGTGACATGATAGATCAAATACAAATCACAGAAAATATTTCCTCCTTCCTAAGGCCAGGCCAGAACTGGGGATCCATCATAATCCTCTTTCCCAATAAGCTCAGCTAGACACATAGTTAGTTTGGAAGGGAAGGAAGGTAGCTGTACCGTGTGGAGTATCTCATGTCCATCTTTTGCCCAGCCTGACTCCCTGCGACTGGGTCTCTGCTGTCTTTCTTCGTACAGCATAGCCCCATGTCAGCCTCCAGCACAGTGTGGAGCTGCTCTCATGCTTCAGCTCCTCATTCTCCTCCCAGTTCTCAAAAATGTATATGTTTGCCAAATCCTGGCAGTGTCACTAGTCTTTAGGGAGGGCCTGGCTTCTCTCTCCTGGACTACCTCTTAACCCCTCCTGGCCTCTGGGGCCCCCTGTGCTTGGTTCCCACACCACTGTCAGGCCTGTTCTGGCTCCAGCATTAGGGATGGATGTTGGTTGAAAGCCTTTCCATGGGTTTTCTGAGAGCACAGTGGGCCTGCTGGGTTGTAAACACGGTTGGAATCGCTTTGTCCTTGTTTGTTGTTGCCTTCCTTTGGGATCCCCTCTTGTAACTGTCATGAGGCAAGTTCAACTCTGTGTGGGGACAAGGTACTTGTTACTCATTAGGGAGAATTCTGGGTGTGAGTGGTGGAGCAGAGTTCCTGTTTTCAGTCCCTGCACGTCTCTTCTTGCCATCATCAACAAACATGCTGAGTGAAGACCTTGAGTAGCACAGTGGGAGACAGAAGTGGCCAGAGCCTTCAATTTTATCCACAAAATGCATTTAAAATAGTTGTGATGAGAATAAGATTTGGTCTTAGGTGCTTTGAACTGAACAGTCAGAAAAAAGAAAGGCCATAGGACACCAGATCTGGACCTTGTGGCTTGGGCTTGCAGTTTGGACACAATTCGCTGAAAGGGGCAAGGACTAGGTTGGGCTGTGAAAGAAGGTGAGCATTTAGAAATAGCTGGTGATTTTCAAACTTTAAACCTCAGATTGGCAACATGAGACTGTGAGACAGCTGGCTTGCCTGGCAGCATCCTTCCCCCATCCCCCCAGGGTTCTGGGAGTTGGATTCATATTAGCACAAGTGCTAAGATGGGCCATAGACTGGCTCAGTAGAGGGAATGGGGTCAGGGAAGCTTTGACAAAGATCACAAGTTCAGAGCAGCAGGTGGCAATGGCAGAAATATATTGCCCCCATATAAAATATTGGGAATGGCCGGGCGTCAGTGGCTCACGCCTGTAATCCTAGCTCTCAGGAGGCTGAGATCTGAGGATGATGGTACAAAGCCAGCCTGGGCAAGGAAAGTCCATGAGACTCTTATCTCCAATTAACCACCAGAAAACCAGAAGTGGCGCTGTGGCTCAAGTGATAGAGTGCTTGCCTTGAGCTGAAGACCTCAGGGACAGTGCCCAGGCCGAGTTCAAGCCCCGTGACTGATTAAAAAAAGAAAAATATTAGGAATAATGTTGGGGGATGAAATGGATTCCATTGCCGGCATAGCTGCTAAGTTCTCAGTGAAGTACAGTGGAAACTGTAGACATATTCTTATTTATTTTTTTCATGGAGCCGTACGCACCAACCTCCAATCCCAGGCTAGCATTTTGCTACCAGGCTGATTTAGAAACACGAGCAGTTGATATCTCATTGAGAAGGCCACCATTTATGGCAGTAGGTGCCTAAGTTTGTGGATAGAGTAGAAGAGCTAAAAATCTCTTGTCTGGCTGCATTTGATCTTAGCCAAAAGGCTGAGGGACAGTCGGGGTCAGACTACCTTGCTGGGATATCTGAATTCTGTTCTTTAGGATGAAGACTATGGAGGGCTCTTTGAGGAAAGGCACTGATCAGCATAATCTGTGCTTTGGGAAGATAATCCAGGTGGCAACTGATAAATATGATGGGGAAGTTGCATGTCATGGTGTAGAGATCATTAATAGGTGATTTGAGTTTGAGGAATTGCTTTGCAAAAGGAAGGTTAAAAAAAAGAAGAAGAAAGGTAAGTTGTTTGTCTAGGTATGTTTGTTTCTGGAGGTCTTTGTTCCACTGGAAGCCTTTGGCTTCAGCCTTATTGTCATAACTGAAATGATACTGTAGCATACTGTCATACCTAGCCTCTTGCATTGAGATGGTCTCTCAAAGACTTCTCTGTTTGGGTTGATCTCTTGTTCTCAGCTTTGTAGGAAGCTAGGATCCTGGGGATTGAATTTAGAGCCTGGGCACTGTTCCTTAGTTTTTTTGCTCTAGGCTGGTGCTCTTCTACTTGAGCCACAGTTCCGCTTCTGGCTTTTGTTGGTGGTTAACTGGAGACTTCTGCCCAACCTGGCTTTGTGCTGCAATCATCTGCCTCCTGAGTAGCTAGGATTACAAGCATGAGCTGTCAGCGCTCAGCTTTCTTACTATTTGATGAATGAAATAAACAGTTTTTAAACCATTAGAATATGTCAAATAAGTTGAACTTATCTTGTTATTGAGTCCTAAGTGAGTAAAGAAAAAATGTACCCGGTTTTCTTTAAAATTTTTTTTTCCTTGAAGAAATATTAAATCTAATTTGTCCTTGCCCATTTGTTTTCATTCTTTCTTTCCTCATCTCATGGATTGTTGTAAAATGCTTACATTCTGTGTCAGCATATTAGCAGTAACCTTTTATTGCTATTGATATCTATAAGTACGTTAAGTAAATCTTCATCTTGCTGACCTCTTGGAGGACGCATGGTGTCAGCAGATTCTGTCTTTCAGTGGACGGGTGAGAGATTAGCAAGATCAAGTCCATTTTTCCCTTTTTGCTTTGTTTCTTTCATGGCAGCAAGATTCATTGTTTAGCAAGAGAGGAACTCTGCTAAAGGGCAGAATTTGTCTTGGGGCCAATGGTGTAGTGTGCATGTAAATTATTCAGTCTTTTTGTGCTGGACCACATAGGTGCCATTGCTGGGAAGTTTCTTTATTAAAAATAAACTGTTTAAGCAAGATAGTCATTTGATTTAACTAGATTAACAGCATGATGATGAGTAATGCAGAAATATCTGCATAAAAATGAACTTTAGATGGTCTGTTGATAGTATTTCCCCCTCAAGATCAGTGAGGCTGCTTTGCTGGATGAAATGGTCTTCGGCTGTCAAATTTTGGGGAAAATAGAAGCGTGGACCCTGGAGGCTGAGGCAGCCCCAGAGTAAGGTGGCTGAGGCCTGCCAGGGTGTGGGTAAGCAGTAAGAGGTATGCAGTAGGCCAGCATACAGGGTCCTCTAAAGTGCAGTTACAGATAACTTCCAGAAAGGGCACCTGGGATTTAGATGTAGGACACAGATGTGTTTTATTTTTTCTCTCCTGACCATTCCCTCCTCTGCTTTGTAGGACACTGGATCTCTTGAAGAATCTACAGATGAGTCTGAGGTAAGGTTTTCTGATCTGACACTTGAAAGGCTCCATCACATCCATCCCAGGGGACCACGCGGAGGCAGGCAGGCACAGGAGAAAGATTATTACAATGTTTATTAGAGGAGCCATATTTCCCCTGGAAAGAGAGCACTTGGCACCCGTCCCTATCCAGGTAGCAGGAGGGGCTGGGGGTGGGGGTAGGAGGTAAGGTAGGTGGGAGCTCTGCTGGGTCTGGGCAGAGAGGGAGGGGCCAGCTGTATGGTGGGGAACTCCAGGACTGGGAGGAGCTCAGGTCTGGGTGGAGCTGAGGACCAAAGGTGGGGATAATGTTTACAACACTAACCTTAGAACTGTTTGGTCTTGCTCTGCTTTACTAAATCTTTTATTCTCAAGGTCTGAGCTAGCTAGGCTGGACTGGGTGGGTAAAGTAGGGTCATGCATGGAGAAGAGCATGCTTACTGGTTGTCTTCCAAGATATTACATGGATTAGCTTTAAAAATGAGCCTGAAAAGAATCAAAACATTTTCTCTTCATCTTGAACAGTATTTTAATTTGAGCCATGTGGACACAGAGGAAATTACTGTAAAGTTTTAAAAGCGATTCTTGCCACTATGAAAATGTTTTTTAGTTTGTTTTTAATTTATCCACTATAAATTTTACAGTATTTATTTCCCCCCTCTCAGCTGGCTTGCAGATGTTGGGCAACCATGGTACCATTGAGCTGTACTTCTAGCCCACCTACTAAAGAATAGTACATGAATAAGACATTCTCATATATACTGTATTCATTTAACTTGATAATAATTCCTGAATCACTGAGATTATAGTTCCCTCCCTCCCTTCCTCCCTCCCTCCCTTTCCTTCCTTCCTTCCTCCCTTCCGTCCAGCCAGACTGCCTGCCTGTCTCCCCTCCTCCCCTCTCTTGTCCTCTCTTACCCTTTCCTTTCTCTCCCCTTCCTTCCCTTCTCTTCCCCCTCCCCTCCTTTCTTGGTGCTGGTCTTGGGGGCCATCCCTGAGCTTGAACTTAGGCCTGAACCGTGCTACTTCTGGAGAACAGGGCAGCATCCCTCAGACTTGGTGGTGAAGGGACAAAACAAAGACCAGGAAACTAGGTGTGCCCAGGGACAAATGCCATTATAAAACCAGGAGAATTACTTTTTCTCTTTCCTGTCACCCAAAGCAGATGCCACCTGTAAGAAAAGTACACTTCCTTTTAGTGACATAATAGAAACCTGAACTATCACCCAGATGCTTTGCTCCTTTCTTATCTGCAATTGCATCTAGAAAACCTCAGACATTTCCAAATGAACTGAAATGGCAGGTAACTTCTGTACAAAGTTTCTGAAATTATAGTTATTATAGAAAATAATATTTAATACTCGATTTAAATAAGTGTCTTTAAGCATTTGCTAACTAGGCCTGGTGGCACATACTTGTGATCCCAACACTCAGGAAACTGAGGCAGGAGAATGAGCTCAGGAGTTTGAGACCAGACTAGGAAAATAGTGAGATTCTGTCTCAAGACAAAATACAAAATTTCTAGTTATAATCAGTTACCTTCAATCTGAAAATTTTAGAATAGAAATGACAAAAACACCTATGAAGTTAGGGATGAGAATTAACAAGTGTCAGTACAGAAGTTGAAAGAAAAGATTGTTTTAAAGTTGAAGAGACTAAGTTCAGTGGCTCAACTACATAGTAATTGTAATCTCAACTACTCAAGAGGTAGAAATTAGGAGGAGATTTGTTTGAGGCCAATCTGGACAAAAGTTGTCAAGATCCATCTCAGTCAATACACCAGTCATGGTGTTGTACCCCTGTAATTCCAGTTGGGTAGATTCATGACTGTCTGGACAAAAGTGTGAAACCCTATCTAAAAAATAACCATATAAGGGCTGGGAGTATGGCTCAGATAGTAGAATGCCTGCCTAGCAAATGTGAAACCCTAGTTCAGACTCTAGTATCACAAAAAACATAGCTGGATGTGGTGGCCCAAGCTTGTAATCTTAAGTACTTGAGAGGTGGAGATCAGGGAATTGCAATTTGAGGCCAGCCTGGGTATAAAAGCTTGTAAGACCCTACTTCACCAAATAGCAAGGGGTGTGGCTTGTGCTTATTGTCCAGTTGCTGGGGAAGAAGCATAGTGGCTTCTCCATCATCTCCAATGACACATTGCAGCACTAGTGAGAGGATCAAAGCCCAGGACAGCCTGGGTGTAGATCAAGACCCTACCCAAAAGGAGCTGTAGGTGTGGCTCAGGTGGTAGAGCACCTACCACCTGAATTCAATTCAGGCCCTGCATTCAATCTCCAGTACTACCAATGAATGAATGAAGAAAGAATGAATGAAAGAGCAAAAGAAAGAAAAAAAGAGGAAACCAAAGGGGAGGAGACCCACAAGGAGGCTTGACACTGTAGTATACATGTAGTGTATAGCAAAAGTGGGTTCCAGTTCTGGGCTCTTTTTTGGTTGCTTTGCCTTAAAGGTCTGATGCATTTTCAAATGGTATTCCAGAACTGCCTCTTGGGCTGGAGTTCATGCCTTCCTTGGCTGTCTTCTGTACTTTGTGTGTGTCTAACTTGGACATCATACCCCTCTGTTCTGCATCTCCTTGAATGACACATGGGCTTATAGACTTGCTGTAGGCTTGAGGTGCGGGTTAGATATGATGAATGCTTGTCAACAGTTTGTGGAGTGCCTCAGACGTAGGGAGCACCCCATAAATGGTGGTAATCTTTAGCTTGTATTGTAGATGTGGAGTTCTGAGGGACTCCCCAGCTCTATAGAATGGTGCTGAGTCTAGTGAGTTCTAATCAGCTGCTGATGGACCAGGTCCAGGTTGCTTATGTGTATTTTCTGCATTTGAGCCTTGAGAGCCATTTTCTTGGGTTTCTTTTCTGAGTTTGATCACATTCCATTTCTCAGAGTGAAATTTGGAGGCATTGGCAGTCTGACCAGGAGTCGGTTATCTTTTTTTTTTCTTCTTCTCTGTATCTTCTTCCCATTAGCTTTCATAATGTTTTCTCAGGACAGACATTTCCATTATGCACATCCTCCTTATTGAAGTGCTGGGATATAATTTCCATTTCTGTGAACAATAATATATAATGTTTTCAACCATGTGTCTAACAATTTATCATTTCTTGAAATAATGCATCTCATATGAACTGGGCTTTTACATTATATTAGGAGAACTATTGTTATTTTAGGTTTATCTCATGCTGCAATTTTAATGTACATCTGAGAAAAGAATATTGTCTACCCTACATTGTCCATGTATTTCACTACTCTTGAAAACTGCAATTAACTTAAGTGAACTAGCCAAGATAAATATAATTGAAAGTGCTGTATATGTCAATATGTAAAGTATGAGATTTTTAACTTGGATTTTGTAGTCAACGTAGAAATTCGGAACTGCCATTCCAACCAATATAGCTAAGTGTGTCATTTAAGGGACTACATTGAAACCAGACATTGGCAGATGGTGTCTGTTATCCTAGCCACTCAAGAGGCTGAGTGAGGTCTGAGGATCTCGGTTTAAAGCCAGTCTGGGCAGGCAAATTGGAGGAACTCTTAACCTTTAATTAATCAGAAAAAAATCAGAAAGTAAAGTGCTGGTTAAGTAGTAGAGAGAGTGCCAGCCTTGAGCAGAAAGAAAGCTAAGCAAGAACATGAGGTCTTGATTTCAGAACCAAATACAAGCACCAAACAATAGATTTTCTTGATCTGTATTTATGTTAAACTTGGGTTAGTTGGGCCAGATTTGTAAGATATAATTAATGACAGGTCATCCCATCTGATTCTTTTAATGCATATGCACTGTTTATTCTACCTTGATGGTATTTTATTTTTGAAAAGCATAGTGAAGAAATAAACCATCTTAAAAAAAAATTTTACTTGAAGAAATAAGATCCTTCCCATACTGATTGTTGTGGTAATAGGTGTTAGGCAGGACCAGAGGACAGGAATGGCTTTAGTTAGTCTTGAAATAAATATGTCTGGATCCTTTGAAAATGAATATTCATGGGTCCTTCAAAGATGATGTCCATTTAGGTCTGACTTAGTTCTTCCAAATACCACAGGTTAAGTTAATAAACATGTTAAAACCAAAAGGACTGGCAGCTATGTAAAATAATTATATGTGCTATTTATGTTAATTGAGGAATTCATTTTAAATGAAATGCTATTTCTAATTGACTAGCCTAAGGAAAATTCTTTTTTTTTTTTCTGTTTTGTTAAAATAAACCCAGCTCTTTTGGCTTGGGTTTTCTTAATTTAATTAATTTTTTTTTTTTTACAGGGTTTGTAGCCTAGGCTGGCCTTGAACTTGAACTTGCCATGCTCCTGCTTCTGCCTTCCCAATTCTGGGATCATAGGCATACACCACCGTGCCTGGCCAGGAGATAGCTTTTTTAATCAGAAAATATATCACAAAAAAATTGTTTATCTCACCTCATGAGCAGAACATTATGAATCATTTATTGGATCTTAAATTGATTCTTTACATGTATTTAATAAATAAAATTATAGGAACTAGTAACTAGAATGGTTGAGATTGATTGCTGAGAAAAAATGGAGCATAGGATTAAATATTCTATCTTTCCAAATAGCTTTTGGATTAAAAACGTGCTCTTTTATTTAATGAGCTATTAATATTTACAGGTTCAGCTGATTATTGCATCATTCAAGCATGGATAAACATTTCTTTTGAAGCATATATTATAAAGATTCCTTTGGAAGTTTGGTAGAAACTTTGTGGATCCAAGACTTTTTGTTTTTTTGAGATAGGGTCTTGCTATTGGTATATAGTCCTGGCTAGTCTGGAACTTACTAGGGAGTCCAGGATATGTTTGAACTCACACTTCTGTTTCAGCCTTACAAGTGCTGTTACTAAAACATGCACACTTCATGCCTGGTGTGTAAAATTTTTGAATCTCTCTTGTTAGCATTCATTAGAGTGAAAGGATGAACATCTGTACCCTTATAGTGTTTATATTGTCACTGCCTAGGAGAAAATGTTACTTTAAGAGACTCCAAGATTGGTCATTTTATTTATTAAAGAAATATTATTGACTATTAAGATGTTAGAATACATTAGTATTGATAAGAATACATTAGTATTGATAAACAAAAAGCACTTAAATATATGACATCAGCTAGTAATACATATTCTAGAGAAAATGGTTGCATTGACTATGGGCAATATGGAATGGGCTGAGGAGCTGAGTTTCATTTTGAGTCCTCAGAGAAGGCTTCTGTGGTGACATTGCAGCCTTAGTTTGCAGATGGTGAGTCTAGGGCTTTGAGAATGCCTTTTGTCAAACAAGGACCTCTTTTGGCGTCTGGGCTCAAATTGAGAATTGTATGATTCTACACTATGCCCTTAAAGTGAGCATGACTTAATTTTGGAACCAGCAAATGAAATTGTGGTTTAGCTTTAGGCTTGGCTTTGGCCATCCGACTCAACAGCCCACCAGCTTTACCCCCAAATACATCTAAGTCCTCATCCCTCAAACCTGTGAATGATATTTATACAGGGCAAGGGCCAGTTAAGGTTGCTAGTGAGATAGGATAAGAGTCTTTGTAAGTGGGTAGGAGGCAGGACTCAGCCTGCCTTTGATGGCTTGGAAGGTGGAGGAAGGGCCGCATTCAATTAATGCAGGGACAGGCAAGGGGAGGATTCTCCCTTCATGCTTCCAGAGATTGCCATCCAGTGCATTCTGTCTTGGACTTCTTCCCTATGTAATTATAAGATAACAACCAACTTTTGTTTGTTTCAGGCTGCTAAGTTTATAGTTATTTTTACAGTAGCAATAGGAAACTAATACAGGAAATGACTTGATTGGATGGCCTTTCCCCTTTTGACTTTTATTTAGCTTTGTTAGAGTTTGGGGAGTCAGTTTCTGTTGAAACTGATCATCTTGGGGGGGGCTGTATTTATAGATTTTGTATTTTTCTTTCTGATTATCATTCTCAAATGTTTAAATGATTATTTCATTTGTCAGTTAGGGCTCAGTCTGTACTATTAAGGTTTTAAGGCAATCCTCTCTTTCTAGGCTCAAGAAATGCTATAACAAATCTGAATAGCGCACAGGCTTCTGTCATCCACAGCTACCAGTTTTAAATACAGAGATTCCTGGGCATTCAGGGCCTCACATTACTTTAGAATGTGACTTTTCTCCAAAGACCTCAGTGGATTAAATAAATCTCTTAGAATGATATTAGAGAGAGATGGGAGTGGAGAAATGTCTGATAAAGCCTTAGGTTTTAGTCTGTTGTCATCGTTTCCATCACCAGGGATTGGGCAGTTGGGAGGTATTTAGCCTTTTAGTCTTCATAAGCATCCAGAAAGGGCCCTGGACTTACCAAGCCAGAGACTGTAATATTTCCCTTCTCTTTCCTAATGACAAGATTCACACATATGCTTGGAATGGCTTTTTTTTGGGGGGGTGGGGTACTGAGAATTGAACCCCAGGAACTTGTACATATTAGACAAGTCTTTATCCCCAAGCTGCATCCCAGCCAATAGCTGATGGGATGTCTCTGTCTCTCTATCTCTGTGTCTTCTCTATCTCTCGCAGTACTAAGGTTTGAACTCAGGACTTCATGCATACGAGGCAGGTGCTTATTTCTGCACTGATTCCTTTTCTTTTTTTGGTCAGTCTTGGGGCTTGAACCCTGGGCCTGGGTGCTATCCCTGAGCTCTTCAGCTCAAGGCAAGATCTCTACCACTTGAGCCACAGCGCCACTTCTGGTTTTCTGGTGGTTAATTGGAGATAAAAGTCTCACAGACTTTCCTTGCCTGGGCTGGCTTTGAACCATTATCCTAAGATCTCAGACTCCTGAGTAGCTAGTATTACAGGAATGAGCCACCAACACCTGGCTTCACTGATTCTTTTAAGGTAGGGTCTTGCTTCTTGTCCAGGCTTGATCCTGGGCTGCCAGACTTCTATTTTACATTTCCTACCATAGCTGAGATGACAGTTATGTGCCAATATGCCCAATTTCTTCCAATGACATGGAGTCTCCCAAACTTTTTTCCCCAGGCTGGTCTGGAACTGATACCCTCCTGATCTCAAGCCAGCTATGTAACTCCTGCTGGCATGACAGGAGTAAGCCACTGCACCCTGCTAAAAGTATTATTATTTAAATTTTTATTGTTATTATACGAATGATATACGGAGGGATTATAGTCAGGTAAAGAATACAATTCTTTTTTGGGGGGAGGGAGGTAAATGTTTATTAAACAAAACATTTAAATTCTATATCCACCTGCAGACTGTAAACAAATACAGTATATATGTAAGGTAAAGATGGACAAATTAGTGGAAAACCTAAAATGTCCTTTAAACACCAGAACCTCACCTTAGCCCTCCTTAGGCCGATGCCAAGGACTCTGTCACAAAGTTAAATGAAAAACCATTAGGTTAGCTCCACTCTGTCTCCTAGAGTGGATTTCAACACCTGGATTTGTTTCTCACTGCAGTAGGCTGCATTTCAGCAAGGCAACAATGTAAGATTTTGTTTCTGTGGTACTAGGATGAGACCCAGGTCTTAGACATTCTCAGCAAGTGCTTATCACAGAGATAAAATCCCAGACTTGGTTGTTAGAGACAGGGTCTTATTATGCAGTTGGGGATGGCCTTGAACTCCATATCTCAATTGCTGGGATTGCAGGTGCACACAACCATGCCTGGCACAAGTATAGTTTTTATATTCGCAGATTAGCTGAAGAGTACAAATTAAGTTTCTAATCTAGGTCTCGCTTCCTATTACCATAATTAGCAAGAAACATGAGTTAGAAATAAATGACAGACCACAGGTAGTTACAAAAATAGATGACTTATAGGATAATAAATATCTATAGTTAAACCGATCACAAAACTTACAAAATTTACTTTTTCCCATAATGTGAAGATTATCTAAGTACATTCAAGAGAGACAGTGGGGGAATGGGCCATGAGAGTTGCTGGCAAAAGGACAAGTACAAAATCCAGCAGGAAACTGATACAAATGAGAATATGCAAAACACAAAATTCCTTATGATCCTACGTAGACACCAAAGTTAGCTTTCAGCCCTTTTTATATCTTAAAAAGTAAAAGAGTATAATTCTTTTTGGAAAATGTCACCCCCTCCATTGCTCCCTCCCTAAAAGCATTATTTTTAATGATGCAGTAAATTCAAAGCAGTATAAGTAGTATAAAAAAATAATTAGAAGTGTTACTGTTTGTTCAATTTTATGTACTGGTGGTATGATAAGTTAATTCGGAAGGGAGACTGCATTCTAAACTTGAGGTTGAATCACACACAGGGTAATATTTTTAGTGACTCACATTCACTGGATAATACTATATTCTGTATGCTATATTGTGTATGCTTACTACATTTAATTCTTGAAGAAATTCTTAGAAGTATGTATCATCCCAGAAAGTAAGGTACCTCAGGTTTTAAGTAACTTGACCAGCATATATGGGTTGTGTATGGTACTCTAACATCTGAGCATTATTTAGTTTACTTTGTGACTTTGAGATGGATTCCAGTTGGATTTTGGATAAAGCAACCTCCTCTCTTCCTCATTCCCTCCCTCCCTTACCTAGCTTTGCTTCTTATCTTCCTCTCTGCCTCTGCCCTCACTGAATGACAATAGTGAATTCTATTAAGACATTCGACCATCCTCTTTCTTATGTCTCTTACAACTTAATTGAATACTTCCTTGAAAAAAATATTTATTTCAATATGAGACTTTTGGTGATGACTCTTCTGGGCCCTTGGGAAGTTCCCAGTAGGTCATTTGCATAGAAGGTGGCCCTGGGAGGGAGTTTCCTGTTCTGATTGGCCTGGTAGGAGCTGGAGGAGCAGATGCAGCCTGGCCAGTCCTCATCCTGTCAACTGGGGCCCAGGAAACTCAGGAGACTTCTTAGAGAGAGGAATGCAGTATCAGGCCAGTCCTGAGCCTGATCCATTTCTGCTATGGCCCCATGCTGGGTCTTTACTCCTCCTCATGACTTCAGTTGCTCCATGGGGGCAACTTGGGAGATGTTGTTTTCTAGAATCTACTTTTTTCTCACTGAGGGAAGGGGCCAGCTACTGTCTGTCTTGACAGAACCTGTCTTGCTCTTTCCTTATTCATAGTGCTTTCAAATAAGATAGGTAGTACTTTGTTGGTATTCATTTTCTCAGTTTATTCTGTGGTTATCTTAACTATTTTTTTCTTTAAAATATGCTGCATTAGTTACCTGAGATAACTGGTGGCTCAGGCCTATTACCCTAGTTACTCAAGAGGCTGAGATCTAAGGATCAAGATTCCAAGTTAACCTGGGCATACAAATTTATGAGACACCTCCAATTGACCAGAAAAATAAAGCAAACAAAAAGCAAGCTGGAAGTGGAGGTGTGATTCAAGTTAGTAGAGTACTAGCTATGAGTGAAAAAGTCCAGCAAGGGTGCAAGGCTGTGAGTTCAAGCCCTAGTACTGGCAAAACAACAAACCAAACAAAAGAGACTCTTGGGATAATGGAGTTAAAAGGAGGAAAGGTAATGTTGCTGGTGGTTTTAGAAATGCCAGTTGTCTGTGTTTGTGGCCTGTGGCGGTACAGTGGTGACAACATGTGGCAGAGGAGTCTGCTCAGCCCCTGGCATCTAGGAAGTGAAAAGGCATGGGTGTTTGGTGTCCCATGTCCTAACTTTAAATCTTTTTAACAGTGATTTCAAAAACCTGAGCATTTTCCATTTTCATATAACAACATGCAAATTAGAAAGAAATGTAGATTTTTCTGAACATAGAATTTGCTAGTGCTGTTGGAAGATGCTAGAACTTCATGTCTGTGAACTTTTCTGTACTTCCTACATGGACTGTTGCCCCTTTCTTCTATCTGATACTCCCACCCTCACCCTTCTGTGTCTGTAAACTTATAGCGCTTAGATGAGTTCCACAGTTCTTGATGCTAGACTCTGATTTGGAGTGCAAAGCTAAATGAGAAGGTCTTAGGAGAACTGCTTAGTGAACTTGGTATGCTGTTACCACAGATGTTTGTTTTCACTGGTCTTATTAGGTACCCACCGTTTTGTTAGGTGAAGTTCTGAACAATGAAAAGGCATAAACCCTGCTTCTTAGGATCTTGTGATCACCACCAGCTATTGGGAAAAAAGGAAAAGAGGGTTATGTTTTATGTTGGCTTTAGTGGAGGAAATTGTCTACCTGAATGGCGTATCTTGGAGATTGGGGAGTTTATTCCATATGGCTGCAAGGAAATGAAAAGCTTATTTGCTTTTCTCATTTTTTCCCCCTCTTCTCTATATTCTTATCGCTTTCCCAATATAAAATAAATGATGAGAGTTGATCCTGTTTATAGTAGTGGCTTAGGGCATGGGGACCTTCACCTTATTTTTTTTTCCTGCTTGAATTGAACATGAAATTCGAGTACTATGGGCAAAGGAGAGAACAGGGTTTATGAAGACTGCATATCTTGTGAATCTTAAGTGGAGCTTTCCAATTATTACAGGCTTAACTTTTCCTCACTGTAGTATTACAGTGAGGAAAGCAGCTCTGAGAGATAGGGATCTTCATTCAGTTGATAGAGTTATGAGGAAGATGTTCAGCAGCATTTATTTGGGTTTTTATAAAAATAACATTTTTATAATATGACACGTTTGTTTTAGATAATTTGGAAGATGTGCACAATAGTTGCCTCTTATGGTTTCTATTTGCTCTGTGCTAGTCACAGTGACCCCGTGATCAGAGGCCTATCATCATTCCCTCCCCACCCTGGGATGAAGAAGTCGAAGCCTAGGGAGGTTACTGGTTACTGCTGTGCTGTTATTCCTAGTACTCCATTCCCGTGCATTGCAGATATGTTTCTTAACAAAAATTAGGATCATGCAAAACAGATTTTGTGATTTACTTTTTACCTAATGACATCATGAGCACATTTTCCCTTGCTATTCAGTTATCCTTTAAAATACTTTAAAAAAAATTTTTTTTAGCTGGGTGCCAGTGGCTGGTGCCTATAATCCTAGCTACTCAGGAGGCTGAGATCTGAGAATTATAGTTCGAAGCTAACTCAGATAGGAAAATATGTGAGTCTCTTTTCTCTAATAAACTACTCAGAAAAAGCCAGAAGTGGAGCTCAAGTGGTAGAGCATTAGCCTTGAGCAAAAAGAAGCTCAGAGATAGCACCCAGCCCAGAGTTCAAGCCCCAGGACAGGCAAAAAAAAAAAAAAAATCTTTATTTTGAAGTTTCACCAAGAATAGTATATCAAGTTGATAAAGTAGGGAAAAGGGAGAAACATTTCCCACTTCATCCACAGGATATGGGAGCACAGGACCTCTATAACAGGCTTTACTGTCCATGTGATATGTTATCTTGTGAAATTCTGCTAAGCTAGGAATTTTAACTTGAGCACTGTTGGCATTCTGGGCTGTGGGGGCATGTCCTGTGCTCTGTAGGTTGTTCAGCATCATCATTTGAAAAAAAATTAATATTTCCTTAGTAGCAACATTGCTTGGATATTGCAAGTTTAACAGCTTTATTTGCATTCATAGAGAATGTAAGAGCATAGCTGTCAGCAGTCTCACAAAAGGCAGCCTGGGAGCTTTGACCACCTAGTTTGAGATGAATTCCATTATCTCCATGTTACTTTCTTAAAAAGTTTGGTCATTGAGGCAGCTATAATACCTGTGTTTCTAATGGAAACCAGAAGTTACTCTTTCAGCCTGCTTATATACTTTTCTTGATGTGTTTTGACACTTCAGAAGGATCTGTAAAGCCATCTTTCCCACCAGATACTCTTTTCATAAATAAAGTGATCTTTCCGTAGTAGAACTGAAGCATACAATTACTAATAGTTGCAGCTACCTTCTTAAGAAGGTACCCATCATTGTGTGTACTGGGGAGGGGCACTGCTTCAGCAAGTGAAAGCCACTGAGATCATTAGTCCTTGATTCACATTGAGCCTTACTTGAAGGCTCTTTTTTCCTCATCAGGGTTCTCTTCTACCCTTTCTAGAAAAGCTCAAGTTCAATATCCTGAATTTGGAGCTGACCTATTTTGTACATGTATATTTCATGATAACAGTATAGTTTCAGATAGTTGTGTTTACCCAGTAATAAATACGTTTCATCTATTCATGTTGTCTTTGTTGAGGAGACCCAGAAGCAGTGGTTAGATCTATTGCTTAAAATATTGTTAGTTATGTTTTTGAGTCTTACAGTATGTATTTTTATTGACTTATTTGATTATTTTTGTTTATCCATTAAACATACTTTTGTTTGTACATGGAATCATTTTTCAATTTTTTTTTCTGTTCTCCCTCTACCTTCTCTAATAAATGGTAACTGAAAAGAAACATTTTGCTGGAAGGCAGAGATCATGATTTGAGGCCAGCCTGAGGAAAATGTTAGCGAGACCCTGTCTTAGTCAACAAGCTTGCTGCTGTGTTTCAGAGCTGCAATCCCATCTATTATGGAGGATCTTGCTCCAAAGTCAGCCCAACCAAAAAGTTACTGAGACCCCCAGTAGCAGTGAATGTCTGAAATTCCTCCCCCAAGAAGCAGTAGGTGGAAGGATCTTGGTCTGAGTCCAATCCCAGGAAAATGCAAAACTACCTGAATAATATCTAAAGCAGAAATCAAGTTGGGGATGTGGCTCAAATGGTAGAGCACCGTATGAGGTTCTGAGTTCAAATCCCCAGGATGGATCCCCATTTCCATAAAAAGGAGAGGAAAAAAATTATTTTAATATATCAGAGGGCTTTCATGAAATGAATTACTTGTAATCAGAGGATTTTTAAAATGCAGTTCTCTAAATTTCAAATGCTTTATATTCCATTTTGATAACTATTTTCCCCCCTTTTTTTTGTCTATTAAATGTGTAAGATTGACTACTGATGTTGAGTGTTTCAGTTCTCTTGAAGGTAATTAGACTTTTAGAGATAATGTCCTAGAGGAAGCAAACCTTTATTTTATACCTTCAGACCCATGCTTGATTATTGATTTGCTTTTTATTAACACTTTTTTTTTGGGGGGTGGTTATACTATGGAAGCTCAAACTGCGTGAAAACTTTGTTTTAAAACCATGAAAATTTCTTTTGAGGATGTTAGTGTTTCCCGATTGTATGGGGCTTTCAGAACATTGGATATTTATTAAAAGGATTTGCCCCTGGTCAGATGTACTTGATGGCGCGAAAGCAAGCAAACCACTCATGTGATTAAAATGGCTGATGCTTTAGCCCAGGTGTTCTGGAAGAGGAAGCTGGCTGGGGAAAGGCCATCTCCGTGGAGAGGCAGTAAATTGTCCAGCAGTGGTCACCTCCAATGTGGGTCCCTCCACTGGCTCTGTGTGTTCTTGGCATGATAGCCTACCTTCTTCCTTCAGAACAGCCAGTACCCTTTTATTTTGTCAAAACCAAACACAACTGAATTTTAATTGAAAAATGGTATCCAGAAACAATTTCTGGATACACAGTAGCAAGCAGAAGCACATGTTAGAATTTTTCAGTTAGAGCCTCTAGAATTTATGGTGATATACTTTGAGTTAAAATTCAAGTCCTTGGGGCTAGGAAGGTGGCTCAGTGGTAGAGTGCTTGCCTTGTATGCATGAGGCCATGGGTTTGATTCCTTAGCACCGCATAAGTATTAAAAAGCCATGCTCTGTGGCTCAAGTGATAGAGTGCTAGCCTTGGGCTGAAAGGCTGAGGGAGTTCAGACCCTACGACCGACAAAAAAAAAAAAAAAAAAAACTCTTATTGGACTGCAACTTGTTTAGCAAAAATAATAATGTGTGAATGAAAGGTATAGGTGACATTTAAACAGGATGAGGAATGTAGAATCCATTGGTTAGATGCACACATGCACACACAAATTTTAAATGATCATATATTCTTGACAACAGACAAGTCCAAGTTTGCAACAGGACTTCCTCCTGGAAATTAACTCCTTAGGAACAAATAAACCAAGTTACAAACTACTAACCAGTTTTTCCACAAAAGCCATTAAATAATTTTCCCCCCATTAAATTCAAAGGAGTGGTCATGATATGACATTTATTTTCAGGTAATGTTCTAGAATTTTATGGGGTGTTTAAAGGATTTGTCTTTAATTAAAAGTGCTATACACTTAGTGAAAATCCATGTTCGTTGAGGAATTGATCTTTTTGAAAGGAAAGCTGCAAGGTTTCCTTGCGTGGGTAAATGTCACTCTGCTCATATCTTCGCTTAGCTGCAAGTCAGGACTTGTTCTGTTCCACCGGGTTGTCATAGTAACGCTGTTAGCTGTCATCTCAACTCAGACTGTTGATGGTTTTATTTGTAGGTTTGTAAGATTATTAAAATTTAACAAAAATTATTGATTTGCTTTTTATTAACACTGGGTTGTTTACCATGGAAGTTCAAACTGCATGAAGGTCTTCAGTTTAAATTTTTTTTAAATTAAAGTGAAACTATATTAAATCTCTGATTTTTTAAAATGTTGTTTTATTTAAAATGTGATATTGAGTCTGCAGCAGCAGAATAACCTCTGTGAATTGTATTTTGGAACCACTTTCTATTTCCTTTGTTTGTGTTATGGAGGAAAAAAAATTTCAAAAACTCACCTTTAGCCTGCTTTTAACTTAACATAAAAGAAAAGCGTGAAATAGTACATCAAGTGCCTAATATTGGAGTTTTCATTTTATTTATGGTTTTGAAACCTTGCACGAATGCTTCAGTGAACTGTGTTGTGAAAGTATTTATTTTTGTATATTTATGTGAGAGAAATTATTTTGCCTTTCACTTATAAATAAGACAGGCAAACCTTATTTCTGGTAACTTTATCTAATGGTCCGTGGATGAGTGCTTTTATGCAAAATAGTCAAGAGGCTAGAATTAACTTTTCACAATGGATGCACATTTGATGTCCAGACTTGAGCAACATGTGGCATCTTATTATAGAGCCTGTTGTTGGGGATTTAATTTGTATTTAACACATTGACTGCAGAATGCATACATCCTCTGTGCTACTTATGTTAATTTTGTGATGATTTCTACTTCTTCCTTGAAGATATATAAGTAAAAATGTTCTTTTTTTCAGGTTTCTTTAGACTTTGTTAATGAGTGATTCTTATTTTCCATTCAGAATAGGTTGGTTTGTGTATAACTTTCTTGGATCAATTGTCATATGTTTTTTTTTAATTGAAATGTAAAGCGTCTTTGCTTTTATTATTAGTTCTTAAACATCTTACTGTAAAGTTAATATAGATATACTACCTTTGATTGTAATACTATTACAAGGTAGCTAATAGCTTTTGTGTCTTAGGATTTAATTTATGACAGTATATGGAATAATGATTTTAAAAACTAGGTTTATTGTTTCTAATGTTTTATCACTGTGTATCTGGATCACCTGTTATTCATGTCCTTGTGTCCTTTTCTGCCACATGGAATCATGGCTGACCTGTAGCATTAATACATTAACCTAGAAATGAAGTGTGCAGTCTCAGGCTAGGTCAGGTTAAGCAAGGCTTTTGTTTTGTTCTCTCTGGGTTTACTCACAGTAGGGGAGGGGGTGGTCTTGTGTGTCTTGTTTTGAGGACACAATAAACAGATCTATGGAAAGGCCTACCAGCAAGGAACTGAAGCCTTCACCAACAGCCAGCACTATCTTAACCAGCCTTTTGATTGTACCATCTTCGAAGAAGATACGCTGACTTGAGTTAGGTCTTTCCATGATTGCATTTTCAACTAACACATTGCCTAACACTATGAGAGATTTTGAGAGAACTGCCTTTAACTACAGTTATTGATAATTGTTTGGGTTGAGGACCATCTCTTGTTGCTCTTTAAGAAGTGTGGTTGGTGAGTCTTTCAAAACAAATCACAGTGATAATCATTTTTCTGTGCTTTTTTATTTAGGAAGAAGAGAGTGAAGAAGAACCTAAGCTGAAGTATGAGAGGCTGTCCAATGGAGTGACTGAGATTCTTCAGAAAGATGCAGCTAGCTGTATGACAGTCCATGACAAGGCAAGTTGCCACTTTCCAAGCATTCTTGTTTCTACTTTGTACTTCAAGAGTTCCAGTGCTTTTGATTTTTGTGTGTATGTGTGTCTTGTTCTGTTATATTGTGAATAGTAATTATATTCCCCTGCTCCTCTCCCTCTCCTTCCAGTCCAACAAAAATGAAAGGCTGTCCCAAATATTTATGTCCATATACATACCCTAGTACATTCCACATAGAGCATTCTAAGGGCCTATCAAGTAGAATTTAGATAGTGATTGTTGTGAAAGATTAAATGGATTTGAGAACCCATCATTTAATTCCTTAAATTGTAAATATTACATTAGAGACAGGATGGGGTTCAGTGTTTTCATGAGGGTAGGAGAGCTTACATTGGTGGTCTTGGGAGCCACTAGGAATACACGTTAGCAATACATATTAAACAATGAGTATGTCCTATATCTTGGTCCTTGCTATAGCAGTGGCTTTCCTTTCTGAATCCAGGCTAGACTTGGCTAGCCTAGAACTGTCAGTGTTGTGGTCATAATAGTGGAAGCGCTGGAGTTTCAGCCATTGCTCTTTTTTTCCTTCTACAAAAGGCCAGTGGGATCTACCAGCTGCCTTGATGCTATGTTACCAGCAATGTTGCATCATTCTCTCTTTCCTCTTCAGAATAATTCATTTTTGCTTCAGATTTTTTTTTTCCCATTGTAATCAGAATCTTTCACTCAGTACTTTAGTAGAAGATCTGGCCTCTCTTATTTATCAGAAACCAATCCTGGAGGCTTCTGCCGTTTGACAGCAACACTGGTCGAGCCCTTCCCATTGTTTCCATCCCGGGACTTCCTGATACTTGCCCTTCACTCAATGAAGACTGGCCTTGCAGTTCTTCAACCTCATTTAATGTCAGTGATCTTCACCTCTTCCTTGTCTCAGCTCCCACTCTAAGGCCATCTGGATGATATCAGCTGCCAGATCTTAAGGATCTCCTTTCTATTTCCTTTGCCCTTTTGTCCTAGCTTTCCTGTTCACTGTTCCTTGTTCTGTAATGATGGAGTCCTGACTTTTAATCTGTTTTTTTTTCCTAGTCTCTGTGAACTACTGTACATCTCTGACTTTTCATTGTGCCTGTCAGAATTGACCAGTGGCTCAACTCTGAGCCACTGCTGTCATACATAACCAAGGGCAGCCATGCTGTGGTATGCTCAGGTAAATTTCTACTCCCAAATTACCCTTGCTTTCTTGTCCTTTGTCATTCCTTTAAGCCTCAATAACCCTTTTCAACTATTTCATGTTCTCTCTCTGAGACAGGGTCTAATTATGTAGCCCAAGTTGGCCTCAGATTCACCACCCGCTTGTCTCAGCCTGAGTGCTATGCTGGGGCTACAGGCATGTGCTCCATTCTCAGAGATGTCATTTCTCTTCAAGAATATTGGAACAACGAGGCAAGATTATTTTGTTACCCCTTTCACCACCGGCCTGGATCCACACCTATCCTTACCCACAGTTTACTTCTCTTTCAGGGATAAATTTGTCCATGTTTGTTTGAGCTTCATCTCATTTCCTCCCTTCTCTCCTAGAGATGCTTTCTGTGTATGGGACATATTAATACCAGGCATAGTTAACCACTAGTTTATTTTCTGTCTCTATAGACTTGCCAATTGGATATCTTAGGTAAATAAAGTTACATGGTATTTGGCCTCCTGTGCCAGGCTCCTTTTTCTTTTTTCCTCCTCTTCCTCCCTCCTCCCTCCTCTATCCTCCTCCCTCCTCCTCTCCCTCCTCCTCCTCTTTCTTCCTCTTCCCTTCTCTCTCCTCCCTCTTCCCTCTTCTTCCATTCTCCCTCTTTCCTCTTCCTTCCTCCTCTTTCCTCCTCTTTCCTCCTCCTCCTCCTCCTCTTCCTCCTCCTCCTCC
>NW_012267377.1:484188-488685 GCF_000151885.1 Dipodomys ordii | reverse complement strand
CCGGCAGCCAAGGTAATGCTTCAGCCATGTTCTTTGGGCAGAGACACGAGCAGATTTCTGGGAAACTTTCTTTCTCCTCCCTCCTCTCCTTCTCCCTTTCCTTTCTTCTCCTTTGCTTCTTCTCCTCCTCCTCCTCCTCTTCTTCTTCTTCCTCCTCCTCCTCCTCCTCCTCCTCCTCCTCCTCCTTTTTTTGTGCTGGTCCTAGGGCTTAAATTCAGGGCCTGGGTGCTGTCCTTGAGTGTTCTTTTTTTTTTTCCCCTCAATGCTAGTGTTCTACCAGCTGAGCAATAGCTTCACTTCTAGCTTTTTTGGTAGTAATTGGAGATAAGAGTCTAATAGACTTTCCTGTCAGGCTAGTTTTGAACAGTCCATAAATCTCACCCTCCTGAATAGTAAGGATTATAGGTATAAGCCACTGGCACCTGATCATTTCTTTTTATTGCTGAATTATTATTCAGAACTCATATGGGCATACCAAATTTTGTCTATCCACTTAGCAGTTATGGATATCACCCCTTTGGAAACTTTATTATCATAACACTATCCATTTTTACTTTCTTGATAATTTCTCATATTTCCTGTTTTTCTTTTTTTTCCTCTTCTCCCTTTTTCTCCTTCCTTCCCTCCCTCTCTCCCTCCCTCACTCCCTTGCTTCCTTCTGGCAATACTGAGTTTGGACTCCATGACTTGCAGGTGTTCTGTCACTTGAACTATACCCAACTATCTTTCATTTCCCTTTACTTCTGCCATTCCCTGGCATGTTATATTTACCAGAATAGGATCCATCATCCCACATTTCTTGTTAATTTGTACTTCTTTCACTTCGTTTTAAGTCTCATGATTTCTGTGACTACCCACATGCGGACCCTCAACAGATACTACACGTATCTATCCTTTTGTTCTCCTCGCCTGAGTCTCTGCATGTCTGTGTTTGTGATGAGCTCATCTTCTTTTCCTCTTCAGCTTACATCTACTGTTTTCTCTGCATTCCATGTGGTAGCATTGCCAATCTCCTTTATCACCTAACCCAAAGCTGACCCCTCCCCTCCCATGCAGTCTCCTTAGTCTCCTGTTTTCTTTCTCCTCTGCTCTGGTGTTGGCCCTCACCTTCTTCTGTGTTTACTTGGTAAACAGGGACATCTCTTGTGCTTCTCATTTTTGCTCTTTAAACCCATCCTACCTCCTGGTTGCCAGGATGATGTGTTGACAATACAGGTTTTAAAACCTGTGTATGATTTTCATCATCTATTAAATGAAGTCTAGCCATAGAGTGAGAGTGGTTGCCCCTTATACACCATACTTAACTTGGCCAGAGAGCCTAATGGTTGGGAAAATCAAGTGTTGGCTTTAGAACATATATTCTTAATTTCTAAGGTTCGTGTTTCTGTTAAGAGGATTCTGATCCCAGTTGTGAGTGTTTTAGTTTTTAATTTTAATTTTATTTTTGCAGTGCTGTGGAGGAACCCAGGGCTTTGTACATGCAAAGCAAGTGTTCTATCATCTATACCTCAAGCCAGTATATCAATTTTTAATTCTGGCCCTACCCTGCTGTTACCAAGATAGTCTCATCAGTTGCCAGAACTTATTTTCTCATGTGTAATGGAAGTCCATCCCCATTCTAATACTTGGACTACTGTCAAACACTTGGAGAATGGGAGATGATGTTATAGGGCTGCTACCTCTTCTGTAGTTTGCCTGCATGCTGTCCAGCCATGCAGAGTGAAAGCATGTTCTTGTAGGCCCAGAGAGTTTATAAAGCAGTCAAGTTTCTGTAATTAAACATGAAAGGAGCCAAGGCAATTGTATTTATTCTTTGCTCATCCTAGACTTTTGAGCATATTCAGGCTCCAGATAGAAACACACAATTCAATAAATACAAGTTAATGGCTAGAACACTAAAATTTGAAGGTTTAAATTTATGTTCTAAAGTAAATTTAAAAATAACCCATGTTCTTTCCAATTTGTGGATAATTTGGCAATTTGTATTTTTTGTCTTGTTTTTAAGGAGTCAGAAGCTTCAGCAAATGAATATATGACTCAACCATAATTTGCTATTAAATACTTCATTCACCTGTTTTTTAATAACACCTAGTTGCTTATTTCTAAAAGAGTAGCAGTAACTAATATTTATGATTAAACACTCTAAATAGAAGATGTCATAAAAATCATAATGAATTTAAAAGATTCTAAAGTAATTGTACCTTTAGTTTACAAGTATGTAATAAAAATTATTTTGTTTTCTATCTTAAATATTAAGTGAATAAAATTAGTAATTTGGAGGAAGTTAAAGAGAAGGAATATGTGAGCACATACTCTGCATAGAATCTTTAAATCTCCTATAAGATGAAATGAGATTAATTCAAAATGGTCTTCACAGTGGTATCCAAGAATGGCACGGTGTTAAAGCATTTTAAGGAACCAAGCTCCCTTAGTTTCCTAACAAAGTAGATACAGTATTTATGAGGAGAATCAATACTGTGAGATACTTAGGGTGCAGTGAGCTTTTTTTTTTTTAACCATTCTTTTTACCACAAAGAGCCACAGAATAGAGTATCATGTATTTTTAGTTAGTATTTTATGTGATGCTTTTCTATTCAAATGAGAGTGTCACTGTAAAGATAAAATTACACCATTTGGGTCCTCTAGGTTGTAATTTTGCTTTGGAGGAGCCAATCCTGTTGGATTTAAATATTCAGACTAATTTCCCCTCAGATTTACCTCTACTCCCTTTCCCTTCCAGGGCCCAAGCATCCTGTTTTGACCAGGCTTGCTGTCTGCCCTGGATGACTAATCGTCATGGCACCTAGTGCATTCAGGCAGGCCTGTGCAGCGGAATCGTCATACCTAGTTATGTCTGCACACCTGATGTTTTATTAACCAGTATTGATTTTCTTACCCGGGGGACTTTTTTCTTCCTCAAAAAAGGCAACCTTGCAGGAGTGAAAGACATTGCAGGGAGGAATTTCTAATGAGCCCCTTCTTTCCCTTTTTGTAGCTACTCTTTAATGTAGCTTCAGATTTTAAGTGCCTGAACTAAAATTTCATTTTAAGCAATTCCATTTTGAGAAGTCCTTTTAAATTTTGACTTTCTGTAAGGATATTATTACTATTTTTTTTAAAGATTGTGCTGCTTGACTGAAATGCTTAGTAGTGCCTGTAAATTCGAGCATTTCATTATAGGTTGCAATGAAGCATGCTCACATGCAATGAAATTCCACGAATTCTGGACTATTTGAGCAATACTTCAAGAAATAAAAAGGAAGAAAAAGCTCATGTCATATTTCAGCTGGTCCTTGAGCTTCTGCTTTAGGATCAACTTGAAGAGTAATGAAATCATGAGAGTTACGAACTAGTGTTATCTCATAAAATGAATATGTAGCTCAATAGTTATTTAGTGACAGAAAAGGAGGTATTTTTTTTGCATCGGAATATAAACATTTATACTGAGTATTATATGATAACTTTTATGGAGATATACTAAAGCTAAATGACAGTACAGGTACATCTGAGGGGTTCATTTTTCAATATGGCAGGGATTATCTATTCAGAAAGTAATACTGTGCTGTTCGTGTTCTGTTTTCTTGTTTTGAACTTAAATGATAGCATAGATTTACACATTTGCCATAAATTAGAGGTAGTTTCTTAATCATTTCCCTCTGACTTTGGTTCAGCTGTAGGTTGGTTTTGCTTTCTGAGCTACATTTTTAATTTACTGCCTCAGCCCATCAAGCATTGTGTATAGACTGCATACACACTATTAGTTGTCAGTAGATGAGGGTCCTCATGAGTCATTCTGACAGCTAGCTTGCACTATCAAAATAAAGTAGGTCCTGGTCTGTCATTTCCCTGAAGCCAGAAACAAGCCTTCTCCAAGGAATGAATATCTCTGAGATACTGCAGATCATTTACGCATTAAGTATTTTTACTTTCAAAATGATTTTATTAGAGATTATGTATTCATAAGTACAGCATTGATTGACCCCTCTGTTCTTTCTACAGTTTTTGGCACTGGGCACACATTATGGCAAGGTTTTTTTACTTGACGTCCAGGGAAATATCACTCAGAAGTTTGATGTGGTAAGTATGTGCTGGAACACAATGGATGTGTTAAACTACATGCTGAAAATTTCCACTATACAATATTAGGTTTAACAGTTTGTTAATATGCTGTCCGTCAAATAAATTAGAGTGCTGAGAGTATAAATCTAAACTTCATAGTATATATGAAAACACTTAAAGGTGGCCTTAAAGAGGCCACACAAAATCTACACATGCACACACACACACATAATCTATGTAACTATATAAATTGATATATAAATAGATTAACCGATACCTTGTGTGTGTGTGTCTTGGGTGGGAGAGGCTGAGTATTTTTCATTTGTAAATCCCATGTAAAATCTATTTGTATAACTGTTTAATTGAAAATCTTTTAATTATAGTCATCCATTGGACTTTAAGTGGCATATTTAGAATATTCTTTTTTTTTTTTTTTTT
>NW_012267377.1:456072-484083 GCF_000151885.1 Dipodomys ordii | reverse complement strand
TTTTTCTTTTTGCTTATGTGGTGCTGAGGAATCGAACCCAGGGCCTCATGCATGCAAGGCAAGCGCTCTACCACTGAGCCACCTTCCCAGCCCCATATTTAGAATATTCTTATGTGTATTCTTTTAAAATTATAATTCTATAGAATGTCTAGATGAATTACTATTAAAAGAAAGAAATAATGCTTTTGTTTGTGATTCATGGTGCTAGTTTACTATTCTGGGAATTCATTGAACCCCTCATTTGATGACTAATATCACTTGTAAGTACATGCCTTGTCATCTTATTGAGATGCCAGATTGTAATTGAAAATTGATTGATCACCTTGCTGGATCAGTTGATCCCTTCAAAATATATAAAGCTAATACATTTTGGGTGAATATTTTGATGCTTGGCCTTTTAGGAGATTACATTGATTAAAAGCAAATAACCAGGCTTTTTATTTTTTGAATTATGATTTGGAATCATTGAGGGTGAAAGAAATGTTAAATTTGAAGCCTGAATTTGAACCTTAAGATATAAAAATATAAAGAACTTCCATTTTTCTGTGAACATGAACATTTGGGACCATTGAAAACCTCAGCACGTGTTGCAAGATCCATCATAAGTTACTGGTGTAGTTTACAAAGGAAACTATAGCTTCTAAAGTTGACACATTGTGTATGAAAGGAAAGGGATGCCTTGTTCTGCTGGAAAGAAATGGATCCACAGAAAGATGACAGAATCGTTGGAACAGCCTAGAAAGCAGAGGGGATACTCTAATCACACTGCTCCATCAGGATAGCTATAGGCTCTTCTTTAGCTTTAGCATCTCTTGTCAGGCAAGAGGATTAGACTTGTGGCCTCCCTCCCTCACCTCCTGGAATGCATCTTGGTGACTAGAGCATTTGTTTTTTTCAATTGCCATCCATTCACATGTGTCCATTAAATTAGTAAACTATACCTGACCCCTTTGGACTTTAAGTAGCATACCTTATGACTTTAAGTAGCATACTTAGACATTCCTATGTGTATTTTTTTTTAATTATACTGTACTGTTAACCTGTGCATTCTCACTTCACTTCTTTTTCTTTTTTTTTTTTCTTTTTGAGCACAGGGCCTCGTACTAACTCATCTTGCTTACTTACTTGCTGGTGCTCTACCACCTAAGCCATGCCTTTAGCTGGCATTTTGCTGGGGGGTTTTGATTATGTAATCTTGTGGCTGGCTTTGAACTGTGATCCTCTAGGTTCTAGCCTCCTAAGTAGCTAGGCTTGCAGAGGTATACTGCCTGTGTCCAGCTTTAATTGACAGATTTCAGAGTGTCACTGTCTTTTAAAAAAGTCTCAACCTGGGCTAGGAAGGTGGCTCAGTGGTAGAGCACTTGCCTTGTATGCATGAGGCCCTGGGTTTGATTCCTTAGCACCACATAAGCAAAAAGAAAAAAGCCGGAAGTGGCGCTGTGGCTCAAGTGGTAGAGCGCTAGCTTTGAGCTGAAGAGCTGAGGGACAGCGCCCAGGCCCAGAGTTCAGGCCCCACTACTGGACCCAAAAAAAAAAAAATCTCAACCTCATATTCTCATCTATGATGAGATATTTTTTTTCTTTAGTCTTTCCTGTTTTTGTTAGCTCTGTATTATCCTTCTTCAAAAGGAATTCTTTTAGAACTAAAAGCATAATTATGTCTTGAATTTGCCAGTTTTCTTTGAATGTGATGACTGCCAAATTGAACCAAGAACTTTTCATTAGAAACACACTGAGAGAGAAACAGGACTTTATTTTACTTTGTTCATTCATTTTTTGAGACAGGATCTTGCTGTACTGCCCAGGCTATCCTCAGACTTACTCTATAGCCCAGACTGACCTCCAATTTGTTATCCTTGTATGAATTCCTTGTTTTCCAGTCTGTGAATTCTGGAATTACAGATGTACACCACCACACAGAGACAAGAGTTTTTTAAAACATCGATGAACAAACAGCTCTGACTTTAGTTTTCCTCTCTTAGTAAGAATAACTGAAACAAATGAAAATTAGCTGTAATAATACCTTATATTTGTATAACTTTCATTATTCTCCCAAGAAATACATTTTTAACTCATTCATCATTGCATTGGTGGTTCTCTTTATATCATCAGATTTGTGAGTTCCTCAGCCTCATTGATCTATATAGATTCCTTTGACAAAGGGCAGGACCATCAAGGTTTCCTAGGTGATTCTGATATTTGGGCTGAGATAGAACCATTATACCAGAATCTAACTTTCCTTTAAATCTATGTGCTATAAAAGAAGAAAAAAAAACTATAAACAAATCATTCTACATGTCGATTATAGATATTTCTTTTCTCACTAATATTTCAGAAGAAATTCTGTTTGGCAGAACTTAATAAAGCTGAGCATATGCTGTCTAATGATCCAGCAGTTGCATTTTTAAGTGCAGAGTCAAGAAAAATGCGTACACTACATATGCCCATCCAGATCTAAAGAAGGTGGAACTAGCAGTCAGTGCCTTAATTCACAACCGCAAACAAGAAACAACACAAATGTTCATCAGTAGTAGAAGGGACAGATGAATTGTGATGGAGAATTGCCCATTAATTATAAAAGATGATCAGCACATGCATACAACAGCATTTTTGTATTTCACAGTCTTAATGTTTAGTCAGAGAAACCGGACACTAGTGTGCAATTGTGTCATGGTTTTTTTGATGGTCAAGGAAAGATAAAACTAAGCTGTGATAAATAATAGATGTCAAATAATAGCCTCATCTGGGTGGGGCACATGGAAGTCTTCTGTATTGCTGAAAATATCATCTTGATATTTTCCTAGATATGTTCATATATAAAAAGCATTGAACTGTACATATGAGGTTTGCGTACCTTGTTCTATATAACTTGTACATCATTAATATGCATTTACAACCTATACATGTTTATATATCTTTGATTGACCTTGAGCAAAGCTTGTCTATTATAGCAACCCTTTTCATTAGTCTCTTGTATGCTACACAATTTCCTGGGTTGGTGTCCTGTGCTAAGATCTTTATGTCAATGAATTGTGGGTTAGTACTCTGGCTGGATATTTGTCTACAGTTACAGAAAAGGTCGATAAAAAGGATTGTGTATTAGTCAGCTGTCTATGACCACATTCTTTTGTTAATTAAGAATGTCAGCTGCTAAGAGTATTGCTAAAGGTGATGCTTTCTTATGCATCCAGTATCATATTTTAAAAATACTCATATTTTATGAAACATTGTAATCACAATTGTTTGGGGGATTATGTCTAGACATAGCTGTTAAATAACTTCTTGAGTTCAGTTTTATTTAGGTCACAGAGTAACAGAAAACTATGCCACACTTGTTACATGCAACGGCTGAAGTTATTAAGGAATAATAATAATATCTATTAAGATATATTCTCCTGAACAGTAGTTGTCTTAACTGCTAAAGTCCCTTTAACTTCTCATATGTTATTATGCCCAGATAATATCACTAAGGAAAATAATTAATATTCTTCATTTTCCTTAAGCAAATTAAACCTTAACTAATTAAGAGTACTTACTTTGAGTACTTACCAATGATGAAATTATTGTGCTCTGTGTATAGTATTTTGGAGCATGGTATCATATGCTTTAAATATTTCTTTATGTTATTAGAAAAGCATTCATCAGTAGAACTCTACTGATCAAACCAAATTTCTGCCATTTACCAACTTTTTTTCCTTTACTAGAAAAAAATTAGCAAGGTTTTAATGTGAAGGTTTATGGCAGGAAACATTAGATGAATATTTTAAAAATGGATACCTGCCAAAGGCACAGGAAAAGAAAAAAAACAAAATTGGCCTTTGGGGCATTTTATGTTAGTGATATTCAGATTCATATCCACTTTTTTAATAGTAATATATGGAATAATAGGTGGGTTAAAGATTCTCCATAAATGCCAGTTGGTGGTTTTATTTAGGTTTCTGTTTGATTTATAATTAAACAGACTTTTCCCTAGTCTCTGTTGGTACTTGTGGTCATTAGCGTATTTGGATAAAAACCCAGATATATATCAATCTTCACTAGATTGCAGGAGACTATTTATCACTCTTCTTATAGGTGCCTTTGTTTCTGGTCATCTTCCCCATCCTTCAGCCTAATCAACGTTTTCAATGTTCTAGGAACCTTCTCTCTTACCAGTTAAACCTCTACATAGTTAAGCATCCTGGACTCTGGTTATAGAATGCACCTTTCCAGTCTTTTAGTTTCTTCCTTCTGTAGTTATTTTGATTCACTCACCCCATTCTGAGTATTTCCTTGGGCATGCTTTTTCCTAAATTTTTTATCCGATTATCTTCTAACATGCCCTTCTTCCCTGCTCTATTAAATCCTTCTTCTGAATGTTGTCTTGGAAGTTTTCTTCTAAATTCTGTTCCCCAGTTGTGGGGGCCTCGTTCTGTCACTTGCTGCTTTATATTGCTATTCAAGGTGTTGCCCCCTGCCACTTCTGCCTCTCTTCTTTCCATTCTCTTCTTTCTCTGAGGCTGCTTTGTACTCAGTAGGCATGTATTAGACATACACTGATAGTTACACTTGGGTTGTTACATCTGTGTTGGCAGCCAGATTTTTGTTCTCCTGTGTGTCATTCACTTCTGAGTTCCTTATTGTATTAGAGCTGCATGTTTGTACATCACAATCTGTTATATACTGAATTCTCTTCCTCTTCTCCTTAATTTGTGTTCAAGTCATGTGGGGTGACTCTTCACCAAAAGAGCATATTTACAAACTTTATTCACCCTTGAGGAAGAAAAAAAAAAAAAAGCCCTGCCTTCCTATTGGTCTCATGATAGTTGCTTATCATCCCTGCCTTGATGGCACTGGAAAGTGCAAGGTTAAGATAAGTTCATGAAAGGGGGCCAGTGGTCCTGACAGGATTAGTATCCTTACAAAAAAGGCATCAGAGAGCCACCCCCAGACCCTAGAACATTGCAATCTATAAGCCAAGAAGAGACCCTACATCAGAATCTGACCACATTGGCATCCTGATCTGGGACTTCAGCCTCTAGAATTGTGACAGAGTAAATTTCTGGTATTTAAGTTTTCTCTGTCTCTCTGTCTCTGTCTCCCTCCCTCTCCTTCTCTCTCTCTCTCCCTCTCCCTCTCCTTCTCTCCCTCTCCCTCTCCCTCTCTCCCTCTCTGTCTATACTAGGATTTGAGTTCTAGACCTCAAGCTTTCATTTTGAGCCATATCTTCAGTTTTTTACCCTTTCTCCTTCCCTCTCTTCCTTCCTTCTTTCCTTTCCTTGATAGGGTGTTAATTTTTTTACCCTTGAGACTACTGCTGCTGGTCCCAATGTGTGGTATTTTGTGATGAGAGTGAGCTAATAGCGATGTAGATCAAATTGCTGAGGGGAATTAATAAAGAGTATATAGTTTATAATCTGAGACATTAAAAGATTGTTGCAGATATAAGAGGTGCCAAGTTGGGTGTATCTATTGAGGGGTATTGGGCATGAGCTGTTCTGGTTAAGTGTTATTTTTCCACTCACTCTCTCAGCCTCCTCTTGTGGTACGTACACAGAAGACCTTCTTTCTATGTCTAGACATTTTTGCCAGGTCATGTCCTTACTAGGTTTCAAAGGACATTTTTATGACCAGCTCCTTGTCTGTGAATGATTATGCTTTTATTTTTCTCTCTGGACTTTGGGATGTGGTCACCATTTGTACTGCACTCCTGACCCTTTGTTTCTTCTTTGGCAAAGAAAAATTATCTCCAATATAAATAGGCTTTGCTCTTCCTTGTATTGATCTATAAATGTTGTTTGAGGAATTACCCTTCTCTTCATGTTTGAGTAAAGGAAATGCTTATCTTACCTCACCCTTCTCTCTATACTGACAGTCCTCAAACTCTCATGGTCCTTTTAGCTTCTTAAGTTGCAATTTTAACATTTATACCTGTTTTACATTTTAGATCGCTTTATCCTCTCTGGCTAACCTCCACTTGCACAGTTGATCTACTAGTTGAGGTTATTTTCTTAAATTCGCTCTCCCCATAGAGAGCTAGCTTGTTGAGGATAGTTTCTTTTTATACTTTTTCTCCATGTCCACAGTATGCAGCATAAAACTTGATGAAAGTGATAGTAATTGATAAAAGTTGTCTGAGTAACGCATGAGGATATTTCAGTTAAGGATGGACTTCATAGGCTATTTGGTCCTGTGAGGTTGTGTCTCTTGAAACTGTCCTAGCCAACCTAGTTTGTCAAAGTGAGTTTTGTAATGTCACAACAGCCATGAAGTTGCCTAACAGGATACCTCTCACAGTGTGTCTCCACTGTTGAGTGCCACACGAGTGTTGCTCCACATCACCCATTCTCTCCCCTCTGAACTTACTGCGTGTACATGTAGGGAATTGTGTGCACATGACTGTCTCTGTGAGAATTAACACAAGTAGTGCATGCTTATTATTCCATGGAGCAGCCTACCTATTTGTGGCTTATTGATCATGTGGCCAGTGTCAAATAGAAATGACTGTTCATTCAAAGAATCTTTAGCACACCTAAAAAACTTAAAACCTCCAATAAAGAAGCCTGCTTTCCTATTGGTCTGACAGTACCTGCTTAGCAAATACCATCTGTAAAGTCCTATTATAGATGTGGCATCATTAATTAAGAAGCAGAGCCTGGTCTTTTTTTTTTTTTTGGTCCAGTCGTGGGGCCTGAACTCTGGGCCTGGACGCTGTCCCTCAGCTCTTCAGCTCAAGGCTAGCGCTCTACCACTTGAGCCAAAGCGCCATTTCCGGCTTTTTTTTTTTTCTTATGTGGTGCTAAGGAATCAAACCCAGGGCCTCTGGCATGCAAGGCAAGCGCTCTACCACTGAGCCACCTTCCCAGCCCCGTACTTCCAGATTTTATGCATTGAAAATAATATCATGTTTGTGGATTAAATGTCTTGATAACTTTGGTGGCATCTATTCATCTAAATGGCTAAGAAAACATACACAATGTGAAGAATGTTTCTCTCATTTGGAATAAAGCGTCACCATACTTACAGAATGTTACGGTAATCATTCTTGAGTAACTGTCCCTTAAATAGTTGAGGCCCAATATTTCTTCACAGAAGGTAATTTCCCTGGCATTCCAATGATTTCAAAGTCAGGGTTGGAGTAATTAGAACTTTGTAGAAAATGAGTCTTAAAACTTAGCAATAGACAGGTAGAATGAGGCTTTGTTACTCAAAGCCTGCAGATTTCCTTTGTACTGACTACCCTTGGTACTCTTACTACCTTGTGGTTGTACTTTGTAATGATGCCTAAGAGCATGAAATAGATTATAAGTGAGGTGGATACTCAGGAGGGGAGATAGTTTGGCAGGGAGATCCAGAACACATAGAAGGTGAAACACATTAGGGCATTTTTGGTGTCTCAGTGATAAAATACATGGGTCCCACCCTAATACAGAGCAAGATTCTCAAAGAAAAATACGGGTCTGTTATTGCTCCGTGGTAGAGTTGTTGAAGAGCCAAGACTGCTGTGTTCCCTTCACCGAAGGAGTAATGCTAAATCCTGGAACAATTTGAGAGGGAGCATCCTTGGGTGGGTTAGGGGATCTTGTGACCAGTTGTTTTTCCTGAATAAAGTCAGGGAGGTCAGATGACTAGGTCAGATCCTATTGAGATTCTCCTATAATTAGGTTCTGCCAAGTTATGTTAAAACCAGCACAGTTTGAGAACATAGTCCTGTGACTCATCACTAACACTGGCTGTTGTTTTACCTTTCAAAACTTAATTGCCAGGCTGGGAAGTTGGCTCAGTGGTAGAGTACTTGCCTTGCGTGCATGAGGCTCTGGGTTCGATTCCTCAGCACCACATAAGCAGAAAAAAGCTAGAAGTGGTGCTGTGGCTCAAATGGTAGAGCTACTAGCCTTGAGCTGAAAAGCTGAGAGGCAGCACGCAGGCCCAGAGGTCAGGACTCACAAAACAAAAACAAAAAAACTGTTTGGCTGGACACTGGTGGCTGACACCTGTAATCCTAGCGACTCAGGAGGCTGAGATCTGAGGATCGAAGTTCAAAGCCAGCCCAGGCAGGAAAGTCACTGAAACTCTTATCTCCAAAAACTGGAAGTGGTGCTGAAGCTCAAGTGGTAGAGTACTCATCTTGAGCTGAAGAGCCGAGGGACAGCACCCAGGCCCAGAGTACAAGCCCCAAGACTGACAACAACAACAACAACAAACTTAATTGCCACTTAGACTTCTGGAAAATGGAAAATACATTGATTTAGTTTGTATTTTTCTGGGTACTAATGTGGCTATTTAGTCTTGAGGGTTGTGTACTTTCTCAGTGTATTTGTAATTAACAAGTTCAATGTCTACAAGCAGAAATGACATTAAAAATTAGCAACATTGAAGACAATACTTACAGTTTACTTCTAAGAAAGTGTCTGCTTTTACATCAAGCTAATCATCAAAATCTCAACTTTATTACTGTCAGTAGTTTATCCAAGCTAATTTGATTATTTGGGAGGGTTAAGTATCTTTTATTACACAGTACAAATAGTATTTTAAGAACTTGCTTAATTATGTAACTAGTTTCTTACAGTGGGACCAGTGTAGATCTTGTGAGTGACTTCAGAATTTTTTTTTTCCTGGTCTACCACTTGAGCCACAGCACCACTTCTGGCTTTTTCTGCTTATGTGGTGCTGAGGAATCGAACCCAGGGCCTCATGCATGCAAGGCAAACACTCTACCAGTGAGCCACCTTCCCAGCCCAACTTCAGAAATTTTTTTAATAGAGACATTATTACTTGGTTTATAAGATGCTTTTCTGATTCTGGGAATTGAATTCAGGGACTTAGGCTCACTTGGCTTACTTGCTGGGCTGGTGTTGTACCACTTGAGCCAGGCTTCCAGATTGGCTTTTGCTGGTTATTTTGTAAATGGAGTTTAGCAGACTTTGCCCAGGCTGGTCCCAAGCATTGATCCTCCAGATTTTAGCCTCGTGAGTAGCTAGGATTACAGGTGTGAGTCATGGGTGCTGGGCTTGTAGGCTGCTTGAGAACATTTGGGATATAATAAGCTACTTAGACAATCATCTAACTGGAAGTTAGTAAAGCAGTGTTTTTATTCCAGAGAGCATTATAACAGTAATTTTTAGGGTAAAAGTATAGCTAAGTTCTTATGTTAGAAAAACAGGCATTTTTCTATTTGTTTAATAATTTGGTTTCAGTTATTTAAACTAGTTGTCCCACCTCTTTTTAGTTACGTGATTTTTCCTAATTCATAGAAAATGAAGGTTTCACTTTCACTTTCTTTTAGAATGTGTTACCATTGCTGCTGCTATTGAGTTGAAAACAGAAGTGAGTTCACTCCTAACAGACTTCACCTTTATCATTGACAGAATGGTTAACTTGTGGAGTGAGAAATTAAACAGAGCTGCCTGTGGGCATCTGCATTGTTAAAGTTCTTGAGTTGTGTTTGGTAATGAAGTTCATCCTCAGAGGTGCCCCCTTAGGATGGGACAGCCTGGGGGGAGAGGGGTTCTTAGACCTAATTGTAAAGCACATAATATCTTCACAATTCTTTTTATACTTATATGGTCTACCTTTCTTTGCCCGACTCTCACAAAAATAAAAGATACTCTAGTAAATGTTCTCTGGAAAAATGAGATTTTTGTTCTGGAACTATAGCATTAGACAGTCTCGTCTCTGGGAATCTTGGCTGCAGAGGTCATATATTTACCATGTCAACCTTTTGCCAATCTCATTTGCATGTTGAAACATGCCAAACTGTTACTTTAAATAATTCAGGTCAAGGGTCATGTGACATGAAAATGTGTGTGTTGGGAGTTACTATTGGAAGTGAAGAGACAGTGTTGGGCTTTCTCTGCTGAGTGCTGGCTCCATGGGCAGACAACATAGTTTCTTGTAGGGTCTTTCCAAAGGCCAGCCTTTTAATTAGATGGAAAATCTTGTTTTCTTTTTCATTACTTTCTTTTTATGCAATCTAGTAGACTTGTAAGACAAAGTCTCCTATTTTTTCTTAATCTAATTATGGAAGCCAGGGGAGAAAATAATTCTGCCTAATTGCTAAGACATGGTCTTTGCAGACCCCTGGTAACTGTTGTCTCTCCCCAAGACTCCATTCCTTTCTGCCTTCAGTGTTTACTTCCAGCTCTGTGATTTTGATCTCTCTCATCTGCCTCCATTATTCTCTGTATATCCGCCTGATGCTCTTTTAGCTTGTACTTTCCTCCGATGGTTCTGTATATTGCCACCACCCTTGTTCAAGTCTTTATTGAATCTCACATGGGTTATTGCAGTAAAACCTGACTGATCTCCCCACTTTATGTCTTTGCCAATCCATCCTTCACACAGCCTCCCCAGTAATCTTCCCCAAGTGGTGCTGGGATTTTGTTCCTCTCCTCACGGAAAATGCTCCAGTGACTCCTTGACATCCTTAGAATAAAGCAGCTCTCCGATGTCACATACAGGACTTCAGCTTCCCACCTCCATGCCTCTCTGCACCACAGCACCTTCTGTAGCCACACTTTGTCCTTTGGTTCTGGCTTCAATGTGCTTTCCTGTCTCTGCCCATAAACACATTCAGAGTTCTGTTTTCTCTGGGATGCTGTCGTCCTTTCTGACTGCAGGCAGAAAAGTACATTTTTTCTCCTGTATTTAGGAGCTGCTTCTTATTCATTTAGCAAACAGTCTCAGAGCATGTGCTTGGGATGGGGAAGGAGTAAAACTCAACTCCTGTTCTTGGTTAGCTCATTTGTGCACCTAGTTATGTAAGGGTCTGGAATGTAGTATGCTAATTAGGAAATAGTGGGATCACAGATGGTGCCCACAGACTTCTTGGAGGCAGCAGGTTGTGTTTGTCCACTTTCTTAACTTCTCTTCCTGTCATTTAGGGTGTTTCGTGATATTCGCTGCTCTTTGGTTAAATGTAGTTTTTAGGGAATTGGTCTCCTTGACTCCCTCAAAATAATTTCATGACTTGATGACAGCCTTTCTTTTCCTGTCATTCTCCCTAAATATCTTTGGTGGGTATATGTATAGAGAGAGACATAGATCTGTCTATTTATCTGTCTATCTATATCTATCTATCTATAAGCTCCATTTCTAGATTTGCTATTCATCCATCTCACTGCAGAGGACAACCACAGAGTCTGTGGTACCCAAGTACTATTTATGATTCATAGGCATAATGAGGGCAAGGCCCGCAGGTCCTTTATACACCACCAGATTCCTAGTGTCCAGCACAGTGTAAAGAAAAAGCAGTGTGTTTCATTAATAGCCTTTTCTTCCCTTTTCTTGAAGTAATTAGTGCTCAGATTGTGAGTAACTGTCTCCAGGTCTGGTGTTGTGTACAAGTCACCCTCCTACTGTTGTCCACAGGGTTGTGGCAGGCATAGGCAGAGATGAAGTTTAACAAAAAGAAAACAGCTCTGGGAATCAGCAGTGTGCCAGCTTCTTAGGAGGCAATCCCTTCCAAATCCTCCCTGTGAGTTTAAAGGTTGTTAGGATTTAGAAAACGAACATCCATCTAATAAGTCTTCAGCAGGCAGAAAGGACTCTCTGTGCCCGGCTTCTGCTGAGGTTGTAGTGTCCAGGCAGGGTGAGCAGCAGGTGAATAACTGAGCCTTCTACCAGCCAGCCATACATTCAAGGCTGTTGGTCTTGGACACCAGGTACAGGGGGTGTAGATGGCCATTGCCTTTGGTTGTATAAGTTTACAACATCTCAGTTAAATATATTGTGTTCTTGGAGGGCAAGCAGTTAAACATTTTTTATCAGAAAATATTTTTAAAAGCTAAGGGGAAAAAACTCTAGGCATATCTGAGTGACTAGCAAAAACTGATGTTAAGCATTCTCAAATGCAAAAAATGTAAACTCAGTCATTAAATAGTGTTGACATAGTGATTAGGGGAAGTGGTTTTATATTCTTTCCCAACAGAATGCCTCTTTCTCAAAACTTCTTTCTAATTCTCTCACTCCCAGATAAGTTTGTTTTCAATGCTTTTTAGGATATTAGTTTGGATTGAAATAAAGCATAATCATTACCTTATGGGTATTTTGATTTGTACATAATTGGGATGGAATTAACAATTAAATGGTTAAATAAAGATACCTACCAAAGTTAATTTTTTTCCAGGCAAGTTAGAATATTTATTAAGGCTGCCTGGAGATCTGTATAAATATGGCAGTGTGTTCATACTTTAAGCCTCTTTGTTATTCACATTAATTTTGTAACCGTTCTCATGAACCATAAAGCTACTTTACTTGAAGCACTTCAGCTTTGAAATCGCTGTGAGGGAATTGTGTACAATTGAGTAGGTTATGATATTTGGGAAGTATTTATGAATTCTTGGATTAGCAGTGTAGCTCATATCACTTCCAGTGGAAGATATGTAATATATTAAAAAGGCAATATTGAGATGCTCAGTTTTTAACTACTATGTACCTTACCTCAAGTACTTCTCACTTAGAAATCAGCTTTGCTTACATACTTAAGAGTAAGCTTCTGAAAGGATAAACTGATGATTGATGATGAATGCTTGTTCATGGAATAACAGTATTCATTCACATCGCCGCACAACCAGGTAACATGACCAGCTATGCCACATTTTACAACTTAACCTGCTCTGTTTGTGGGAAATAAGTGACTATTCTGATCTATGAATTAACTAATTATTTCTCAAGTTGGAATCGTCTACTTTTGATAAAGTACTGTCCACATCTGCAGAAACAACAGTTCCTGTTAAAAGCTGGATTATCAGTCAGAGAACCTCAAATTAATATCTGTATTTATTCAGTGATCTTTAAACATGGTCTTTAAAACCTTCAAAGAGGACACCGCCTTGAATATTTGTTTCAGTTAGGGAATTTCCTCGGCATGGCGGAGGCGTGATTGGCAGGGTGGACTGGCAGCTCTTTACCAGCCACTCAAGCCCAGTTGTTGATGGTGAGAACCTTGGGGCCCAGGAGGACCATCCATTAACTTTTTGTACTGTACTTATTTTGAGGCTTTACTAGTTTTTAATTTTTTTCTTATATTTAGGAAAATGACATTGCAACAAAGTTCTGCATCTGTTTTCATCTATTCTCCTCATTAGTTGTCTTCTTCTAGAGCTTCCATTTACTTATTTACCTGGTTGTGATTACATGAGATGAACCTCAGACTAAAAGACTCTTTCTTACTCATTCTTCTGATCAGCCTCACTGAGCTTTTGGATGCGAGCTGCTGAGTTTACAGAATTTTCTAGGAGGGAGAAAGGTGGAAGAGGGATGTGCTAGGCATATTCTAGGCCAAAGACATGGAGTTAAAGAGAACATTTCAGGGAATCAACGTGGCTGGAATCTTTTGGGTCTGGCTAGAAATGGGCCTGGAGAGGTAGGTGGAGCCAGATAATGAATGTCAGTAGGATGATCATGTAGTTATTTAAATCAGGACTTGAGAGTGAAAGGGGTAGCTGTACATTATCCATAGAGTCTAGGAGTGTAGCTCAATGGGGGTGTACCTACACAGAATGTGGAAAGTCCTGGGATCTATTTCTAGCACCGATGTGCGCACGCACGTGCATGCACGCTCTCTCTCTCTCTCTCTCTCTCTCTCTCACACACACACACACACACACACACACACACACACAGAGCTTTTTTTTTTTTTCCCCAAGAAAGAAAGATAAGTGATCTTGAGATAGTAGTCCTACAGACACTGCTGAGGAACAGTAAGGTGTATGGCCACTTTGTTCAGGAGTTTGTGCTTCACACAGGACACAGCATTCCTAACTTTTAGAAGGACGACTTCAGTGTTAGCCGTGTAGTGAATGGGGTGTTGGAGGTAAAGGTTGGCACGTTTGGGAAATCCAGGTGTGGTTGGCTTGTTTGGGAAAGTAACACCCATTCGGAGACCATCTGCTTCAGCTATATGGAGAGAGAGATTAGAGAGACATTGACAGGGCCGAATGATAGGTCTTGGTGACTTATTTTCAAAGTATGGTCTTGCTTTATGCTGGGCTGTGATCTTCCGACTCAGGCTTCTCTGGGTTGCTGGAGGCAATGTCAAAACAGTCAAGCCCAGAAAGGCTGAATGAACTCCTGTTGCTTCAGCCTCAGGAAGGTCCTGGTGACTTTGGCTGGAGCAATTGACACTTGAGAGATGGGAACATCAGCCAGTTGTCCTAGTGCAAGGGAGCAACCCAGGGGCACAAGGCTACGAACAGTGTGGTCAGTTCTGCTGAGGACATACCTGGAGCCTTACAGATCTTCTCTTAGTCTTACTAAGCCAGTAGTAATTTGAGACTTTCAGGAAAGCTTCACAAAAGTTTCCTGGTTTCCAGATTGCTTGGTGGTTTAGTTTATTCCCCGCCTTGAATCAAAGAAGGATTTTAAAGTAGAGATTAACTCTTACAGACACTAAAGGTTGAGAGTTTTTAGTTAAAGATGGGGCCCTGATGGTTTTAAAGTAAGTGAGTGAGAAAATGAACATTTTTGTTTTTGTTTTGCTGATTTGTAAAATACCTATGATTGGCTTCTCAGTCCCTGTGGATACTTGCTAGCCCTCCAGGGTGTCTCCTCAGTAGAGAGTAAAGTACAGGGAAAGATGAGCTTCCCCAAGGACAAAGGGACAGGCTTTTGCTTTTCACACTTGGAGTGAAAGTGTGGCTTGCTCACTAACTGTGACTAAACAGCATAAGGCTGCATAGGCAGCTGCCTTGGGCGGTGAGGTTGCTAACCAGTGGATCTCTGAGAGCAGGAAAATGAAATCCTGTCTCCTGCTTCTTATTCTTTCCACTCTATGTCCATGGGGATGCAGCATTTGTGAAGGAATCAATTATCCATTTGTTAGTCAGAGGAGCCTTACAAATTATACATTAGCAGATTGATTTCTTAGGTTCACAGTTGGGGGGCCGATAGCTTAGGTGGGATGAGGGGCAGTGTCAGGGGAAAAGAAGTTGCCACGAAGAACACCATTAAAAGCAGCTTTTCAAATGACCATGAATTTATTCCTAACTGAAGAGCTGGCATAATCCATACTAAGTGTGTTTATTTCAAGCATTTTTATTAGGTAATTGATTATCACATGAGGTGTACCTGTTTCTTTAAATTTAAGAACTTGAGACCACCTGTAGTGGACTTGGATTTAGTGGTATGTTCTGGTCCTCACCCCTCCTGCTTTCTTTATTCTATTGAGGAAACACTTTCATGTGTTCTATACTGTCAGCTTGACATTATTGATTTTTGAGCAGACTCCCTTATATTGTCCAGAATTCCAAACATATCTCCATTAGGAACAAAATTGTAACTAATGGAAAATACAGCTGAGACCATTTCTCTCTGGTCTTCTTTGGTCCCCTTCCCTTTTTCATGTCTGCTGCAGTGTCCTACCTTTGCAAATATGCATCTCAAATTGTGTGTGAGGCGGGACTCTCCGCTCTTCAGCTGTTACAGTAAAAGGCACAGAAAACCAGGATCTGACTGTTTCTGCCAGGTTTCCCTTCAAGCTTGTGGGCATCCTGCTTCCTTTCTTGTGTGTGTACCTTTGTTTCCAGATACAGAGGAAGCAGATATGTCAGACAGTTGTTCTTGTGCACGAGAGCAATGGTTATGGATGCAGGCTGGTTGCAAGCACCACTGACAATTGTAATTTGAAATCCTATTATTTATTAAATCTTATTTTTTATTAAATGTTAGAGAATTTTTATGTAAATGGAATATGCATAGCGATGATGCAGAATCAAAATATGTGCTGTATTTCCCTGGAAAGATGGCTTTAACGGTTACTCTTGATTTTGATTTCTTTTTGTTTTGGGATTAATGAGTTTGCTGCTTATTCAGGTTTTTGAAATATTTATCTTCTGATTACAAATACCATAAATACTTGTAGAAAGCTAGCAGAACATCGAAAGGGGCAACTTAATAATAATATTTTATAGTTAGAACTGGTGCTAATATTTCAGAGTGTCCTAAAGGATGTATGTCTAAACGAGGTAATATTTGTAAACATTGGGTCACATTGAACCTGCAGTGATCCTAACTTCATGATTTGAGAGCACTGTTCTTCAGATCACGAGTTCTGCTGGAGAGTCTTCTTTTGGTGATCAGATTCAGGACACGCTGACCTCTTGGAAATCTCTTATACTCTTGTAAAGGTTGACTTCTGGGAAAGGCTGCAGTTCAAAAATCAGCCAAAGAGCATTCTGGATAAATTTTGCCTGAAAAGATGACAGGAATTGCCTACAGATCCAATATAGAGTAGGAAACAAGATTAGGAGTAAGAAATGTCTCCAAGGTTTTTTCCTGGAGCAAGCAGAAAGGTAGAAGGTATTAACTGAGATGCAAACCACATTCGAAGAGTCTCTCAGGGACCTGGAGGTTGTGGCTTAAATGAGAAGAGTGCCTGCCTAGCAAGCACAAGGCTCTGAGTTCAAACCCCAGTACTGTCAAACACCACCACCAATTAAGAACTCAAAACAAAGAAGACCCTCTCTAGGAAGAAAGATGAGAATCTTAGTTTTAGGATACATTTTAATTACAATGCCTGTTAGGCATGCATGCTAGAACATAAATAAGTAAATCTTACATGTTGGTCAGGAATATGGAGAGTTCAGTTTGGAGCTACCGATTTAGAAGTCATTTCTTCCCTGGAGAAGATTACTGGTATTTAAGATAAGTATAAAAATGTAAGAAAAATAAAGACTTGATTGAGATGTAGAATCAGAGATAAGGACCATCCAGCAAAATGACTGAAATGGAATGGCCAGAAATTTCAAAGGAAAACCTGACCTCGTGACATCTTTTCATAGAGGCAAAGAGGCATTCCCAGCAGTGTTACACGATCTGATGGATAAACAAAGTTAGAATTCAACTACAGCCATCAATTTGAGCAACACTAAGGTCATCTTATTTTAAAATTTGCATAGAAGATTAAAATCTTGAGAAAAGCCAAGGAAAATATGAAAATAGGCCAGGCCACACCTTACCAAATGCCAAAATGTGTATGTACATATTCTATACTTAAATCAGTATTGAACACGAAAACTCATAAAGTTTAGCAGTACTGGGTACTGAATTTGGGGACCCATGCTTGCTAGGCAGGCCTTTTACCTCTTGAGTCATGTCTCTAGCTCCTTTTTGTAGTGGTTATTTTTGAGATGGAGGTTTTGCATTGTACCCAGGTGGACCTGGGCTGCAATCTTCCTACTTGTACTTTCCTGTGTTGCTAGGGATGATATATATGCCATTGCTACCTATCTCTGTATCTGGGATAATGGGCATATGTCACCATGCTCAGTCATTGGTTGAGATGAGGTCTCATGAATTTTTAGGCCCAGTCTGATCTTAAGCTGGCCTCTACCTTCCAAGTAGCTAGAATTATAGCATTGAGCCATTGTACCTGGCAGTGTGTATGTAAATATTTATTATATGATAATCACATTTCAAGAGTAGGCTACATGCATATCTATTTCTAAAAAATGATTTCTGAGAGGATTTAAAGGCTTGAATATAATAAATAATATAATACCATGTTGCAAAAATATAGAAGACTAGATATACAATGTATGGATGAACATAAAAAAGAAACATATTTGTAAGGAAAAATGGGCCGAAGATGTGAATGAGCATTTTATACATATTTTATACAAGATCAAATTAATTGGCCCATAGATTTAGAAAAAATGCTTACCCTTATTAGTCGTCAGGGAAATGAATCAATGAATACTGATCACTAACAGAAAAAAAGTTTTTAAAAAGTCTGTTGCCAGTAGAGATGAGGGAAAGAGCATGTTCTGCCTCATAGTCATGATTTGTTTCAGTGTTACTAGTGTATATATGCTACAACACAGGCTTTCTGTTCAATGGCATGGTGGTGTAATAAGTTTGTCCTTGGAAGACCATTGTATGGTATAGCCACAAAATGTTGCTATGGATTTGGACAGAATGTCAGGATGTATTCTGTAATTCTACGTACCTATTCTGTAGTTTCATGTAGATTTATTTTCCTTATTAGGAGGTGGGGGTACCATCCTGAGAGGTCTACTGTCTTCCAAGATTGGAAACAGAAGGTGTATTCAGGCTTTGGAAATGATACAGTGTGATTGAGACAGGGTTAGGACAGACCATGAACCTTTTGGTCAGAGTCCAGGAATGAAGTACTTACATTCTGACATGTGTATGGAAAATGAAACACATCCCTAAATATAGGCTGAAATGAAGAACCTTGCACTGAGCACTTGATTTCTTGGCTTCATTCTGTTTTGGGTCTGCTTTGTAGGTGTATAGCACCACTGTCCTAATAGATTTTCCTGCATCGAGAAGATAATATGGGAATTCTGTGACTTTTCAGCAGCCCCTAGTCACGTGTGGTTGTTGAACTACTGACACATGTATTTCAAATGAAGAACTGACTTATGAAAATGACTTAATTGTAATAAGTACTTTTAAAATTTACATAGCCATACGTGGAGAGTACTATATTAAAGGCACAGGAATTCTAGACTATACACCCTAAAGCTACATTTATAGTTATGTTAAACATGTTACTATTTTTTTATTTGCAAAACAAAATATGTCATAAACTCTGGCATGTAAACAGATAAACTACTGATTGTATCATGTGAATGTTAATAAAGTAAAGCATTTATTGTTTGTACCTGTTTTTCCTGAGGTTTTACATATCCTTTTGGTTTTGGTTTGTTTTTCAGAGCCCCGTGAAGATAAACCAGATTAGCCTGGATGAGAGTGGAGAGCACATGGGCGTGTGTTCTGAGGATGGCAAGGTATGGGGAGAGGTGGTCCCACTTCTCTGGCAATGCCGCCTGTGATCATGCCTGACCCCAGGTGATCAGAACTGCACTCAGCTTCCTATTCCTCTGCATCGAAAGAACCTTGATTATTTTCTTTGAGTATCGGACTTGCTTCCGATTGCTCATAATTAAAGTAAAATATATTTTGCACAAATGTGCCTTAGGAAAAGTAATTACAAGAATGTCAATAATCTAACTAGTATTAAGCTGATTAACAGCTGTGGCAGGGTGGCATGTCACCTTAATCATTACTGGGTGCCACTTAGACTTCAGTGACTGGCCTGCAGCTCCTGCAAGACAGTAGTTTAATTCCTCTCTGCCATAAATCCACAAAATTGGATTTTGTGGGCATGATTTCTGTGGGCTGGTGGTTTTCATTTTCACACACAAGTTATGAATGTTACTCTTGAATTATAGAATCTTTTGATAAGCAATCATAGTTTATCAGAAGAATAAAGTGTCTTACAATGGCCACATTAAATAAATGTAAAATCAATATATGTACAGTTTTCTAAAATCCTGGCACCTACTTCCTTGGCTGAGGACATACATCATTTCTGCAGTGTATAACTAACAATTATCAGTGCTTCTTGCTGATGTTGAGCTGTGGCATTTAGTGCTTGTGGTGATTGATTTTCCACTTAGAAGAATGTCTTTTTTGTTTTTAAGTCAATGGAAGTCTTTTGTAATGTTAGTTTGCAATGATAAAATTCTAATGCACTGTGTATTTAAGCTACTTTTGAAAAGTAAAAGTTTAAGAAGAGATTGCATTGTCATTATAAACCTCATGTATTCCTTACTGAATAGAAATTTCCTAAGCTAATTGTATATTTTTACGTGCTCTAAATTCAGTGGACCATGAAAATGAGTAAATTAAAACCAATATACTCAATGTTAAAGAGATACCCGTTTCTCTCTGTTGTTCATGCATAAGAAATTTTTTTTCTATATCTCAGTCTAGTGTTTCCCAGAAAGTCTTTGAAAGCATATCAGGTTTTACAGGACTTTGTGAAATTCTGAGGTGAGTGTGATAATGAGGGAGAGGAGCTGGTTTGTGCAGAAATTGAGAAAAATCAATCATACTATTGAAATGTATGTATGCGCCTAGTATTTAACTGCAAAGAAATGTAATCTTTTTTTTTTTTTTTCCAATTTGAGGAACTCTTTCCAGAATGGTACCAGGTTAATTAAAACAAGAATATTTGGGGGCATGGTGGTTTAGCCCAGCGGAAGGGCACCCGCCTGGCGCGTGCTAGGCCCTGGGTTCGGTCTTCAGCCCTGGAAAAAAAAAAAAGAATATTTGTTTATGGAGTTAGAAACAAATGTTTTCTTTTTTTTTCTTTCTTTCTTTTTTTTTTTTTGAGGGTCGTGGGCCTGAACTGTGGGACTGGGTGCTGTCCCTCAGCTCTTCTGCTCAAGGCTAGCGCTCTACCACTTGAGCCACAGCGCCACTTCCAGCTTTTTCTGTTTATGTGGTGCTGAGGAATCAAACCCAAGGCCTCATGCATGCAAGGCAAGCACTCTACCACTGAGCCACCTTCCCACCCCCAGAAACAAATGTTTTTGAGACACTTTCAGAGCTTTAAAGAGTTGTTATTAAAGATCCTAAATATAAAGACTGTAACTGTGTAAAGACTCTGATGCGTGAAATGATGACACCTATGGGCAAACACCTCTGGTTTCATATTTGAGCAAAATGTAGAACTGCTATATAGTTTTTTATTGTGAAAATACTGTGCAGAGGAGTTACAATTACATGAGCAAGATAATGAGTACATTTTTTATCAAGCATTGTAGCCTCCTCCTTTGTTTCCCCTTCCCATCCCATCCTTCCCCTGCTCCCCCATCCAACACTCCTCCCCCCCACCAAAGTTGTAAAGTTCATTTTTGACATAGCGACTTGTACGTCTCATTGTTACAATGGGTCCACCTGTATTCCTATTTAAACGATTTGTTTTTCCCTTCCCCTCCACAAATTATACCAACATCAAATACAGTAAAAGCAGGGGCTTTCACTGCTATATTTTTATATAGACTTGTGATAGGTTTTGTGGAGTTGTATTTCCACGCATGCCAGCAGTCTATTTTGACCATTTCATCCTCTCTCACCCTCTTAGTCCAACTCCCTCTCACTGGTACTCATCCCCCAACAGAGCCAGTTTCTCTCCCTTCTACTCCTAGCCCTTATTGATAACAGCTTTGGTTGAGTTGCAGTATATCTCAAAATTATTCACCCTCTTTCTTTATTACCTTCTACTTTCCCTTCTCCTAAGTAGTCCCTTTAGACTTTTGTTCTGTCTATCTAATCATATATACAGGAATAATACATGAATTATCTTTTAGTTCTAGCTTCTAAATATGAATGAAAAAACATATGATATCTTGTTTTGAGGGTTTTTTTTGTCTTGCTCAATATGATCCAGTCCACCCATTTTCTTGTAAATGACAGGATTTTACCTTTTTTATGGCTATGTAATATTCCGTAATACGTTTTTACAACATCATCTTTATCCATTCATCTATTGTTGGGCACAATGGCTGATTCCATAGTTTTACTGTGGTGAACAATACTATGATAAGTATACAGGTGTCTTTCTTTTGTATTGACTTACGTTCCTTTGGATATTTACCCAATAGTGGTAGAGTCATAGGGTAGTCTATTTTTAGTTTTTTTTTTTAAAGGATGTGACATATTTTGAAAAATGACTTTGTTATATATTTTATTTAGCATTAATAGAACTGAAAATCGTACAGTGAACATGTTGTGTAAAGTGGCCCTTACCATAGACCAGCCGTTATTGTGAAAATTGAGGAGCTTGTTCAAAAGGATGTGGACACAATGGTCATAAAGATAAAATCAGAAAGGCCACAGGTCTTCTGATCTAATATCTAGAGCTTTCTTTTCTTATTTTTGCTTTCCAATGCACCTTTGAAGGGCCATTGTAAGTTTTACTCTGTTTGCTATATTAAGACTCATGAGGGGCTAGGAAGGTGGCTCAGTGGTAGAGTACTTGCCTTGCATGTATGAGGCCCTGGGTTCGATTCCTCAGCACCACATAAACAGAAAAAGCTGGAAGTGGCTCTGTGGCTCAAGTGGTAGCCTTGAGATGAAGAGCCCAAGGACAGTGCCCAGGCCCAGAGTTCAAGCCCCACAATTTACAAAAAAAAAAAAAAAAAGACTCATGAGCAAACAATTCTCAATATTTCAATAACGACCTTTGATGTTTGCATTCATTTGTAGAGCTGCAATTCTAGCAGTTGATTAAACTATAGTTGATTGAGCTGGTACTCACTTCTGGTCTTCTTCTCTCATAGCTTTCTTTGAGTTCTAAATTGGGGGATCCATACATGCCCACATTGTATATATTGTATGTAATCTATGTGTATGTTCAATTTCAACTTATTAACATATGTTCATAAGCAACCTTTCAAGTTCACCTTACTGACATACATTTATAAGTAACTTTTTAGTTTATTGTCTACCAGGTTTATTTCTCATTTCTCACATATACTACCTTTATATCTAAACTAGCCTCTAGTGTAAAATTCTGGTGGAAATGTTTTCAAAGTTTTGGAGATGATTGTTGCCTTTTTCTGACCCTTTGGAGACATGTCTGATGCAGCCTACTGCTTTAAGAAGTCTCAGAAGTATGTTTGTTTTGTCCTTCCTTGCAGCTTAGACAGCAGCATTCATAAATTCTCCTTGTAATTGTGCTAAGTTATGACTAGTTTTGCTATCTCTTCATTTTGTCTAGAATGTAGTAAGTCCTTTTGAATCATATACTGAGGTATTACTTCAGGTACAATTTTGGTTATTACTTCAGTTCCATCTATTCTCAATTCTTCAAAGGAATTCAGTCTGGTGAAGCCAGAGGCAATATCACCCAGAGGCAAGAGCATAGCCCTGTGGTCCACTGCCTGGGCTGCCACCCACTCTGCTGCCCACCTTACCTCTGCAGGCAGTTGGGAGGTCTGCTCAGGAGCATATCAACTGTGTTTTATCACCACATATTCATTTCCTAATTTACATTAGGCTGGGATTTCACATTAATGAAATGTACTGAAGCACCAATGGATTTATAAACCACCTCCATTCTGAGGCTGATGCGCTGTATAAAGTTTATTTCTCTGTAGTTAAGGAGAGTGTTACTCAAGCTCAAGAATAGAAGTTGACTTCCTTGTTTTCTGCTTAGGTTTCATGGTTGTTTGTTTTTGAGACAGTGTTTTGCTATATAGCCCACTCTGGCCTCAAATTCTTGATCTTCCTGCCTCAGCCTCCAGAGTGCTGGATTGAAGGCATGAGCCCAGCTTTGAGTTGAATTCTAATCTCACTTGCTCCCTTCATCAGGTACTCCTTTGGGTTTTGTTTGCTTGTTTCATGACTTTTGCCCTGACTAGTTCCCAGGAGGGAGGAATGTAGTGCCTGCCAACTGAGAGCAGTGCTGGTGCCATCCTCTGTTCTTTTCATTCTTCTGCAAATACACCTTATTCTCTTCATCACTGTACTTTTTTTTTTTTCTTTTTTGAGTCCGGTTGTGGGGCCTGAACTCTGGGCCTGGGCCCTGTCCCTCAGCTCTTCAGCTCAAGGCTAGCGCTCTACCACTTGAGCCACAGCACCACTTCCGGCTTTTTTCTTTCTGCTTATGTGGTGCTGAGGAATCGAACCCAGGGCCTTAGGCATGCAGGGCAAGCGCTCTACCACTGAGCCACCTTCCCAGTCCCGGACTCATGACTTTTAAAGGGACTTTTATCCCTGGCAATTCATAATTTTCTCCACTTGACTCTCAGTCCTTGTGCTCATCACTGTTTTCTAAAAATTACCCTTACTGTCTGGAGGTAGAAGGCAAGATAGCCATCTAAATAAGTAATCTGCTTCATTTTGTTTCAAATTGTCTTGAAGCTTCAATATCAGAAGTGTGGCAGATAGTTAAGACTTTTCTTTGTTGTTCTGTTCTGCTCTTCTAATCCTTCATGTGGAATGATGTCTTTCTTACTTGCAGATTTTAGGCTGTCTTATATAAAGATCTCATGTAGAAAAACTGGCTTCTAAGGACTGAGTTCTGGTCCTAAGTCTTGTGATTACAATTTTTAAAACTTTAGGCAAGTGGTTTATTTTCTGCAGAATTGTTCGTTAAACAAGCATGGTGGTGTTTACTCCCATCCCTCACTAGGCCTTTTTGGGGGCCCCAGGAGGACCAAGTTTGGCAACTCTGGCTGTGTATTGTCCCTAGGGGGCCTTCACAAATGGCATTCATCCCAAATTGAAGTCATTTAATTTGTCTAGGGTGGGGTCCAGCCCTCAGTGTCTGGGGATTTTAACCATGAATATAATCAGAGATGAAGCTTGTTGAAGCATTTAGAGATGTAAATTAGTAATAGACTTAAGATTTTACCCAAGACCTGTTGTGACATTGTGGATGCAGAGAAAGACAGGTTGTGTTAGCATAGCTGCACTTTTTAATTAAGTAGGAGATCACACTGGGGTCTCTATTGCTCCTAATACTGTTAGTTAGCTCCAAGTCTTTGAGAACCTCTGGAGTTCTCATATTCTGCTGTTAAGAGTATAAGTTACAAGGCAGGTGCCCTGTGGCTCACGCCAGTAATTCTAGCTACCTAGGAGGTTGAGATCTGAGGATCACAGTTCAAAGCCAGCCCGGGCACGAAAATCCAGGAGACTCTTATCTCCAATAAACTGCTCAGAAAACTGAAAGTGGTGCTGTGGCTCAAGTGGTAGAGCGCTAGCCTTGAGCAGGTATTATAGACTGTGTATAACAGTGCTATTCATAACAGCCCCAATCTGGAAATGAATTGTGATCTAGTGATACATTGAAATACTATATAGCAATGATAAAAATTCACTGCTGCTATATACGACAATGTGCAAGGAAGATGTCCAGTAGTAGAACCAGTGAGATAATATGTGATTCTGTTTATATAAAATTTAAACCTTATCATGACTTATTTATGCATGGTGATAGATTGTATGGTAGTGGTTAATATGAAGATGTTGTTTACTGTAGAGACACAAAAGGATTCCTAGAAATTACTCTATGTACTGGGCTGGCTTTTAATTCATAGTCTTCTATTCTCAGCATCCCAGGTACTGGGATTGTGTCTGTATGCTACTGCACCCAGTTTGGATTTGATTTGGGTGATGGTTGAAGGGTTAGATTTGTGTCATAAACATGTGCAAAGCTGCATGGAAAATACAGATATGAATAAAGTAGCCTGCAATAGCCTTAAAGTAGGAATTGGTAAGGAGGAACTTACATCTTTCCCTGATATATTCTCAGTATTTTCCATGTAAGATTGTAAATGAAGTTTATCTCATCTCATACCAACCACATTGATCTAGGTGCCTGATTTATATATGTATGACTCAAGAAAGAAGCTCCGTTCTCCTTAAGGGGTGAAAACAATGATTGCTTTAAGAATAGCCAATGAGATATTCATTCAAAGAATATTAATAAGCTTTTCACACCTGTGTCATTTTAAAAAGTTGAATCCATTTACTAAAACAGATTTGTAGAATAGTGGGGACTCTATCGATGGAATCCTATAAAATCTTAATTACAGTAGCTACTGTCTCCCTGAATGGATTGAGTTCATTGGATATGTAGTAGTGGTTACAGGGGCTCGGAATTATTAAGTGTTCTACTTGTCTTTCTTACTTTCTAAAATTATTGATAGTATGTTCTGCTGACTCAGCAGCTTTTGTCTTCTTATGGTGATGAAAGGCCTGGTCTGTTTACAGGTGCAGGTTTTTGGATTATATTCTGGAGAAGAATTTCACGAGACATTTGACTGTCCCATTAAAGTAAGTATTAGGAAGCTTTAACTTTTCAAAGAATTTCTCACCTCGGGGATTGAGATTATGGTAATTCTGTTACTTCTGATCCACTCATCACTACGCTACACCAATACCTTTGGGTACTGTGAGGGTGGCAAGAAGCATATGATGGGATTGTGCTCTTAGGCTGTGCTTGGAGACTTCTAATGGGTGAAGTCTCTCTCACTAACGCGCACGCGCACACACACAATCTGTAACTAAAGACTGGAAAATACAAAAAGAGCTTTAAGGAACCCCAAACTGAAAAGAGCCTCTTTTAGCTGTTCATTTGGAGTGATGGCTTCATTTGGAGTGATATTTGAGCTTTAATGTGTGAGTAGTGTCACACTGAGAAGCAGACTTTCCCCATGGAAGAATAGAAGTGCAGAAGCTGGAAGTTCAAGCTGTGTTCAGTGAGTAGCAAATGATCTAGTTTAGATGCTGTATCAAGCTCTGATTTGGCAAGACAACAGTCCAAGAAGGTGGGAGCTGGCATTGTATCGGAGCCAGAGGTATTTGGATTCCATCTAATGGGCAAGGAGAAATTAGCAAGTGTTTTAAGAACGAGAGTGATTTAAACTAAGCTAAGCTTAAGAAAATAATTACAGTGACTATATTCAATATAGATTGCAGGGCTGATGACAAGAGGCAGAAAACCAGTTTTAAGTAACAGTTACACTGAAGTATTAGACTTGTTAGAGAATGTGGACCTTGTTAGTTTTCACTTGTTTATTCAAATGTTTGTTGACCATAGGTGAAGGAGAGATAAGATCTGACATGTTTTAGGAGGCTGAGTGGAGGGTGGTTTAAATATAATTGAGAATGAATACTGGAGGGATGGGAGAAGAGAGACTCCAGATGTTACAGGATCTCCATAAAAAAATGATGGTACATATTCTAAATAGAACAGAGTAAGCAGAGAGAGCCTTTCCTTTGTAGACTTAGAGGCATCCTGGATCAGAGTGATCACAAATGGAGTTGATGAGGCTGAGTCAGGTTCTTGCTCTGGCAGTGGTGTGTGGGAATGCCATCTACTGGAACAAGGGACAGTTCACATAAGGGTATTGCTCATGTGGTCTTGAATTTAAGTCAGTAATACATCCAGTAGAAACCTGTGGAAATTTTAGGACCTCAAGATGGAGAGTCTCCTTTAAAGACACAGTAGATAATCACAGCTGAGTAAGATGGGGGGCATTTTAAGAGTATACCCAGTTTTTAAGTATACAACCCTAAAAAGAAGTTCCAAAGTACTCCTAGGCAACAGAAATTAAAAAAAAAAAATGGTAAGGAAGACTGAGGAGGACCGGAAGACATTCAGAGGGCAGCATTAAAAGAGACCAATAGAGAGAGACTTCTAATAGAAGCAGTAGCAGTGCCAAAGATAGCATGCTGGTTAGAGGATGGGAAGACAGTTCAGGGGTATGCTATCCGATAATTATCAAGTTATGGACCTCTTTACTGAGGTCATCCTGGAGTACATTGCAAGTCAGGGAGGTGAACCACCCAATGAGCATGCTGCCTTCAAAAAGTCTTGTTAATGAGGCAGAAGGATACATGACAGGGGGCAAAGAAAGGAGATGTAGAGGTAATTTCTGCACGTTGTGTTTGATGGATGGTAAGAATGAGTAGGAGAGAGGAGGAAAGGAGAGGGAATACTTCTGGAAGGGAGGATGGTAACCTGAGGAAGAAGACAGCACTCTGCCTGAGAGCTGTGGGGTGGGAAGGGCAGGGAAAGAGGTGAGGCTCAGCCTATTTCCACTGCTGCAGAGTGGAATAGGTCTTGAAGGGGATCAGTTTGTGGTCCTGGCCCAAGCACTCTGAGCTGGCTGTTCACACAGAGCAGAAGACTGGTGTCCTGAGTCAATTCAGAATGTTGCTGAACACACTGCCTGACACTAGGGCATTGATGATGCTCATGGTGTATAGTGAACTGTTCTCAGAAGGGCTGGGTCCTTGTTCTCTTGCAGATCGTTGCTGTGCACCCCCACTTTGTGAGATCCAGTTGCAAGCAGTTTGTGACCGGAGGGAAGAAGGTAATCATTGTGTGTCTGTTCAAGAGTGTGAACTTCTAGAAGACAGTTTGAGAAAGAGAAAAGTAATGAAACTACAAGGCTGTCCTATCTTGGAGTAGTTATAAAAGTGTCCACAGTACTAATGTGTGGGACACACAGCCTTAACCTGTCCGAGATTTACAGCTGATCTTCTACATGGGTGACAGCTGATCTTTCCTGTATGAGTAAGAGCTGCTCCTCCTAAATGGGTGACAGCTGATCTCTCCTGCATTTGTGACAGCTGTCCTCCTACATGAGTGACAGATCCTCCTAAATGAGTGACAGCTGTTCCCTCCTATGTGAGTGACAGCTGATCCCTCCTATGTCAGAGACAGCTGATCCCTCCTGTGTGACAGCTGATCCTTCCTGT
>NW_012267377.1:440902-455422 GCF_000151885.1 Dipodomys ordii | reverse complement strand
TCCTATGTGAGTGACAGCTGATCCCTCCTATGTCAGAGACAGCTGATCCCTCCTGTGTGACAGCTGATCCTTCCTGTGTGAGTGACAGCTGATCCTTCCTATGTGAGAGACAGCTGATCCCTCCTATGTGAGTGACAGCTGATCCTTCCTGTGTGAGTGGCAGCTGATCCCTCCTATGTGAGTGACAGCTGATCCCTCCTGTGTGAGTGACAGCTGATCCCTCCTATGTGAGTGACAGCTGATCCTTCCTGTGTGAGTGGCAGCTGATCCCTCCATGTGAGAGACAGCTGATCCCTCCTGTGTGACAGCTGATCCCTCCTGTGTGAGTGACAGCTGATCCCTCCTATGTGAGTGACAGCTGATCCTTCCTGTGTGAGTGACAGTTGATCCCTCCTATGTGAGTGACAGCTGATCCTTCCTGTGTGAGTGACACCTGATCCTTCCTGTGTGAGGGACAGCTGATCCTTCCTGTGTGAGTGACAGCTGATCCTTCCTGTGTGAGTGACAGCTGATCCTTCCTGTGTGAGTGACACCTGATCCTTCTACATGGGTGACTGCCTTTCTAGTCTCTGTCTCTGAAAATTATAGCTTTAAAATTCCTCTTGCATTTCTTCATCAAATAGTTTTTGGTTTAGAAGAATGCATTTACTTGGCTAGGATGGAAACCGATGCATTTTCATTTAAAACTATAAGAATAGAGATTGGTGAGGTGCCACCACCTGAAAAACAGATAAATGCGTTTGTGTGATATTTTGAAGCAAAGCAAAGCATTATCTGTTTACACATGCCAATGTCCATGATATTAAGTCATCTTTTAGATTTTTTAATATCTTCATTGGCAGATAATTTGTATACCACAAAGTTCAGTGGTTTTTAATATATGTACAACATTGTATGACTGTCAATGTAATCTCCTATTAGAACATTTTCATCACTCCCAAAGAAATCTTGGACTTAGTAGCCATGACTCCCTCCCCTCCCTTTATTCCTCCTTTCATCCCTAGGCAATGACTAATCTATCTTCTTTATTTGTGTTGGATATTTCTTAATATTCTAAATACTTTCTATAAATGGAAGCATGTAGTATGTAACCTTTGGTCTGGCTTCATCAAAGCTTTCTGGGTACATGTGTGTTGTGATATGTATCAGTCTGTCATTTCCCTATGCGGATGCATGATACTCCATTGTATGGATCTGCCATAGTTTATTTTAGAGCTTATTAGCTCATGGTTTGGATTCTTTCCCACTTTGCTGACTGAATAATTTTGCTTTGAACATTTGTATGTAATTTTGACTATATGTTTTCATTTCTCAAGTGAAATTGTTTCATACTACAGTAACTGTGTTTAGCATTTTGAAGTGCTGTCATTTTGCATTTCATCATGGTAGCTGAGGATTTGGGCATGTCCCCAGTCCCCACATTGATTAGATCTGTCTTTTTTGGTCCCAGCTGTTATGGTACAGTTTCACTGTAAACCAGTGTGGTATTGACCAGCATTTCCTGGTGACCCACGGTGCCAAGAATTCTTCCTTGTCTCACTTGGTTGCTTCCTTATCTTTTTAGTTTGTGTTGTGGATTTATATTTCTTATCAGAAAAAAGACTTGTTAATATTTTTCCCAGCCTATGAATTGACTTGTCTTTCCAAATATTGATAGTATCCTTTGAAACACATATTTTTAACTCTGGTAAAGTTCCATTTATCTTTTTATGCTTACACTATTGTATAAAGAAATCTTTGCTTAATCCAAGGTCATAAAGATTAATGCTGTATTCTCTTTAAGAATTTTGGAGCTGTCCCCCTCCTTCATTTTGCCTGCTCTGGGGAGTATTAAGGTGCTAATGCCATGTGTTCTACCACATAAGCCATGCCCTCAGTTTTTCAGTTTGTTTTTCAAGTAGGGGCTTGTACTTTTGCCCCTTTTTTGAAAACCACTTACCATAAATGTCAGTTTGTTCCTGGACTCTCACTTGTATTCTCAGTTATTGTGCAAGTTTTTATGGGATGACACATTATTGCTTTTAAAACATTTTTTTCCTTTTTATAAGCTATTATAAGGCTGGGCGCAGTGTCTCAGGATTACACCTGTAATCCCAGTTGCTTAGGAAACATATTGCAGTTTGGCCAGCCTGAGCAACTTTAGCTGGACCCATCTCAACAAAAAAGTTGGCATCGTAGAATACACTGTAATCCCAAGAGGCATGGGTAACTATTTTGGTCTGGGGCCAGCCTGGGTAAAAAGTGTGAAGCCCTGTCTGAAAAATAGCTAAAGCAAAAAGGCCTGGGGACATGGCTTAAGTGGTAGAACACTTAACCTGTCAAGTACTAGGCCCTCAGTTCAAACCCCAGGACCACCACCAATACGGCCCTCAGTTCAAGCCTCAGTACCACCATCAAAACAAAAAAAGCACTCATGCCTGTAATCCTAGTTACTCAGGAGACTGAGATCTGAGAATCGCAGTTCAAAGCAAGCTGGAACAGTAAAATCTTTGAGACTCTTACCTCTAAGCTGGAAGTGCAAGTGTAGTTCAAGTAGAAGGGCTCTAGCCTTGAGCATAAAGCCCAAGCCCTGAGTTCAACCTGCAGGACCAGAACAAAACAAAATAAAACAAAACAAACAGTTATTATACTTATCTCAATATGTTAAGAGATCTTATAAACATGTAAATATAGCCTCCATTCAATGATTTATTTATTTGGATCCATTAAAGTTTATTATGCAAATATATATTTTATAAGCACTTAAAGTAGTACTATTTAGTATACTAGTGTACACTTAAATGAGATTTTAAAAATAGGTAGTAGGTTGAAATGCTTTGCAGAATGTAGAGTCTTTTAAAGATCACTTAGGGTAGACTTTTTTTTAATGTTTTTTTATTGTAAAAATAGTTTACAGAGGGGTTACAGTTACATGAGTACATTTCCTATCAAGCATTGTTACCTCCTTTGTTTTTCCCCTACCATCCCTTCTCTTCCCACCTCCCCAACCCCCGTGCCAAGTTGTAAAGTTCATTTTCAACATAGTGTCTTGTACAAGGGTAGATGTTTTTGACATGAGTATGTTCTATTTGTTCTGAATAGCTTATTTAGTTGAAGATATTTTAAGAAACATTTTACTGATGTCATTGAGAAAGACAGCTTTGGTTTTCGAAACTAAAAAAAAAATACTTTTGATGCCTCTAAACAAAGGGAATGATGGTGATATGGTTGCTGCTCTTATAACATAACTCAGCAGTGAACATTTGTACCTCTGAAAAATGAGATAAACAAAGACTACATTGGCCCAGTAGCAACTCTGACCATTTCAACTCCAGTTTAAACTAACACCATAAATAAGCAGAACAGTTTGCCCAGTGTTTCCCTGAAGTATAGCATATGGCAGATCAATGACAAGTGTCATAGAACTGAAAGGTTCTGACCTTCTGCTTCTAAGAAGTAATTTCAGCCACACCAAGGCTAGAGCAAGGACTAGTCAGATGGAGTTGAAATGTGAAGTTGAGGCAGTCTTTCCTTAGCTTTAGGAACACTGATATAGAAGCTGATCTATATGATCCTTGAAATTCCATGCAACTTCGGTAAGCACATGGCTCAGACTCTAGAGCACCAGAACGGGAAGTGGATGAAATAGGTACTCAGGATGCTCATAAGAATAGCTGTGAGATGTTTAAGTTAATGTTTTAGTTATGTTTGCTGTTTATAAACATTTTGAAGTAATTAGAAGGTGAATTTCAAAATAATGCTACAAACTACAGAAATATGGCAGAAAAAACATGAAACTAGTTTGACATGTTTTTAAGGTTCTAGATTCTTTGTTCTACAGAGAAAGCTTATTTAGGCTACAGTTAGGTCTTGTGTAAACTTCTGTTTTAGCTCTTCAAGGTAATATATTAAGAGCTGAATGTGACAGTTGGATTTAAGGACTCAGTGCTTGACACGTGAGCATAAAAAGCTTATTCTAAATTCTGTTTTGTTTATATGTTGCATTTTTTAAAAGAAGGGAAGAAATGAAAACACACATATCTTAGAATTGCCATTGGAAAGAGAGCTTTAAAAACATATGAACCAGTGTCCTTTTCTCTTCTTCTTTTTTTAATGTAACCTTGTATAGCAAGAATTCCAATATGTGAGTATAGCCAGTGAAGTTTGTGTTTTAGAAATAAACCTGCCAAGTGCATCTTGTCTAGAGTGTTTCTTTCTAATTGTACAACTTTCTTTGTCAGCAAGATAAACTTGAGTTTCCTTATGACCTTTACCTTTGACCTCTGCAATACACTTTATAATAACTGAATCTACTACTATGACAATTATTAAATTGTCACAATGCTGTGTACAGTGCAGTTTATTTTTAGGAGCAAGATAGTCAGCTCTTTGGTGGTGGTGTGGGACAGAATAAGGAGACCTGGCTTCAGAGATGAGTTGCTTTGTAAGCTAGAAAACAGCAGTCTGCAAACACAGAAGGACCTCGTGAATGAAATGAAGACAGCAGTCACTGTTGAGCAATGGAGCCAGGGGAAGTTTTACCTGTAGGATGCATGTGGTGACATCAGGCTCTCTATGTTCCTGTTTGTAAGCTGCAGATAACAAAGTGCATTAGGAATCCCTTTGGAAAGTGATCCAGTGGTAATTTATTTAAAAATAAATTTAAAAATTCCAAGATTATTTTTAATGCTTGCAGCTTTATTGAGGCATGTTTTGTCGGACAAAACTGAGTATCTTCAATGTGTGAGGTATGATTGGATATGTGTGTGTATTAAAGTTTCTATAATCAAGATTATGAAGATCAACAGTACATCAGGTGAAGGTGTGTTTCAAGTGGTAGAGCACCTGCATAGCAAGTGATAGGTCCTGAGTATAAGCTCCAGTACTGCTACAAAAGTGCTAAATAAAGATATCCATAACTCACATTAATTATGGGTACTTAAGGCCAGATGTGCTCTTGGAAAACTTCAGTTGTCCACTGTAGTGTTCCTGTCTGTACTCACCAAACTATGCATGAGACCCCCCAGAAGTCAGCCATCTTTCCATTCTCCCACCCCCAGTTGAAAATATTTTAAAAATTGAGGTTGTCAAAAATAGCCTTTTCTTAGCACTGCAGTCACTAAACATAAAGTGTACAGGTGTGTCCACATGTGTTTGCCTGTCTTTGGGCCTGTTGCGTCTAGAGTTCTTCATAGCTCTTTCTGTTCAATGTCTGACACTTGCCTCTCCAGGACCTTTCTGCCAGTTGTTGGGTGCTTGCTCACAGGCAGCCTCCAGGCACACACCATCCTCATAGCCCTGACCTTTGAGCTATTCAACTGAAACCAGTGGACATTTTTTATGAGTAAAATCACAAGTTTTTTTCAGATGTAGTGAAAACTAGCTTGAGGAATGTGTCAGGGTAAGCTTAGCAGGAGGATATTAGAGCAACATGCCTTTTTTCTCTGTCATACCTATATTTCACATAGCTCAGTGAGCTCCAGCTGGGTGCTGATCACACATGCCTGGGATCTGGAGGCTGAGATCTGAGAATGTAGTTTGGAACCAGACTAGACACACAAAACCTGAAACTCTTACCTCCAGTTTGCTAGCAAAAAGCTGGAAGTAGAGGTGTGGTTCAAATGGTAAAGCACAAGGTCCTGAGTTCGAGCCCCAGTGCACATGCACACACATGCACACACACACATATGCAAGCATGCATGCACACATACATGTAAAAATCCACTTTACAATGTGCTAGACAGTTCAGTGCTGAAACATAGGTAACCACCAAGTTCATATTCCAATGGTTGCATGTTTAGAGCCATTGTAGAAAAGTATTTTTACAGTATTTTTCTGCATACTGTATTAAAAGTTGTTGTTCAGTTCATGTTATCAATATACTGAAATTGAAATACTACCAGCTAATAGAAAGCAAAATGCAAAATAACCTTCAGAAAACTCTTATATTTGAGCTGCATCTGGTTATGTTCAAGGTAGTACTATTTCCTGCTCAGGGCACTGTGATTAGGTTGCTGTCTAGGTAGACAGCATTCTAGGCTTCCCATTATAGCTAAGATAACCCACATGCACTGTATCCAGATCTCCATTAACAACAACTCTAGAGAACTTTTCTCCTCAGAGTAGCCTTTAACTGCAATCCTCCCAGTTTCAACCTCCCAAGTAGATAGGGTTATGGGTATAGGCCACTGGTGTGCCCAGGTAAACTGAGGTATTTTAGTGAGTCATATTCAGAAGGAGAAAAGACTAAGCCAAGGATAATGGTTGTAATTGTTAAAGAAGGAGCAATCTCTCTTTTTATCCGTGTGTATGGTCAGTATTAGAAAGCATTTATTCTCATATAATTATGCAATGGTCTTATTTTTGTCATGAACCTTCAAGATCATAGAGTGTTTGCATCTAAGTGTTCTGTGAAGTTGCTTGCATTCCTCAGGACAGCATCAAGGACTGCTGTGAATGCCAGTGTAGCTCCTGGTTGTCAGCTTTTCACTTTTTCTATGGGAGCAAGAAGAATGCCCAATGTTTACTAAATTGCTTTTGCTAAGGTACCTTGCCTAAATGTTGTGGGTTTTTTTTTTTTTTTTGCAGAAATATACTTCTGTGTGTAGGTATATTCATGGCAGTTTTTTGTTAGTAGTGTTAGAACAGGATTATGAATATTCTTTCCCTTATTAACATTTATTTTTACTTTTTTATAGTTAGCAGTCATTACTTTTATAATAATGATAACAGTAGAAGAATGTATAAAACCTCAACGATTTTAGGTCTTTGTTGTAACTTCACATTGTGCAGCATAGACATTTCCCTATATTGCTGAAGTCTGTTGTTAACTCAGTGTTGTGTAGTGAGTTCATAGTAATTCCATCATATGAATCTGTTTCGTTTCCTTAGCTATTCTCCTGTTATTGGACCTTTAAGTTGTATCCAGTGTATGACTGACAAACATCATGTTGTGACAAAAGCGGAAATCTTTTTTTCTTTAAGTTATAATTTATTAGTGCATGTTACTTCTTCAATTATTGGATTTCACTATAATGTACATAAGTACATATATTGAGCTTTGATTGTGTCCACCATCCCGTCTGTGCACTCTTAGCCTTGCCTATCCTTCTCTCTGTCCCTGTCTTTCTTCCCCTTTCCTACTGTCCCCTGCCTCCTGCTACCTCCTGCATGTCAGAGAAACATGCAATACATGTATTTCTGTGTTGATCTTATTTCTTAAGACAACAACCTTCAGTTCTATACATTTTCCTAAAAATGGTATGAACTCATTCTTCAATGTAGCTTGTTTATGTATACCATACTTTTTTTAAAAAAATTCATCTATTGATGGGCACATAGGTCGATTCATAGCTTGACAATAAACGTGAGTCTGTGGGTATTGTTTTGTGTGCTGACTTTGCTGTTTTCAAGTATATATTCTACCCAGAATTAGTATAACTGGAACAAATCACAGTTCTAGTTTTCGTTTTTTGAAAAATTCCCATAGTGACTTGATTAATTTACATTCCCACTAACAATGTAATGTTTTTTGACTTGCACTTGCTAGGCAGGCCCTTTACTGCTTGAGCTATACCTCCGTCCCCTTTTGCTTTGTGTTGGTTATTTTCATGGTCAGATCTCACTTCATGCTTGATCTGTTATGGGCTGTGATTCTCCTGTCAAGGTTATGAGGACTGACTGTTCACTTGATATTTATTGCCAATTTGAGCACAAATGATTGCTACTTACTGAATGGTCTACAATCTTTTCTTCATTTGGGGGTAAATCTAAAATAATTATCCTTGTGTCTAGAGAGTCAGCATATAGGAGTCTGAATGAAACTTTAGGTAGACACTGAAGTATGTAAGGAGAACATGGGTAATAGAACTATTAATAAATGCATCAGTCATTTCTGAAGTCATGTTTGCAGTTATGAGTTTACATATGCAGAAATTAAAGATTGCAAGTTTAAATAGGCACCTATCTCCCCTACTGGGTGCAACTGATTGGATAGGTAGGCACATAGATTTATATCTGTCGTGTCTAGTTGTTTTTCTTAGTGTGTATGAATTGTACAGAGTAGTGGGTTTTACTAGATGTTTTCGTACATGTGTATTGGATATTTTGGTTGTATTCATTCACTGATGGGCACTTAAGATGATCCCAAGGCTTAGTTATTAAGACTAGTGTTGGCATGGCCATGGGTATATAGGTAGTATTGGATTTTTAATACAAAGGATAGTGACACTGAAGCTTAGATTTTTTTTTTTGCTAATTGACTCTCCTTTGAAATAGTAAAATTGTTGGTAACCTGTAAGAGCTGTGTATTTTAACTTTGTCTTAAGCAGACAGAGGGCTCTTGCCTGTCCCTTGGTTTCTTGGCCACACTCACCTCTATCAAGGTCCCAGGCTTGTCTGCTCTGAGCCACCATCCGGGTCTTCTGCATATTACTCCTACATACTTCACTTGTCTTCTTTGCTCTTTTAAATTTAATTCTGGATTGTCACCAATTTTGAATATTTAAACTCATCCTTTTATGACAGGACTTCCCCATTATCCTGTTCTTTGTCTGCTTTGAGATTGTCTTTCTGGGTTCTAATTTGCTGGGGTTTATGCTTCTTTATTTATTTTTATTGAGCTCTAGCGTCTTCTGTGACCTAGCAGAGGTCATCTTCTGTGTTTTTTTTCAAGCCTGTATAAGGATGTACTAGTATCTAAAACCTTGTGTGGCATTAATGCGTCTGCCTTTATCTTTCCTCCTTCTTCCAGTTGGCCTCATAGCTAGCAGTGTTGCTGGTATTGAGAAAGCCTGGAGGAACCAACTTGAAGTATCACAGATGAACAAAACAAGGCCAGTCATGCTCTTTTCCTGCATGAGGGGAAAGTTGGTGATAGTGGTAACAGACACTGTTCTGCTAGAATCTGTACCTTTATTACACAGGGTAGGAGACTCTGGGATGTGCATCCTAATGCCTTCTGCAGTGTAGGGAAGCTCTGGATAGATTTATCAGCACAAAACGTAGGAAAATAAAGTATGTTGCTGGGATATGAGGGCTCCTATTGAAATATAAGTACGGAGAGTGCTGACTGCCAGAATGTGGATTTATGGGAAATAAAGCCTGAAAATACTTGCTCCAAGAAAAAAAAATAGTCCTCTTGGAAAGAGCTTTGACTCTCTATGTACTTAGCTCCCATCGAGCTTAAATTGCTCTCAGTACTGTGATAATGACAATTCAATATTACAGGATGTGGAAGATGAACCAAATAAATTAACCAGCTGCTTTTAAGGGTGGTTCGTTCAATGGCTTACCCCTAAAATGCTTTGTAGGAAATTTGTGCTCAGTAGGTCTCTAGGCAGTTTTATTTCTAGAAGAAAGAAATGGATTTTATTAAATGGCAGTGAAATACAGGCAGATAGCTTTGTGGTAGTTAAATTAGTGTAGAATGTTTATCTTTTCTTAAAATCACCAAAACATGATGTTCCTTGGCATTCCTGCCAGAGAATGTGTTTCTGCCCCACTTTCCCATAGATTAGGGTACAGAAGCAAATGGAAAACAGATTGTTGGGTCCTTGTTTCTGTTCTGGGAGGCTCTATGTCCCCTGGAGTAACTATCATGAAGCATCCTATATGAGGACAACAAAAATAAGCTGCCATTCAAGGGGTTTGCGTGAGAGTGGGCAGACAGACTCATGGATAGAGGGTTGGAAGTGGATTGGGGAAGAAAGGCAAAAGTAAATGTTCCCTGTAAGTCATGATTCCACTCACACTATGAGGTTGTGTCATTGAAGGAGAAGTGTCAGGTTCTTCGGCTATGTGTCAGAGCAGGGTTTCCAAGATGTTTTGAAACCAACTTTCAGACTGACTTGGTTCAGAACTCATCCCCTTCCTTTTCCTTCTGCCCTGTTCTGAATGAGGGCAGGAGATACTCAAAGCAGAGCCTGGCCGCCTCAGCTTCTTCCCATAACCAGAAGCCTGCAGTCTGCAACACAAGGGCTCTGTGGAGTGAGTCTGGATTTTGTTTGCATTACAACCGGGTTTTATTGAAGATTTTCTAAAGAAACTAATGTTTTATTTTAAACAGTATGTTTATGCAAATTAATGTTAATGCATACCACATATGCCTCAGACATTTTCTTAAGTTCCAATGAACTTTTTGCTGTTTTACTGTTTCATTTAAACTATTTACCTCAATCAACCTGGTTGTTAATAAGAGAAGGAATGGATTATCATCCCCATTCATATAGTAACATTATGAAAAGAGCACACCTGTTCAGTATAGGATGCTTAGAAATATGGATAGTTGTTATAAAGTCCCCTATCAACCCCTTCTAGAATTATGGTCGCTTTGTAATGTGTTTTTCATATTTTATTATATTATATATGGATATGTATCCATGTTCAATTTCAGCGGCATCATAAGAAATACTGTTTTGTAATCTGCTCTTTATGTAATACATCCCAAATGTCTTTATGCTGATGAGTATACATATATAAAAATGGGTGCATACTCTTCACATGTCCAGCTCTGCTGTGTTGTGTCAGTCATCCCAGTTCATTGTAACTCTTACTCACTGCTCTGATTGTTTCTTAGCTTTAATTTTAGGCATGGTTTTCATAAGGACATTTCTTTTTCTTTTTGACAGCACTGGGGTTTGAAGACAGGGCCTTGCCCTTACTAGCAGGCATTCTACCACTTAAACCATCCCCTCCTGGCCCTAAGGTCTTGGGTTGAACAATGATCTGATTTATGATTCCTGCATAGGTGGGCTAATATGCCTAGCTTTTTATTGGTTGAGATGGGGTCATGCAAACTATTTTTGCCTGGTTGGCCTTGAAGTACCATCCACCCTATTTTATCCTCCCAAGCATGTGCCACCATGCCCCTCATTAGGTTATTCTTAAGATTTTGGGACCATAATGTTAAATGATCCTCTAGAAAGATGGTACCCAGTGGATTGAGGGCCACTGTTTCCTACCTGTCCCTACCTCCACCTCCAGGCTGAAGGCCTGATGGCATTGTTTTAACTCACTTCTATCTGTTGTTTCTTTTCTTTCTCTTTTATCTGTCAATTCTTCACTGTACTATTTAGCTATTTTATAAAATGTCATGTAAATCTACCCCTCCCACAAAATGGCTTAATTTTTTAAAAAAGATTCCTCATATTTTAATATTTTGTTCAGATGAAATTTTAGCAGTTCTAGATTGTCTTAGTCCCTGAATTAAAATCCCAGGGTAATTTAGTGTAATGTAAACTCTCCAGTGACTTTTGGGTCTTACTATCCAGGAACATAGTCTGACTTTCCATTTATTTAATTCTCTTTTTACAGACCTCACTGATATGTTTTTAGGTTTGTGCCTGTGGCCAGCACACATGAATCTGGTTTTTCTTCATCGAAGACTTTGAGATCTGTGGTCTTTATCATGTTTTCATCTGTGCTGATACCTCATGCATTTATGTTTATAGTATGGTACTCTCGTTCTAGAATCTTAGACTTGTACTCTGATTTCCTCTCTTACAAGGGGTCCGTCAAAGTATTAATCTTCATTTTGTTCTCCTTGTCCTTTGTTATTTATGAATAATGATGATAAGAATTAGATTTTTCTTAATCCCAGAGTGGGATATTTTATTTCCTGAGTGGTTTCTTTTCTTTTCTTCCCCCCCCCCCCAAATACAGAAGCTTTCTGCAGATGCTCTTCTGTTTCCAGTCTGCCTGCTTTCCTTCCCAGCTGGGCTCTCCACCTGGCAGTTGGGGTGCTTTCAGACTCCCTCCATCCCCCATCCCAGAATTCGCCTAAGCCTTCTTGTTTCCTGTGACTTCCTCACAGAAACAGCCCTGATTTTGAGTGTGGCAGGGATTTTTGCATTTTAGCATCTGATTGGCCAGCTGCTTCCCAGGCTAATTGTTTCTGGGCCTTATTTTTAGCTGTATTGCAGGATTTTTAACTTGAAAATTAGAATATGTTTAATTTTCTCAGTGCATTTGTTCATTATTTCTCCTCCTTGAATACTGCTTGGTTATTCCTAGGCAAAATAGGTAAGGTAGAGGAGTTTAATGCCAAGTTCTACCAGCAACCAGTTCCTTGGGATTTATCAGGCCCTGTCCATTTCTAACAAGCACTTCTGCCAGACTCAGCCCACAGGTGGAAGGTAGATGTTTTCATCTTATCATTTCCCTCTGTTTGAAAGAGTGTGCATTAGCAGCCTGGTTTTAGTGAAGTGTTACTTATTTTCTATAGCAGCAACTGTCCTCAAACCTCAGTTCCTTTCTAGTCTGCTTTATGACACTATACTGAACACATTCATCATCCCTCTGCATTTGGCTGGCCACACTGGCTTCCTAGCTCTTTGTTCTGTGTGATGGCAGAAGAGGCTAAATCAAGAAGGAAACCACCAACGCTTTCTGGCTGAATGGCAGGTGTAGGGGGATGACATCTGAGCCAGAGGGGTGAGATGAATAGCAGCCTTGGATAGATATAGGAGGTATTCAAGTTCTAACAGGAAGACTGGGCTAAAGATGGTTATAAAAATCCCTGACTCCAGGGAAGGACTCTTGCAGCTTTGGGGGTAAGGATACCTTACATGGGGACAATGGAAAGCGTCAAATACGTATGGCATATTAAAGTGACTAGATATACTTAGTTGTGAAAGTAGATACTATTTAGTTTTAAGGTTTATTTTTCTTTTGTGTCCCTTCTGACTATAGAAGCATAAACTTTGAGAAAGATATATAGGAAGTACAAATAAAATGTGAATTTACTCATCCTGTGTTACATTTTCTCCTCTACTTTTCTGGAGCTGAGAGATGTTGAATATGTGAATATGAACCAAATTTGTTTCTACAGATAGGAGTTGAAAATTTTCCTTATGGGATCTGTTATTAGCATTTGCTTTTAAGGGATAAACATGTATTTTAGGGTTATGTGCCATGAGTTATACATTGTGTGCATGTATTTTCATAAAGAATTTAAAAGGGATGTACCAAGAAAAACATTTTATTGTGTATCTTCATCAGTATTAAAGTTTTGGCCAGTTATATTTGCATTTAAATTTTGCCATGGGTTTTTAATAGATTCTTCCTTTAAAATAAAGACTCTAAGCCAGGTGCTAGTGGCTTATACCTATATTCCTAGCAGCTTGGGAGGCTTAGAATAGGAGGAGCACATTTCAAGGCTAGCCTGGTCAAACCAGTTCAGGATACTTTTCCAGCCAATATGTGGACACAGTGGCATGCTCCTGTCATCCCAGTCTGTATGGAAGGCACAGATTGGGAGGATTGTAATGCTGAGTCATCCCAGGCAGAAAATTCCAAGAGAGACTCCCAGCTCCACCGTAAGTAACTGCACATAGTAGTGCATTCCTATGATCACCTAGAAATAATCAGGGTAAAGCAGGCATGGCTCAGTGGTATCCTGCCAACCTAATAACGGCCAGGGTCCTGAGTTCACATACCCAATATCATAAATCTCACCCCCTCAGGGGGCGGGGAACAAAACAAACCCTAGCTATGATGATATATTTTTTTTAAATGCTGGTCCTGGGATTTGAACTCAGGGTCTGAGCACTGTCCTTGAGCTTTTTTGCTCAAGGCTAGCACTCTACCACTTTGAGCCACAGCACCACTTCCATTTTGCTGGTGGTTAATTGGAGAGGAGTCTCATGGACTTTCCTGCCTGGGCTGGCTTTAAACTTTGATCCTCAGATCTCAGCTTCCTAAATAGCTAGGAATACAGGCATGAGCCACCTGTGCCCTGCTTTATATGAACTTTTTAAAGATGTTTGATCCCAAAGCAAGTATCTTATTTTGTGATGCAAATTACTGATCAAGAATCATTGTCAAATTGTTTGTTTTGGGTTAAAATGGAAAACAGATTGCTTCTAATTATTACAATTTAATCTGTGACTAATTGAGTTTTCAGTGAAAACCTTTGAGGTTCTGATTTATCAATTTACACAATAAATTAATTTCTAGGCAATCATCTGAAGAACTTTTCTGCAGTCTTAATCTTTTATCAATGTTCATTCTTTTCTGTGAATCTTGATATTTTGGTGCCATCTTGTGGCTTGGCTTTGTAGTAATGTCAACACAAATCCATTTTTAGACTAAGACCTGGACAGTTTAAGATAAGTTGAGAATTTTTTCCAAAATGCATATGAACTACTAAGCACATGTTGATAAATGTGGTTCTAAATCAGTATTTATGCTGTTGGTTCCTAGTTGCTGCTGTTTGAACGATCTTGGATGAACAGATGGAAGTCATCAGTTCTGCATGAAGGGGAAGGGAACATCCGGAGTGTGAAGTGGAGAGGCCATCTGATTGCTTGGGCCAATAATATGGTAAAAGTCCATCTCTGTGTTCTTAACACTTGTTCACGGCAGAAGTGTGGCCAGGTCGATAGCTCTGCACAAAGAAGAAGATGCTATGTGCTATGGTGGTCATTTCTGAAGATGCAGATGGCTGTTGATAATAATATACCTGGAAGGTTAAAGAAGCCATATTGCTTTTGGCTTTCCTAGTATAGAAATTCCTAACCTATTCTTTTTTTTTTTTTTTTT
>NW_012267377.1:372483-436997 GCF_000151885.1 Dipodomys ordii | reverse complement strand
TTACATGGGCAGGATAATGCGTACATTTCTTACCAAGCATTGCAGCCTCCTCCTTTGTTTACCCTTCACATCCCTTCCCAGCCTCCCCCCTCCCCCCCCAGACTTGAATTTTGTAGTTGTCTTTGAAGTCAAGTAACTATGAGTTTAGGTTCTGGTTTTGTTATTAATCATCTGGACTTTAGAGACAGATTCCTTTTTTTTTTTTTTTTTTTTTGGTCCGGTCGTGGGGCCTGAACTCTGGGCCTGGGCTCTGTCCCTCAGCTCTTCAGCTCAAGGCTAGCGCTCTACCACTTGAGCCACAGTGCCACTTCTGGCTTTTCTCTTTTTGCTTATGTGATGCTGAGGAAATGAACCCAGGGCCTTGGGCATGCAAGGCAAGCGCTCTACCACTGAGCCACCTTCTCAGCCCTGAGACAGATTTCTTTATGCAGTAACATTTTCCTTTATACAACGTGAGAAAGAGTGACTGTGTCATAGAGTCATCATGAGAGGTGAGAATTAATGTATTTCTTTGACAAAGTACCATCAACTAAGCATTTGAAATACTCATCTTCATCAGTGTTGTCCTGGGCCACTGCAGCCACCTCCTGATTAGTCATCTCCTGCCCCCCCCCCCATACACACCGTGAATGATTCCCCACTACCGCCAAACACAAATCAGATCGTGGCCTCATCCTTCAGCCTATCCCATTGGTCTGAGATGAAGGGGACAATGTCCTTTGTGTGGACCACTGGGCTCTGAGGTGGCTTCCTTTGTCTATTACTACCACCAGGCTTCTCCTTGGGCTGTACACTTCGGCCACATTTACTCTTCTCCACCCACCCAGATTCCTCCTTCCCTTCTGCCTAGAACATTCTCCTCCTTTTTACCTCACTAACTCTTAAGTATTATTTTCCTGCGGAATCCCATTGGATCTTCCTGCCTGGGCCAAGCCCTTCATTTAGGCACAGAAAGCACTGTATCTCCCCATGGCCATACAGCAATCCAGTGGTCATTTGTACATTTCTGAGTTTTCCACCAGATTGTCACTTCATTGCAAGCACAGAGTGGATCTGTTTACGCTTACTATTCATATCACCAGGGTCTAACATAATGTTTGTCATGTAGTAGGTACTTTATTGAATGACTCAGTAACTTTGGGAAACAACTATTAGGAGAAGTTTACCAAAGATAATGTATCATTCCTCTTGTGGAAAATAAAAAAGTTTTGGCATACTGTAAGCTGACTATAAAATAGATTTGCACATTTGGGATATGGATGGTAAATATAAATTTGATGCATCATTGTAACAAGGCAAAGCTCTACACTAGCCTCATGACCAGTATAATTACAGTATTTAAATCTGTGCTGTTTTATCTTGAAGAGTCAAGATTAATGTTAAAGTTTTCTTTTTTAATAATTTTTGTAGGGGCTGGGAAGGTGGCTCAGTGGTAGAGCGCTTGCCTTGCATGCCTGAGGCCCTGGGTTCGATTCCCCAGCACCACATAAGCAAAAGAAAAAAGCCGGAAGTGGCACTGTGGTTCAAGTGGTAGAGCGCTAGCCTTGAGCTGAAGAGCTGAGGGACAGTGCCCAGTCCCAGAGTTCAGGCCCCACAACCAGACTCCCCCCCCCCCCAAAAAAAAATAATAATTTTTGTAGGTGTGTATTGTACAAAGGAGGTTCATTGTGATAGTTCCATGTATACGTATTATTCTGTATTTTGATCACATTAATTTCCTCTACCAAATCATATTTAAAAAACATTTTATATTGCAAATACAGTACCATTAAGTGAAACCATCAGGGTTTTTCCATGAATAATAGTCACTTTATTGAAATCTCTCATACATTCCTTTATAATATTTTTGGCACATGGTGTACAGGTTCCTTCTGAAATTCTCTAGTGAAAATCTTAATTATTTAAAGAAGCCCTTTTTAATTCAACTTTTAGGTAGCTCATCCTCATAAAGTAGTTGAAATCAGTTCTCATTTTTTTCTTTTTTCTTTATAATTTAATTTTATTGTCAAAGTGATGTACAGAGGGGTTACAGTTGCATACATAAGGTAATGAGTACATTTCTTGTCAAAAATTGTTACTCCCTCCCTTGTTTTTCTCCCACTTTCCAGCATCTTGTCTTGTGAGTATCACTGTTGCATTGGTTTACCCTTGGTCCTTCGTGTCACCATTTTGTTGTTCCCCTTCCCTTTCTCAAATAAACATATATACAAGACACAGGGTACCAAAATCAAATATAGTGACAACAGGGGATAAACCAAAGGAAAAAGATTTAAAAAAAAAGAAATAACTTTCCATAGTACATTAAAAACAACAACAAAGAAAAACCTCATTTCCATATCTTGGAGTTCATTTCGCTTAGCATCATCTTAAATGGTCATATGTACATAGTTATTGAGCTATTGTGAGTCTCTGCTAGGACTATCCTAGATATGTACTAATTATTACAAATGAGGGCAAGCATGGAGCCTATGTTTCTTTGTGTCTGACTTACTTTTCACTTTATATGATTATTTTCTGGCTTCTGCATGGCAAAGGACATAGCTAGCAAGATAAATAGAAAGGCCACAGATTGGGAGAAGATCCTCACTAGCCATATAACAGACAAGGGCCTCATATCTAAAATATACTTAGAACTCAAAAATTAAATCCCCAAAAACAAATCCTAAAAAAAAACAAACCACCCCATTAACAAGTGGGCTTAAAGTGAGGCTTCTCTGAAGAGGAAATAAGAATGGCCAATAGCCCTCTGTACAGTATTTTCACAATAAAAAAAAAAAAAAGGCCAATAGACACATAAAGAAATACTCAACCTCTCTGGCCATAAAAGAAATGCAAATCAAAACAACATTGAGATTCTACCTCACCCCAGTTAGAATGGCCATTATCAAGAAATCTAATAACAACAGATGCTGCAGGGGGTGTGGCCAAAAGGGAACCTACTACGCTGTTGGTGGGAGTGTAAACTTGTTCAACCACTTTGGAAAGCAGTATAGAGGTTCCTCAAAAGACTAAACATGGAGCTTCCCTATGACCCAGCAATCACACTCTTGGGCATTTCCCAAATGACCACAAACAAGGCCATACTAAAGCTACCAGCACAACCATATTGATTACAGAATTATTTACCATAGCTAAAATATGGAACCAACCCAGATGCCCCTCAGTAGGTGAATGGATAAAGAAAATGTAGTATATATACACAATGGAATTCTATGCTTCCAACAAAAAGAATGGCATCACCCCATTTGTAAGAAAATGGAAAGACCTGGAACAATCATATTAAGTGAAGGAAACCATCAGTTTTTAAAAGGTCTTGTAAGCTCATACTACCAACATATATTGGTTTTTAGGAGCTAGTAAACGTTTCAATGATGTGTGTATGTTTTCCTTTAGAGAGGGATGTCTGTGTGTCTGTGTCTGTGTATTTCAGATTTATCAGTATAGACAAAACAGGCCAAGGGATCAGATGATAAAGAAGACAAAGGTCGTTGTTTCAGTATCTCTCTTCTTTCCTGTCATTCTCTTGCCTTCCAAGGGGGGAAAAAAGAACTCTTCACATCTCAATACCTAGGATCCCAAAGAGTAATACTTACAATATAGATCGGTTTTTAAAAAAAAAAACACCTAGATTTTTAAAAATATAAAATTACCAGTGAAGTATAAGAATGTTGCATTGTCTCCTCTCTAGCTGGTACTTAACTGCACACATTTTTGGTGTGTGCTGTGCACTGTGTGCTGTGTGCCTCCTCTGCTTCAGGCTCACAGTATGCCTTTCACATGCAGGCTCTAATCTTCTTCCTCTCTAGAGGGAGGTGACCATGATATTATTACCACACTGTTAAAGCAGATGACCCCACCTTTGCAGAACAACCAGAATGCTTCCAGGGAAGCAAAGTTATTTGCTGGATTTGTGGTATCTAGATAAGGTCACTTAACCTTCCTGATATTTTCCCATGTTTTAGGTGGAGATGAGAATTAGACATGACAAAGTTATGTGCCTCACTTAGTGCTTAGCACCGTGAGGTGCTTACTCAGTCTGGTAGGTATTACCGCTTGCAGACATTCATCTCAATATCATGACTGCTCATTATATACCCTACGGAAACTCTTGGCCCTTCCTGAGCCTTACATTATGTTATCTAAGTGGAGTCCATTTGTACTTATAATTTATGTGAAAGAGACTATGTGTGGGTACTAATAGTATCACATTACTGACACTTTACTAGTGTGGTCAGAGGTTAAGTACCATTCCTCTCCTACCCCCTTCAATCAGAATCTTTTTTGGGGGGGGGCGTGTCCGGTCGTGGGGCCTGGACTCTGGGCCTGGGCGCTGTCCCTCAGCTCTTCAGCTCAAGGTTAGCGCTCTACCACTTGAGCCACAGTGCCACTTCCGGCTTTTTTTCTTTTGCTTATGTGGTGCTGGGGAATCGAACCCAGGGCCTTATGCATGCAAGGCAAGCGCTCTACCACTGAGCCACCTTCCCAGCCCCGAATTGGAATCTTTTTAACAGTGTAAACCATTTTCACAGCAGAGGTTTTGGTAAGAGTTCTTGAGTAGGATGGAGGAAAGGAATAGTAGTAAGAGGTCTGGATTATACATTGTAAGCCACTGTCCTTTAATAAATGAACTGAAAGTAGCATTGAGATTGAAGAAATATGTGTAGCTGTACATTCCTTAGAGACGTTTTCATTCTTCCTTACAAATCACAAGAGTAAGACTAAAGCTATTCCTGTCATTTGGATACTGATACTGGTGAATGAAAAGTAATGATGATAATAAAGAATAAGCCTCCTGGCTGGTCACCTACCCTGAAGTGATTCTCTGTACATAGGGATTTAAAGTCTAGGTACATTGGGTTTTAGATAATACCTCTTCTCTCCTGGATCACATTGCTAGTGTGATAGTAGGTCTCAAGGTCCATACCTGTATATCTCCTTTAACCTCACTTGGATAGCTTGTAATTTGCTCAAGACTTCCTAACCTGGAACTTTCCATCGCAGTCTTTCAGGGTCTCTATGGAATTACAGTTGGAGTCACATTGTTGGTAATGAAGCCAGTATTTGTGTCATTTTCTAGTTGTCTGTCACCAGCACAGGTGACTTTTTTTTTTCTTTTTTCTTTTTGCCAGACCTGGGGCTTGAACTCAGGGCCTGGGCACTGTTCCTAAGCTTCTTTTGCTCAAGGATAGTACTCTGCCACTAGAGCCACAGCGCTACTTCCAGCTTTTTCTGTTTATGTGATACCAAAGAATGGAATCCAGGGCTTCATGCATGCTAGGCATTCTACCACTAAGTCACATTCCCAGTTCCCAGCATGGATGACTTACATGCAAGGAATTAATCATTGACTTCTTTGTTTTCACTTCATGTGGGAGATTTTTACCTTTTAAAACGTATTTATTATCTGTTAGTAGTTGAGGCATTGCCATTTAACAAAGCAATTTAAGAATACAGTGCATTTTGAATTTAAGTCTTTTAATTGAGGTAACTACATAGGAATCTATATAGAAGGACACAGAAGCCAAAGAATCTAGAATTCATCAAGTCACTGTTTTCAGCCTCTTGACTGACACTGGGAATACAGTGATCAGGTAATGGAACCTTGGTGCGGGAGAAATTCTCTTAGATCTAAGTATCTCCCTTCATCCCCATTCAATCACTATGTGTTGAATACATGAGTGTCATGTATTTCCATCTTAAGCTCCCATCAGAAGGGACTATATCTGGTGTTGGCCTCAGTCAAGGTGATTTTATTTCAGGTTCTAACTATGTATAGCTTCTCTGCTGCTACAGTTCAGCTTGCTCTCTAAAATCTATTACTTGGTTAGTATTTCAGTTATGAAAATATTTTAGACATAGAAAAGTAAAGCATTTTATAGCAAATAATTTTCCATATATGTTCAGTCTTCATTCTTCCTCCTATTGGGCAGGATATAAAACTTGGCCACATGGTGCTAGAACCTTAGATGGTTTGTGTTGGAAATGAGATTTATAAATTTTCTTCATAGAAAGTAGGTTTAGAAATCTGGAACTTGCTAGGCACCAGTGGCTTATGCCTATAATCATCTACTCAGGAGGCTGAGATCTGAGGATGGTGGTTCTAAGATAGCCTGGGCAAGAAAGTTTGTGCAACTCTTATCTCCAGTTAGTCATGGGAGAAAAAAAAAAAGCTGCAAGTGGCACTGTGGCTCAAGTGGTGGAGCCCTGGCCTTGAGCAAAAAAGGAGCCCAGGGACAGTGCCCAAGCCCAGAGTTTGAGCCGTAGGACTGGCAAAGGAAGGGAGGGAAGGAGGAAGGAAAGGGATGGAGGGAGGGAAGATGGAAGAGGAGAGATCAATCTAGATCAGAAGTAACAAGTGCATTTTGCTCCTTGCACCCCTGAGCACAATGCTAAATATCTTACAGAGTATCATTAGATCTTCACAATACCCGTGTGGGTAAGGGCTCCTCTCCCATCCTACAGGTGCAGCAGCTGATGTCCAGGGCGGGTCAGATAACCTTTGCAAGTGCTAAGCAAGGAAGGCAGTACTTGAGCTCAAGGACACCTGTTTTTCAAAGCTGCTGCTCATAATTGGGGCCATACAGTTCTTTCCCAGCATTCCCTGATTCTCACTCTCCCTGACCCTGCTTCATAGCCAGGGGAACCTAGACAAGGACAGAGCCTTGTTCCAGGCATTCAGATCCAGACTGCAGGAGAAATTCTCTAGAACCCAGAGTCCTTAACCTGTGCAGTGCCTGTTGACCTGATCTTTGAACAGCCATACAAGAGGGAAATGCTGTGACCATTTTAATTTTGGTTCAGAGAAGTGACTGATAGAGAGCAGTAGCTCTTATATTTTTGCTTGGCTTATTCTGAGGTTGGTGGCCTTTTATTATTTCTCCTCCAAATTGTTAGAGAATCCCTAGAATAGGCTTGCCTTGGATAGCTCACCAATCTGTTCCTAGGAAAAAGGGATCAAACTTAGATTGTGATTCTCTTCATCTATTTAAAAAATAATAACCCCTTGCTTGCTGTGTTTCAGTATTTGATCTATGTTTAGTTGATGCACCCATGTAGTTTTATATTTATGACGTAAAGTGTAACTTTCTGTCTTGGACCCTGGACCTAGCAGATCCATAACCATCTCTTTTATTTAAGCAGTGTGCTGTCATCTGCCTGAGATGTTCCTCATCCTTGCTACGTCATGAGTGCCAAGTTGAGTTTAGATGATCATATCTTACCTGAGTTTCCTATATTGATTACTGTGAAATGTAGTAGGCATGTGACTACACCTCCTTGATGTTAGCAGTCTTTTAATTGTGACACAGCACAGCACTGATGGGGTACAGTGTGTTAATTCAGTGCCAGTATACAGGGTGTGATCGTCAAATCAGTGATTGACCTCTCCATCACCTTTTAAAATGGATCCATCTAGCATGCCCAGTTGATGTAGATTTCTGGTTGCTTGTGTTTTTTGCTCCTTTTAATTGTGACTCTCCTTTCCCTTTGCTTGCAGTGTCTCAGTTTGAAACAGAATTCTACATTAGTGGGCTTGCACCTCTCTGTGACCAGCTTGTTGTACTCTCCTATGTCAAGGAACTTGCAGAAAAAACGGTAATTATTTTCTCCCCAAATATTAAGGCAGGTGTGGTTCACTTTCTAGTGTTAGACTCAGTGTTAAACTGCTTCAGGGGAGTCTGCTATAATCTGAACGACACTTTTTGACCTATAAAATAGGACTGGCATGGATTGTCCTATAAACCTAACATACTTGCCTTCAGAAGATCTACTCATTGCCTGCCTGTGTTCCTTTAGCTGAACAAGGAAGATAGCCGCCCTCCTTCCCCCACCCCCACTTTTTTTTCCACTGGCCTCTCAGTCTTTTAGTCCAAAGGAATGAAGGATTCCTCTTGCTGAAAGGCAAAGAAACTAATCTGACACTGTGCATTAGCAGAAATGACAGCAGTGATCGGCTACAACAGCTGGGGTCCCTGTGGTCAGAGGGAACATGGAAAGGGCAGTTCATTATTTCTTGTGGTCCAGGCACTTCTGTTTACTTCCCAGTGGCTTGATGATTGCTTCAAAAGGGGTTGTTGCTAACTCTCAGCCATCAACGCAGATGATAGCCCAGTGAAATGTGTGGCTAGTAGAAAGCATCAGACGATTAAATTTTGCTGTAGTGACATTGGAAAGAAGTTTACAATTCAGATGTATGGAGGGTCATCCACACCCAGTATCCCTTTGAAGCCTGGGGCAACCTCTTCCCAGCTCGTTTCATTGCTAGAGTCCAGGGGTCCTACTGGGAAGGGTATAGGGGCAGCTTCAAGGCACAGACACAGAGAGCTTATTATAAAGGGCTTGCTTCCTCTTGGATGCTGTATATAAAAGTAATTGCAATTGATTCTCTAACCCTTTATAGTAAGTAGACAAGTGTGCTCTCCTTGTTTTATCTTCCTTTTTTTTCCCCCCTCTCCAAATGGCAACGAGTGAAATGGGGAGAGAATCCCTGGGAGCCCTTGTTTTGAAGTGGTAACTGCACTGGAGCATTTCTCTGAGAGAGCACTTGCATTAGGAAGCCATCACTATAGTAACTAAAGCTCTGGGTACCCATGTTGCTAGGCAATGAAATGCTGCAGACTTAAGTGAACACTCAGACCTCCTAAAATCAATAGGGTTGGCTTCTAGCCCTATTGCAGGACATCAGTTTATTATTATTTTATTTATTTTTTGAAAATAAAGAAAAGCAGTGGCTCCTGAGGGAGTAAGTACAATGCTTTTTGATGAGGAATGCGGGAAGATTGAAAATGTGATCAAAAGAAATAGGGAAAAAGCAGTACATTGAAAAAGGAGAAGCCTAATAAACAACTGATGGGTACAGGGGTCAGGGTGGGGGAAAGAAGGAAGGAATCCTTTGTTAATAAAAGAGAGTATTGGAAAGGAATACAAACCAAAGAAAGTTCAGCCTCATAGGACAAATTAGGAAATGGAATCTTTCCAGAAGAGGAAGCCAGGGTATTGGAGATGACTTAAAATGTGTATTGGTATATGTATATCATTTGATACAACAAGAGTACTTTTGATTCTTAAGTCAAAGAAAAAAACTAATAAAATTAATTACCAAGAGTAATAAGGTCAGCTTCGGGCCATCTTCTTTCCCCTTTCTCTTTTCGCATATTGAAAAGATGTTTAACTACATGAACTAAAATTTAGTTTATGTCACCCAGTGTTATGTACGAAATGTGATGATTGATGCCTTTGTTGTTTCAATATGTGTGGTTTCTGTTGTTACTATTAGGTTTGTGTTTAGTAACTGTGTATTCTTCTATCTAGCTAACACTCTGACTACTAAGCCATTCCCTTTTTAAGCATTTTCTTTTGCTTTCCCTCATTGATAAAGTACCTACATGTTAAGAACCAGGTGCTGCTGATTACAGAGCATCAAAACCAAATTCCTATTCATGAGAAGTTCACAATTATGAAAATATTCACCCAGTTCTGGAAACATGAGCTGGAAAAGGAGATAAGTCACATTATTGATAACTTGCTTTACCTATACAAAGGAGAATTTTTTTTTCCCTGTGCTAAATCCAGGGCCTCTGTACACACACTCTACCACTCAGCTCCTTCCTAGCTCTGAAGCAGTTTTTAATAGGGTCTTATGAGGTGATTCCAATTTTATTTTGTTTGAACTTTTTTTTTCTACGCTACTATTCTGATTTGGATTTTGTACTCATTTTTATAGCAGATCACTTTAAATAGTCTTATGTTGGCAGTTTCCTATCCATTTTTTTCTGTTTACAAGATGAGAAATTTCCCATTTCTCTATGTTATGATAAATTTTGCTATATATTTACTATTTTTCTCTAATCTTTTATAGTTGCTGTTTTTTTTTTAGAATTGGGTCAATGTATTAGATGCAAAGATAGCTAGATAAAGTTCTAGATTTTTTTCCCCAGTTTTTTTCCTCTCCTCTTTGTCTCCATACCAATACCAAAGTTCTTTAGGAGTTATTAGTTTGCATAAGTGAAGTCAAGTGTAAGTCTTAGGTCTATAATATCAAATGTTAAAAACCATGAACTTGAAAATAGAATAGACTTGACCTGAAAATCCCAGGTCTGCTATTAGTCTCAGTTTCCACAGCCTTACCACACTCTGATTCAACCTTATTTTTAGTTGACTTTTCGATCATCAATTGCTTTATCTCTAAAATTAAGAAGAGTAGCATTTAAGAACTCAGCCAGAGTAATTTGCACATAATCACCTGCTGGGTTTGTTGAACTGTCACAGGTCCTCAACAGGTGTTGGCTCATCCTTCCGGCTTGATCTACAGCTTCTGTCCAAATCTGTCCATACCAGCTGTGTATGACTGCTTAAAGTTCAACTAACTAAAATCAAATATTAAAAATGGAATTTCACAGACACAATAGCAACATTTCTTACGTTTGACAGTCATCTGTGACCATTGTCTGCCATGTTGGGACGTCAGACATCTGCCAGAGTGACTCTTAATCTGGCTTGTCACTATTCCTGGGAAATGTACTAGCAGTGATGTGGATAATGACACAGGCTGACATTATTTTACTGTCCCTCACATTTGAGTAAAAGAGGTACATAAAAATTCTCTGGGCAGCCCAAGATGGCCCGACTTCAAGGATCTGGTGTCGGATGAGGAGAATGTATGCATACCTGCTAAATTCATCACCCATGCACCCCTAGGAGAGTTTAATGTAGTATTGAATGATGTTCAGCTATTACTTAATAATGACAATCTCCTCAGTGAAGGGACAGCACATGCATTTGCCTAGTATCACATGGATCAGTTCACACCTGTGAAGAGAGAAGGGTATAAAGATCGGGTCCTAATAATGGAGCACCTGGGTAATAGACTTTTAGGTACAAGGAACAAAATTTCCTTTAAGTTTGTCACTTATGGAAAGAGGAAGAAGATGAAGGTCTGAAATCTTGGAGAGAATCCTGTGACAGAGCCTATTTGAAAGATCATTTTTCCAATGGCTTCTGTACTGTTTATGTTAAAACAGAACAACAGACTTTAATTGCATGTATGAAAAGCCACCAGTTTCAACCTAAAAACTTCTGGAATGGTTGTTGGAGATCAGAGTAGAAGTTCACAAATCACACTACCTACAGCCCAAGTGGATGAGCTTAAAATTTGAGCTCACTATTAGGAAGATGGCAATGTTCAGTAGGTTAGTCATAAAGATGTACAAGATTCAGAAACTATTTCTAATGAAGTCCAAACGGCCAAGGACTTTGTTAAAATTATAGAAAGTACAGAAAATGAGTATCACACAGCAATTAATGAAAACTATCAAACAATGCCACATACCATATTCAAGGCCTTATACCAGCAACTTCCAGTTAACTGCACCAGAATTGACTGGACCAAGATACTCAGCTACAAGATTGGCAAGGAAATGCAGAATGCTTAAAAGCTGGCTATAGGATTCTTCAGTGTGTGGAAGGAAAAGGATTCAGTGTTGGAATATGATAAATAAGTGACTTATAAACGAGTAATATTTTTCTAGGGCTTTCAAAGTTAACTGATTTTCTAGCCTCATAGAATATTGTTGAACCTACCTTGTGGTTCTCCATTATCACTGTATCTTCTAGTGTAAATCTTTTTTTCCCCTGCTACATTTAATGGAGAGATCTATCCTGAAGTCATTTTACTGTTTAGAAAATTTTCCTAGCCATGAATTCCTGTTACTGATTTAAACAGAAAATATGGTCAGTAGGTTTTTTTGTTGTTTTTAACCCCTATTCTTCACAGCACTTCTGGTACCTTCAGTAGTTTTTACTGATTCACCAACATCTAAAGAGGCTATAATACAAACTGGCTAAATGGAAGACACATTCATCCTTCTCCCTCTGACTGCTTTGATCATCATCTATAACATCTTACAAATACAGTTTGCAAGAAGTTTAAATGGGGACTTTTCAGGTCTATTTCAGGGCAGGGCAGAGGAAATTTTCTAAAATTTCCTTGATACTCAGATTCCCTGGGGAATTTTGTTTTTAAATCTGAAGACTTGAACCACATTTCCAACACATGAATGTTTGCTTCCCGCCCCCCTCCCCACCTCCATTCTCGCATTGTTTTCTTCTCAAGTACCAAGTAGTTAGAAACAACTACATTTTTAGGGAAGTTTTACCCATTTATATTTTTGTTTCCTCTACAAGAACTGTTGACATATTGTGGATATGCTAGAGTATGAAATTTAAACAATACAGATCTTGAAGAAATAATAGGTATTGTGGGCTTTAAGATTTTGTGGCAGGATTGTAATATAAGCAAATTAAACAGACAACTGTGTAAATCACAGAAACTAAAAATGAATCAGAGTAAAAAGCATAACTTTGAGGCAGTATCTTTCTGTAACCTGTTATTTTAAGGGAATATAGTGTTTTCTTCTAAATAGATATAAAACTTGTTCCAAATTACTCTTCCTTGATCCAGCCTGCCAAGAACTCATGTGACTGTGATATAAGCAACCCTTCCCAGGTTTATTGATGGGTATGTTTATGATCTCAGAATATTCAGGTAACAGAGATAAGATATGACAACTGGTAATTGTAGATTCATTTACATTGTTTATACTTCTATTACCAGGCCTTAAGGGAAGGTCAGTTTTTTAAAAACTAAGTAGTGGCTTCCTACCTGTCTCCAAATAATTGTCAATACCGAGGATGTTTGTGCTTTGTTTTTGCTCCATAATACAGTCAGGTGACAGTTTGTTTCTAAGTGAAAGCTATATAAACATTTTTATTTCAAATAAAACGTATTTGTATAAAAAATTCTCTGGATTGCTATTGGGCTGCCATTCTCCTGACACTGAATGAGGGGTGGAGTGCCCAAATGACAGGATCCTATAAGACAGCGCTGGGGGACCAGCTGTTAGAAGGTCTTCTCTATGCCAGCAGGTGTGATAACTTGAGTTCATCTATGTAAATTATGATGTAACTAATATGAGTCTTCTGTCCATATCCCTCTAGGAAAGAGAGTACTGTGCCAGGCCTAGACTGGACATCATTCAGCCACTTTCTGAGACCTGTGAGGAGATCTCGTCTGATGCTCTGACTGTCAGAGGCTTTCAGGAGAATGAATGCAGGGATTACCATTTAGGTGAGACATATCAGAGAGCTGGCTCCTATGATTTCTTAGATTTATGCTCTTTTCCTTTGTGCTCAGCCCTTGCAAGACAGAATTGAAATGAAGGTGCTGAAAAGACCTTAGAGAATATCTGAACAGGCCTCTTCAATTACATACCACAATATCTAGGCCCAAAAATTTTGCAGAGCTTTCCTGAGCAGCTTTTGCCAAAGGCTACTGTAGTAAAAAGATACTACAGTTCCCCCACCCCCCCCAAAAAAAAAATGCCCTGATAGGACAGAGATGAGAAATAGTCTCTATTTCCTTTGGTATTCTTTTCTGTTGTCCGAACTATTTAAGTGGCATGTAACTTGAGGACAAGCTTCATGACTCTGATTGTCATATTGCCTCCAACTTTATTTCCCCAGAAGGTTTGCTGCTTTGGGATGATAGAGTTGTCTGTCTATTACTAACCAACTACTTAAAACTGAGAGGAACCCTACCAAATCACCAGGCCTTAGATGAATATTTATAAAGTAAATAGCTTCATTTCAGACTGCTCAGAAATAAAGGAGAATTGTTGCTATTTAGTCATGCCAAGGAATCTCTGTTTCAATATATTGTAAAATATATTGAGGGAAATTGTCGAGTAACCTTTTTAGAGGTTCTTCCTTATTTTAGAAATAATTGTCCTTTTTTTGTTTTCAGGACATTTAGAGTTGCTATTTTGGCCAAAGTAGTGAGGGAGAAATATTCTGTGTGTTTGGTATTTCTGATATGATGCCCCTAATTGGTTAAACATGTGAGAGCAAATCTGGACTTGGCAAAAGTGACTGGTTCACAACAGTTTTGGTACTTTATTCAGAGCAAACTGTGCTGCACACTTAAAAGCCCTTCAGAACAGGTTTTGTAATTGAATTTGGTGAGAAACCCTCAATATTAGCACTGTAGGTAGCATGCTGAAATGACAGATCATGTCCCCTGGGCTCAGATAGCTGTCATTTATGCTTTAGATGACCTTGATGAGAAGGACACATTTATCACTAAGTGAGGTAATTGTTCTGTAAAAATAGAACAGTAATATAGATGGCCATAAATAAAGTTTATATGTAGTAGATGAATTCCAATATGCAATAGACATGGGAAATTCTGGACACTATATTTTTTACCTGAAGTCATAATATTAATGTATTAAACAGAATTTTAAACGTATCTTATTTTTTTTAAGTTTTATATAGTATTTTCCTCTTAATCTCCCTTTTTTTCCCCCATTCTTTCTCTCTTGTTTCCTTCCTTTTTGGGTAATTTTGCACTTATATATATTTGAAGACACTGAAATATATTCTGTCATTCTCTACCCTATCTTCCTCTTTTTCCTTCCAGCAGAGTCAAGTATACATGATTGCAAAGTTAGATAATTTTCACTTACACTGAAATAGGAAAGCTTACCAGGTCCCATGAAAGCATTGCCACATTCGTCATGTCAAGTCACCCAAGTGACTTTTCTTCTCTCCCTCCAGTTTACTCTGAAGGAGAATCACTCTTCTACATTGTGAGTCCAAGAGACGTCGTAGTGGCCAAAGAACGAGACCAAGATGATCATATCGACTGGCTTCTTGAAAAGAAGAAATATGAAGTAGTTTTCACTTTAGATTCTTGCAAGTATTGACCTAGATATAACAGAAGATAAAAGATCTTTTTTATTTGCTTTTTTTTGAGGCTAGTTTTTTTTTAATAAATGTATTTTTTTATTGTGAAAATATTGTACAGAGGGGTTACAATTACATGGGCAAGATTATGAGTACATTTCTTATCAAGCATTGTAGCCTCCCCCTTTGTTTCTCCTTCCCATCCCTTCGCATCCCCCCTCCCCCCCGGGCCCCCCACATCTCATTGTTGCAATGGGTCCTCCTATATCCCTGTTTTAACGATTTGTTTTTTTCCCTTCCCCTCCACATATACCAACATCATATATAGTGAAAGCAGGGGTTATACCATGGGGGAGGGACATACAAAGCAACAAAGACATAATCTTATAAATATGTTAGAAACAATTGCATGAAAGATCTCTTTTTTTTTTTTGTCAGTGGTGGGAAGATCTTTACATTATAAGCTTTACATAGTTGAATTAGAGTGCCACAAGCCAAAAACATGTAGGAAACCAGTAACTTTCTGATGTTTATGTCAAAAATTTAAAAACAAAAAGACTACAAGAGGTTGACAGTTAAGTGGGGAGGGTTGGTGGGAGAGGGAGGGAGTGGATAGGATCTGGCCTATGAGCTTTTGTCATATTTGTATTTGTCTATGAAAGGTGATTCTAGTATTCTAATGTGTAAATTAATTCACATGGAAATAGCAAAAGTGAGCCGGGTGCCAGTGGCTCATGCCTGTAATCCTAGCTATTCAGGAGGCTGAGATCTGAGGATTTTGGTTCAAAGCCAACCTGGGCAGGAAAGGCTGTGAAACTCTTATCTCCAATAAGCAACTAGAAAACCGGAAGTAGTGCTGTGGCTCAAGTGGTAGAGCGCTTGCCTTGAGTGCAGGGACAGCACCCAAGCACAGAGTTCAAGCCCCACAACCAACAAAAAAAAAAAGCAAAAGTGTTTATTTTACATACTTTCATCTATTTTAATTCAGTGGAGCTTTTTGAACCAGTGTTGAAACTTCCAGTGCTTTGAGCAGCAGCCACAGGAAGAGAGGCTTCATTCATGTAGTCCAGAAAATAAAAGTACCATCAACATGGTGCTTATAACTACATTAACTTTGTCTCCATCTCTCCCCTTTTCTCTTTCTCTCCTCTGCTTGTTTTACCATGTCCATATACATGTAGGAAGCCTTGATGGCAGCTGAAATTAGCCAAAGGAACATTAAAAGACATAAGATTCTGGTAAGTGTGTAGTTTCAATATTTAAAGCTATCTTTTACTAAGTAATAACGAGGCTGAAAGTAATTTGGAAAGTGCAGACTCTTCTCTTTGCAGAGGAACTTACTTCAAACTAATGTTCTCACCTATGAGGTCAAAATAGGTGTCTTTATTGAATCAGTTTCTGCTTGTAAACAAGAATTTTTTACACCTGCTAAGAGGTAGTTGTAGATAATTTGGAAACTATATTTGTGAAATGAACTTTAAATACAGAACTTGCCAGTCATACGTATGGAAGTTTCTTTAAATCATAGGTAAAAATCACATTACCACAACACTTATCGAAAGAGGGGTTTCTTAAAACTAGATTGCTTTGGTGGCTCTGTGATAACAAACTCAGTTGATTTTGTTATGGAGACTAACCTAGGACATCAAATACATTTTTATTACCTTGTGGGTTCTGGAAAAATACAGTGGCAGAAAGCCCATTTCATTGCTAACTGTGGCAGTGACTGTGCAGATGGAGAGCAGGCATGAAATTTCTGCTGTGTGTGAGGGGCCCTCAGGGAACATGGAGCCAGCTTCCTAGTCTGTAAACAGAAGCTAGAAACTGAGTTGCAGCACAAACTCTTTCGTCCTACTCCTTCCCTATCTTGAACTTCTCTGTAAAACTCCACGTTGAAAATACAAAGAAAAGGAGTCTGATGCAGATGTGGCCAGAGAGAGGCCAGCTGAGGTGGAGAGAGAGGGCATCTGGTGGTCAAGTGGAAACTGATAAGTCCTGAAGAGGTATGGGAATGGGGAAGACGATCTCATGAGGCATCCTGGTGGAAAGAAATTTGAATTTTAAAAAATCGATTCCAGAGAGCTAAAAAATACCAGCTAACAAAAATATATCAATCAAGGGCTTGAATTTGGATCAGCCCACCCAGGGCTAGAGCATAAGTCAGACAACATGGGGGGGGAGGGTGTTTCTGTCAGGAATGTTGTCATTCCAGGAATGATGACATAAAAAGCAGATTCGGACCTGCCAGAGGTAAGCTGTTTCCTGGGAGAGGAGAGCATTCAGGGTATAGAGTTAAAAGCTGACATGGTTGAGGTAAGGTCAGAAAATCCAAGCAATTTCAGCTACTCAGGTACACCGAACTTGGTAATATGGATGTACCCAGTGAGTTTTCTGTTGATAGATTTTTATTCTCAATGTGTTAGAGGGAATAAAAAAAGTAAGTAGGTGATGATAGAGTTGAATATAGACCATCAGGTGAGCTGTGAGTAGAAGAGTGTGAAGCCTGTAGCCAAGTGCCATGTAAGGGAGATGCTTAGGCCTGCCTGTGCTAAGGGAAAAGAGGTAGAAGAGGTCTGGCACTCGAGGTGCACAGAGAATGAAGTGGAGGACACAGTGATTACACAAGGCGGGAGGGGTGGCGGGATGGGCCTTGAAACAGGTTACAAAGGTCTGTATTCAGAGAAATAGTGTAGACACCCTTCCTTATCTCAAGTTCCTGCAGATATCAAGTATGACTTACCACATAGCAATTACAGAAGACAATGTAATAAACAGTGAATATGTCCCTCCACTCTTGAAACAAGACTGTCCCATACACTAAATTCTGTGTAGTCCTATGTCATTTCATACCAGGTGTGCAAAGAAGAAATGGGCTCCTGCCATTTCTGTCATCCAGGAGGAACTTCCATCTATACCTTTGGTACATAGAGAAGTTAAAGCCCAAGCTTTGTTTTGTATGCCAAGTTTAAGCATCCATGAAAATGCTGGAAATAATGCTTTGTAAGAAGGATCTGGGGAGATCAGCAAGAACTGTCGCCCATTGTACAGTAGTAGCACTGCCATCCAAATCCTCTCAGAACCCAGAGGAGTGAGTGAATCCACAGCAATGCTCAAAAGCGGTCATCCTTGCCGTCAGCCCAGCATTTTCATCTGTGAACTTGGAACTCTGAATGGCTTGTTTTTTCCAAACGAATTTAGTTTAATGTTTCATATTTCTTCTTAACCTAATAGTTGATCATTGCATATTTTTCTTACAACAGATCTTCAGACGTGGGGTAGAGGAGGTTTCCAGATGCAAGCCTGAAAAATAGAAATTTTTATCCAGTGACAACATGGAAGTGTTAGACCATGTTTTTAGTTTCCTTTGCAGAAAATCTTAAGAGGGCAGCAGATTAGAAGTCTTTAAAATAGCAATGCTGTGTCTTTTCTTAAACCTGAATATCCAAATTTGTTTTTTAAGGTACAAGTACATTTAAATAAATATGCTAGAAGACACAGCAAGCATAATTATGTAAAGCAGCAGGCATCTGGACAGGTTTCAGACTAACAGGATAGGACCCCAGTGTCACAGCTCACTAAGAAGCTGAGACTCAGTTTCCCAGCTGAATTATGAAATCCTTTCATTTGCTTTTCCCTAGGATATTGGTTTGGCATATATAAATCACTTGATAGAGAGAGGAGACTATGACACAGCAGCACGGTAACGATGTTTCCATGATTATTTATTAATATTAATGTGAATAAAAAGAGGACACTCATTGCAGCTTACATTTTTTTTGTTTTTTTTTTTGGGGGGGGTCCGGTTGTGGGGCCTGAACTCTGGGCCTGGGCGCTGTCCCTCAGCTCTTCAGCTCAAGGCTAGCGCTCTACCACTTGAGCCACAGCGCCACTTCCGGCTTTTTTTCTTTTTGCTTATATGGTGCTGAGGAATTGAACCCAGGGCCTCAGGCTTGCAAGGCAAGCGCTCTACCACTGAGCCACCTTCCCAGCCCCTACATTTTTTTTTTTTTTTAGTATTAATGGTTCCAGTCACAAAACAGATTCACACACACACACAAACCACTTTCCCCAAAGGGAATTGATTTAGCTGATGTTTTAATGAGAGGTGTGTCAAGGAGAAAGTATGTGTAATATTCCTGTTGATAAAGTAAAAAGTTAATGTGCCAGTTTTGTGGTTCTGGCAGATGACACAAGACTCTGGGATTAGACCTAAGGAACATCTTAGGAGCTGATATGGCCAGAGCACTCCTGAACCAGAACTAGTAGCAAGTAGATGAGCCTTTTACCCCAGACCTGCAGTCCCTACTTCTCATAGCCGAGTAGTGTCCCACTGGCCCTGCCTAGCCATGGTTTGTGTTACTGATAGGAACCCTGAATGTAGGACATCTTTTCTAATGGGCTGTTCTGGAAGAATTCATTGCCCTCATTGTGCTGGTCAGTAGTAAGACTTGCCGTTTGCCTGGAAGGAGACATTGTGTCCTGGGATTTCTTGGGCTATTTGCATTATACACAACCTGGAAATACTGTCCCAGAACAAACAAGGAGAATTGGCCTCCCAACCAGAGGGTAGCAGTTGGATGGAAGAGTCAGACCCTCGAGTCATGGGTTTCAGGGGTCTGTGCTAGGCAGGAAATAAGAATGAGGTCATGTGGTCCACTGAGAGCCCCTGGTACTGCAGTGTGTATCCTGAAAGACCTCAGGACTGCTTCTCCCCAAGGGAGTTTAAAGAATGTGTGTTCCTTCATGGCGTAAATAAGGTTTGACTCAATTACATGAACAGTTCCTGAGGGTTGACTTTGTGGCCCATGTTCAAAACCACTCAGGAAGGAACTGACAGTTGAGAGAGGGTAAGTTTTCTTCCAGGTAAGAAGGACCCCAAACCAGCAGTGCTCTACAGAAATAGATGCTCTGGAGAAGAAAGTTATTGGGGAAAACTCCTAATTGTAGTCTTCTAAAAAAGACTCATCATTATGTTAAATACTTTGTTTAATTTTCATTGTTTCTGTCAACCTCAGTAGCCAAAGTAAGAGATTAGTACTTCTTATTCATTGGTGCTGGAGATAGAAGTTTGTCAAAACTCAGAGAGGTTGGGCTGGGAAGGTGGCTCAGTGGTAGAGTACTTGCCTTGCATGCATGAGGCCCTGAGTTCGATTCCTCAGCACCACATAAGCAGAAAAATCCACAGTGGTGCTGTGGCTCAGGTGGTAGAGCACTAGTCTTGAGCTGAAGAGCTGGGGGACAGTGCCCAGGCCCAGAGTTCAGGCCCCACACCCGACAAAACAAAAACAAAAAAACTCAAGACAAAAAACAAAAAAGAGAGGTTAATCTTAACCACTGTGGAAAATGTCCATTTATTCTCTTTTTTTTTTTTCATATATACTTCATTTCCCCCGGGGATGTTTTTACTGCCAGCAAATGCCAGAAAATTCTTGGGAAAAATGCACCACTCTGGGAATATGAAGTTTATAAATTTAAAGAAATTGGACAGCTTAAGGTACGCACAGCTTTATGTTTGACTTGTAATTTTTGCATGTAGTTTATTGAGATAGAAATAAAATTAGTAGCAGGCAGTTTTATACTGAGGAGTAACAGCATGAAAGAAAAAGTAAACTTTGAATAATTTGTTTCAGAATATGAAGTAGTTTATATTTTGTAGAAAATATAAATATCTGTGTAATTTTTACTTACATGATATGTTTGATTTCTTAGTTGTTTCCAGCTTTCATTGTATGTGGATAAAGTTTTCATGTTTATTCTAATGATTTTGGGAAATAAGAATACTTCTATATAGTAGATTGTAAAATGTAAGACTTCTTCAAATTTATAGAAGAATTACTGTAAAGCAGAGTACATTTGTTAGCCATGTTTTCAACATTCAGATAGTATTTACCTACTAGAAGACAAGTGACAAGACTTGACTGCCTAGCTCTAATGAATAAATTGCCTTAGTATGTAACATTTCTATCAATCAATAAAATAAACACCCAGGGCACACCTGTGAGGATCATAGTTTGGGGCTGGCCAGGGAAAATATTAGCAAGACCCCATTTTAATGAGAAAGCTAGGTATAGTGGCATGCTCCTATGATCTCAGATGCAAAGAAGACATAAGTAAGAGGACATCATGGTCAGAGGCTAGCCCTGGGCAAAACCCTATCCAAAAAATTGAACAATAAAAGGCTGGGGATATGGCATATTGGTTAGAGTACCTGCCTAGCAAACATGAGGCCCTGAGTTCAAATACCAGTACCAACAAAAAGCTGAAAAAGCTTTTTACCTATGTTTTTTTAAAACAAAACTTTTGTGATATAATAGGCATGTGAGCCTTTTGAATATTCTGCCATGATTATATATGTACTTTTTTGAAAGTCCCAGTTATTGCTTCGCCTATACATGCCACATAAACGTTCTCAGCATCTCTCCTCAGCTTCTGCTCTCAGCTTCTGCTGAGAGACTATCTAGTCATTGGGCTTCAGGACCCAGACTTCAATTTTCCTTGTAGATAGACTGCAGATGTTGCTAACTCAGAGTAAATCCATATTCTATCAAGATTTGGTCCTTCTCCTGTGAACCTGTGCTTATGACATACTGTATGCTCATTCTCCCAGTGTAATAGCTCCGAGCCGCTGCTGTTGATGAGAATTTGTCACTCTCGCTACCTACTCTCCAGTTTTGAAAGTTTTAGCACATCAGTCCCAATGGGCCCCTCCTATTCCCTTTGGAACCACTGCTCCCACCCTTGTGGGGGCCATTGCAAGATCTCCTGAGAAATCTAGGGACAATCCTAGTCCAGAGATCACTGTTCAGAATATAAATTCGGACTCTGACTTCTATTGGCTGTTACTTCACTCCTACCTACAGGATAAAATTGGAATTCCTCCCATGGTCTCACATCCCTTCCTCCCTAGCCTCTTGTCCCATCTGTGACCTCCTCTGGCAAGTCTGGGCCCCTTGGGCCTCCCTGAACACATGTGTGTTCGTGTGCTCCTGTGGCTCCTGCCATGTGCCTTCCTCTACTTTCTTTGCCCAGTAGTCAGGCCTTGGTCCATAGAATCCTCCTCTGTAGCAGTTATTTAGCCCTATGGCATTGCTCACCACAGCCTATTGCCATTATCTCCTTAAGGATCTGCAAGTTTTCCCTCAGGAGCTGTGAGCTCCCATCCCCAGTACCAGGCATAGCGGTGGGTGACGTGTAAGGCACGAGAGGATCATTAGGCAGAATTTGGACACAACATTGGAAATATTTGAGGACACAGATGTATTTTTCTTAATTTCAAAAGATAAAATTGAGCTGTTGAAGACGGATACAGCAAGTCACTGAGGAGAGAAAAGATGACCCCTGCTCTGATTACTGAATTGTTGTAACCTTCATGGCCCTCAGTCTCCTCTTACTGAAGATTTTCAGTAAGAAAAAAAAATAGACACTGACTTTGGCTATTTTTTATCCATTGATCAGGAAAAAGAAAAATAAAGGCTAGCCTTGGCTGTTTTTTATTCATTGGTGTATACTTACATACATGTAGGTATCTGTGTGTGTGTGTGTAAACTTTTGAAAATATATTGTAATTTGTTGTTAGAAAATAAGAATTCTTTTGGATCTTTTCTTAACAGTTTCCCAAAGAAAATTCTGCTTTTATGTTTTCTGCATGATTGGAAACAGTTTTGTCGTGGCACTTTTTAAAGGAACTTTTTATCTTTCTTCCCCTAGGCCATTAGTCCTTATTTGCCCAGAGGAGATCCGGTTCTGAAACCACTCATCTATGAAATGATCTTACATGAGTTTTTGGAAAGTGATTATGAGGTGCGGTATATGGAAGATGTTTAAAAATGTAGAGATTTGACTTACATGATTTTGTCACAGTTCTTTCATATGATTTGACTCTTAGGCTGTTTTAAATCCCCTTCACCAAAGTTATCCTACAGATTGTTGTCATCTCTGGAAAACTTTTTAGCCAAAGTAAAAGAAATAAGTGTAATTTCAATCTCAGGCTTGTAGTATTTTGCTCCTGAATATTTTAGAGTATCTGTCTTGTTAAGACTATTAAGAAAGTTACAGATACTTTTTATTGTTTAAGGTCTTATAAATAATTCATACTTTAGTTCCCATTAATCTCAACTTACAGTTTGATTTTGAATTAAATTACCCCCAAGAAATAAACAAGTAGTATTCTATTTTTGATAGTATGTGGATGAGAATTTTGTGCTGCTAATAGCATTAAAAGTCAGTTTACTAACAATATATAAGTAATTAGAAAACAAACCAAGCTGGGTACAGTAGAATACATCTATAATCCCATACTTGGGAGGCTAAGGCAGGAAGAATATGAATTTGAGGCCAACCTGAGAAAATTAGCAAGACTTTCCTAGCCACTCATCCCAAATCTCCCTGAGCCTGCCCATTCCCCTGAAATAAAGATACTTCTCTAAAATATTTTCTTCCTAAAAAACATAAGAAGCAATATGCTTTTCTTGCAGGTAATGATGCCCTATAATGTGTTTGTATTGTGATTCCAGCCATATAGCTAGTTTCCAATCTTTGCCTATTAATTTATAACCAAGCAGAAGTGTGTTAAATTCTTAAGTTTTGTTTTCATAGTATTAGTGAAATATGTGTGAGCTTAAAAATGGCATGATTTCTATAGCATTTCTTTTGGGGGGGGGCGTGGTTCGGTCGTGGAGCCTGAACTCTGGGCCTGGGCGCTGTCCCTCAGCTCTTCAGCTCAAGGCTAGCGCTCTACCACTTGAGCCACAGCGCCACTTCCCGCTTTTTTCTTTTTGCTTATGTGGTGCTGAGGAATCGAACCCAGGGCCTCATGCATGTAAGGCAAGCGCTCTACCACTGAGCCATCTTCCCAGCCCTGTGGCATTTCTTTCAATGCACACTTCCTCACCTTTGACTTACTGTGGCAGGCGTTGTTCTATCCCCTGCTTGCTCTGTCCTTACAGTTAGTTCTCTGGCTATGTCCTTCAAATACTCATTATGGCCACTGGTCGATGGTGGCAGTGCTTTTTCACTTTTATTCAAGGTGCATGAAGCCAGTCAAGCAGACAGAAGCTTAGTGTGGAATGGTTGCCATGGACTCATCCTTTAAATCACAATCACCACACTCCTTATTCATTTTGTCTTTTTTTTTTTTCCCTGTTCCTGGGGCTTGAACACAGGCCCTGGGTGCTGTCTCTGAGCTTTTGTGACCAAGATAGGGCTCTACCACTTGAGCTCTACATCCAGCCTTTTGGTGGTTAATTGGAGATAAAAGTCTCACAGACTCTCCTGTCCAGACTGGCTTTGAACTACGATTCTCAGACCTCTCCTCCCATGCAGCTTGGATTAATAGGCATGAGCCACCAGCACCTGGCTTGTCTTGTTTAGAAGTAGGTCATATGATGAGGGTTTTGTTTGGATAGGAAGGAGGGAAAGCAGAGCCATGCTTTTTTCTTTGCTTGAACAGAATTGTTTCTATTCTCAGGACTACTGATAGTTGCCCATTTGGTAGACTCTTTACAGGCTATTTCTTCTCATACATTGCGAAGTCTTAAGAGAAATTTCATCCAAAGTAATCTTTTAGTTAATGAATATTTTATGTTCTGTTTGCATTTCCTCCCCAAATCCATAGAGTCAAATTGCAATCATGCTAACATGCAGAAAGGTTGTGGTTTAAATGACAAATGCAGGTCTATTACTGTTTCTCTTCATCCTTTTCAAGGGTTATCTTAGTTGAAATTGAATGACATTTCAGTGAAAACATTATTACTGGTCCTTTTGTTTTCTTCTTACCAAATCCTGGTATTGTACAGAAACAACTTTTGCCAGATTGTGTTCACTTTCAAATATTTAAACTAATTTACTAGTTGTCTACTAAAGAATTAGTGGAGTTAGTTAATATTAATAATATGGCTCTGTTTAGTAATTTGGACATTTTTACCCCTTTCTTTGCTGACGTCTAAATAAGTCTAATTTTTTTACCAAACAAAACCAGTAAGTTAACTACACAAATTTTAACTTATGAGCACAGAAGTTGAGAAGCAGAAGACATAGGCAGTTTAGGCTAGGCTACTGGCCAAGAATCAGCCATGGGTGGCAAACAGTGTCAAATCAGGAAAGCTGGGGTTTCTCTCTGAGTCATAAAATTTGGGATCCAAAGATAGAGCTAGGGATTAAGACTTAAGCCATAGTCCTAAAACCCAACACAAACCAGAGTTAGAAGCCACAGTAGAAGGAAAACAAAGACTAACTTGTTACAGGTTTAGAGCCCCTGTGGGAGGAGTCTGTCCCAAGTGGGAACACCCAGCAGCCCAGACCTAAAGTGTATAGAAAGCGGTAGGAGTGAAGGTGACTTAGATCATATTTGGAAGATGTTAGTGATGTCATCCAGATGTGGTAGTCTACAGCAGAGCTAACCTTTGTGTGGGCTGTGGCACCTGTTGTCGTATATTTCATCAGGCACAAGTGGATGCCTGCCTTCCAGGAACAGTAAGTGGAGGACTATACAGTGATTCTCCAGCCCTCTTTTCACTTCCTGCAAGCTCACAGTCTAAAAGCTAACTGAGCTCTTTATTGACCAAAGTTGTAATCATACATTCACGTCTAAGCATTGTTTATTTGGGTTGTTATCCTATTTTTGTGTTGGAAAAACACCATTTTCCTCTGTTCTCACACCATCCCAGAGCAGAGGACTTCTGTGACTCAGAAGTATAAGGTTTTACCAGCAAGCAGGCCATCTATTTTGCAGCAAACACTAGATGGGCATCCGCAGTCCACTTCAGTTCTGACATAATCTGGATTGACCTCCAGTACCTTCTCCTGCCAGGTCAAGCTCCAAGTCCTTTATCTGTGCGTCTTGATTGGCTATCCATGGAGGTTTCCACAAACTTCCTCAGGTTTGATTAACTCAGGCCAGCATGTTCAGCACCACAGATATGGAAAAGAGATGCGCAGGTCAAGGCGTGCATGGGGCACAGTGTTCCTGCACCCTCTCTGAGGGCACTGCCCTCTGAGAATGTATCATCTTTGCTGATCCAGAAGCTTCCATGGGCTCTGCTATAGATGAGGTTTTTGGAGCTTTCTTTGCATGAATACACTGGCTACCAGACTATAGAGCGAAACCCCAGGAGGCCTACCTGGTGAGACTTCTCAGCATGCCATGCCCTCCTCTGGGTGTTGATAGGAAACCCCACCCCCTGGAATGAGGAGGGACTATGGTGACTGAGTCTCTATATGTATCCTGGACTGACAAGGTGAAAACCAAAGTGTGTACTCCATCCCATCATGCCTGATTGTAGTGTTCTTTTCTTCTGTTGTTTACTTTGGTTAGGGTTTTGCCACACTCATCAGAGAATGGCCTGGAGATCTGTATAACAATTCCGTAATAGTCCAAGCAGTTCGGGATCACCTGAAGAAAGACAGTCAGAACAAGACATTACTTAAAACGCTGGCAGAATTGTGAGTATGTTTTCCTGCTTTCTCCCTCCCCCCACCCCCAGATCAATATATATTGAAAAGTTTCTCATGCTTAACATTTGGCAAACTGAAGGGTGAGGGTGCTTTTTGTTACCATTTTTCTACATGTACTCCTAATTTTAAAAACTTTTTTATAAATCTCAAACAATTAGAAGATAAGGACAGTGGGTGAAACTGTTTCCCAGAACTAGTGAATATTAATGAAAAGTTTTTCTATTGCCAGGTATACTTATGATAAAAACTACGGCAATGCTCTGGAAATATACTTAACATTAAGACATAAAGATGTTTTCCAGTTGATCCACAAACATAATCTTTTCAGTTCTATCAAGGACAAAATTGTCTTATTAATGGACTTTGATTCAGAGGTAAGGTGCTGATTAGTAGTGATAAACTCTGTCTCATCATTAGACATCTCTATGGACCGCTTAGCTTGGCCTCCATATGCTCACTGATCATAGCTGGGACTTGCCTTCCCATGCTCGGTGTTATAAGTTAGTTTAGTACTTGTATTCAGGCATCCTTTGTTTGATATGATTATTCTTTAAAAATAATTACCTTTTGGTGTAGAACTTGCAAAGATGTCTGTCTGTCTGTCTGAAGTACTTTTTAGCCAGAGATATGCTGGGACAGTAAAATCCCTATCTAGCAAACATAACACCCTGAGTCAAAACCTAGTACCTCCTAAAAATTCCCAAAGTAATTTTTAGTAAAACATTCTATATGTTTCATCGAAACTAAGAAACTTGGTGTATGCTTTGGGTCATTTAACCCTCTTGTTCCATGTCCCAGAATTTAAATTTAAGTGAACTTCTGTTTAGATCCTCTTGTTACTGTTTTATTTTCTGGCACTCACAGATCCAGCATGTGTGTGTCCATTGGTCTCAGTGATACTTAGGCCCAGGAAATATAGAATGTGTTATTTTGTCATAGTTTAGATTGAACAGTGGAACCCCACTCCACCCTTCATAGTTCACAGTGGTTCTTACAAAGTGATAGTGTCTCTCAGCCCCTCTCATTCCCTTTATTCATCTTCTCCACACACACACACACTCCTTCCCCCGCCCTCACACTTCTCCTCATAGTCTATCTTATTGAGGAAATAGAAGTTTTGTTTTTGTTTTTGTTTTGCCAGTTGTGGGGCCTGATCTCTGGGCCTGGGCACTGTCCCTCAGCTCTTCAGCTCAAGGCTAGTGCTCTACCACTTGAGCCACAGCGCCACTTCCAGCTTTTTCTGCTGAAATAGAAGTTTTAAATAAATCTAGAAGCAGAAGCCCAAAAGCTCCAAGAGGCTTATTGCATGTTTAAGTTACACTACCAGGACTGTGATGTACAGTAGTAGTCATCTATTCAGACAACTCAGTGAAGGTTTGAGTCATTGGAAGAGAAGCTCATTTTGTGTTTACAGTGATGAGATACTATTGAGAGTCACAAGAGAACTGGCAAAGGTACCTGATGAGACTAGAATGTGGCAGATGTTTTGAATATATCAGGATGCTTTTATTTAGCAAGTTACACGCCAAACATCATCTTAGTATATGCAAATTGCTCAGACCTCAGAGTGAAACATATTCGGAAATACGTATCTCTGTAAATGTCATATATAAGAGCTATTGTAAAGCTAGGTGCTCCTCCACAAGCCCTCACCGTTAACTGCAGTTGTGTATGCACTGCATTGTGTTTTTCATGTAGCAGTTTTTCAGTGACTATTTTCTTATATTTCAGAAAGCTGTTGACATGCTTTTGGACAATGAAGATAAAATTTCTGTAAGTATCTTGTTATTTTTATATCTAGAAGTCCTTTTTCTGTTGCTAGTAACACCATAATACATACTGGGTAACTTTGAGAGGTAGGATGTTTCTTTTGACTCAGTGCACTGGTCCAAGTTCAAGGTGATGCATCTGGTGATGCCCTCTTGCTGTCGCAAGGCCCTGTAGAACAGCCCATGGCAAGAGACCGGGGGCGGGGGGGAGCAGCGGGGGAGAGACACATATGAGGCCCAGCAGTGCTCTTGTAAAAGAGAGAAGTGGCATGGAAGATAACTGGGAGGGGAAACTATCTGTATCTTTTATCTACAAAAGACCTGCAGTCTTTTTACAACTATCTCCTCTCGTTTGCATCTACTCTACTCTGGGATTAACATTAATCCTTTTTCCACTTCGGTAGGGTTCCTCCACCTTTCAGGACCATCATATTAGGGAACCAAGCCTCCACAGGGAATAAATGACACTTAAATCATGACATGCATTTATGAATGAACATCTGAAACTACTTGAGCTAGAAGGAAGAGAGATGTTCACTGGATAATTTTACCACTGTGTTTGTCTTCCCAACTACATTTAATCTTTGTTTTCTTCAGATTAAAAAGGTAGTAGAAGAATTAGAAGACAGGCCAGAGTTGCAACATGTAGTAAGTGTTATTGTCTTCTTTGCCTTTGTTTTAAAGATTTTTTTCTATTTTAAATTAGTATATATTAATTGTGCAGAAGTATTGGTAAGGATGCATGGAGTGGGGAGAAAAAAACCTTTATACCTAGTTGTGGGAACACAAATTAGTGTGGCTTCTAAGAAATCAGTGAAGACTACAAATAAAGCTACCCCCTCTTGAGTATATAGCTGAAGAAATGTAAGTGTGCAGACTTAGAGGCACTTGCAGCCATGTGGACTGCAGTACTATCTTTCTCCCTTTTCATGGAACAGTAGACCATAGCACCTTTCAGTACTGGTGGGTGTTACAATGGGAACTTCTCACAAAGGTCACTGTGCAGATCGGCAGTCTGACTGCAAACAATCCCCTGAAATTGCTAAACTGTGGCAAATACTAAGAATCCAAGGCTTAATTGCAGGACAGGCATGTGAACTTTGGTTTATAATCGAATATGGTCATTTTAGTGCTTCATACTAGGAATCTAGAAGTAGGCTCCTTCCCCCATAAGTGCCATTAAATATAACCAGGTCATGAATTACTGCAAAAGCCAAGTATACTCTGTGGATATTGAGTCCTCCTGCCAAGGAGACACACACAGCTGTTTTGCACTCAGTGCCGCAGAGTGGTCAAAGATCAGATCCTCATTTCATCCTCACACACTTGACAGTGGCTAACCCATGTCCTGTGCAGTCTTGGGGGCTTGTCAGTCTAGATATCCTTATGACCACTTCAATCCCATATACTGTACTATCAGGGAGTAAAGCAGGAGCAGCTATTTTCTATGCCCTTTAAACTTGTAGAAGAAAAACTTACAGTGGCCAAGGAAAGTCTAATGGTAGGAACAAGGATATCAGCTACATGGCACATTCCTTTCTTTCCCCATTTCCTTCATTCCAGGAGGAGGCTAGGGCAGAGGTAGGGGGTAGAGCATTTTTTTCTCCCATTAGTATTTATGGGTTATCTTGTCCCTTGTAGTATTTGCATAAGCTCTTCAAGAGAGACCACCATAAGGGCCAGCGCTACCATGAAAAACAGATCAGTCTTTACGCTGAGTATGACCGACCAAACTTACTTCCGTTTCTGCGAGATAGTACTCACTGCCCACTGGAAAAGGTAAGGTGGAGACTTTCCCATTTGTGAACTTTGTAAGTAGCTCTCATCAGGGCTAAGTCATTTGTCATCCTTGGCTTTCCCTCCCTTTCCCATCCCTGTTCAAGAGGAAGACTGCTGCAGTAGCAGCTGGTTCTGCTAGGTGTGAGTGAGCCATTCTGACAAGAAATGGATTTGATGATGATGAAGAGCCCAGGAATAATGGTTTAGTCCAGGATCCAGGCCCTGGCAACCCTAAGCTGAAGTGACAGCAGAGTTGGGAGCATTGGGTCAGTCTTCCAGGGCATGGGAGGCATCTCCAGCTGAGCCTTGAGCAACGCGGACTGTCCAAAGCCAGCAGCAGTCACTCCAGCTAGGCGTCGGGTTTTCTAAGCCAGAGCTGATAACTTTGGTCCTGCACACTGTCTGCTCTACACATCTGCCTGTTTCTGTATTTCCCTAACACTCTCTGTTGCATTGTGATTGTCTGTTTACTAGTCCCTCTTTCCCATTTACCTGTACATTGTACAGGGTAATGTAACAGAAGAATGTACAGAGGAAGAATGTATAGGGTCACTGATGTCTTCATTAGAGAATATTCTTTGTCATTGTTCACGATGGGAAGTCTGTGAATGTCAAAAACAGCTCACTGCCCCTTTCTGCAGACACCCAGAGATGCTCAGGATTTCCTGACTCTTAAATGGATCTCATTCCATTTTTTTCTTAAAAGAATTCTATGTACATTTAATTATCCTAGGAACTATTTCCATTTAGGTTTAGTTGTAACAATGCTACCCTTGTAAGCAGTTCATGAACGACAAAGTGGATTGGCCAGCAGATAGCATTCAACCTAACATTAAGCGGAAGTCATAGAATAGAGAGAGGTTCACCTGTTCTATCTAAAGATAGATGCACAGCAAATGTAATCTTTTCTTTTGAATATTAAAATAGTAACATCATTTATTCTCTCAGATATCGCTGCATTAGAAGAGTCTGTCTTCCTCTTTTATTAGTTATTTGTCTTTGCTGGAGTTGAGCAATGGTTAAAAGGAGGAGTGATTGCAAATTGGCAACTGGTTGAAATCTTCAAGAACCAGATTGACCTTACTTTGAACTGATGAAACTCTGAGTCAATAGGAATGAGTCAGAAACCGATAGATACCCTGATATCCTATCAAAGGGACAATTACCTAGCTCCAGAGTCTTGAGAATTAAAATCACCACAATTCTTAAATTTAAAATCAACCACAGTTTTGTATTTTTAAGTGAGTGCTTTTTGTTGTTTTCTTTTTTTTTTCAGTTTTTTTTCTCATTTAAAAAAAATTGTTATTATTAAGTAGTTGTACAAAAAAGTTAAAATTCCTACCCCACACAGCTTCTTAAGTTACCTGGTTCTTGTTCATTTGAGAATGATGCAGAGTTTGTGGAAATTTATAACATATTATATGTGCTCTTTCATGTACATGGTTTCATTTAATCTCTACAAAAGTGCAGACAGAAGGTAGAGTGTTTTTCCATGACCAAGGTGAATCTTGGTTTGCTGAATGAAACAGCCCTCAGCCTAAAGCTGAGAAGTCAAGGGGCCACAACAAGGATCTTTGATCTTGTAAATTGAGGTCTTTGTCTTTCCATTAAAGGGAAGAATTATTTTTTTCAAGCTTGAAATTTTAGTAGGATAGTAGGAATTAACGTATTACTTAATACTGCAAGCATTGTGGGAAATGCATTACTGTCCTTTCTCCTGCAGTATAGATGTGGTTCTCAGGCTCAAATCCTGCGTTTGTGAATCTGATTTGATTATGCCTGAGAATCATTAACAGCAGAGCACCAACTTTCTAGCCTTGGTAAATTTATTCCTGAAAGTATGACTGCTCTCTGTGTCTAGCCACATTCACATGGTAACAGCTTTTATGAATTTGGAGTAATACTCTGGAAAACAGTATTCACAGATTTTCTTTTTTTTTAAAGCTTAAAGGAGGATTTACTTTAGAGGAACAAGATTAAAGTAGGGAGAAATAGGAAAAAGAGAAAGATACATTTCCTCCTTTGCTTGTGGAAAATGGAAGTTAAAAATTCCTATTCACAGATTTTCACTAAAGAATTTTAAAAGATGTTTGGCTAACAAAGTCAAGGCTAGGTTAAAGTAATGACTGAATTTATACGTGATAAGGTTATTACTCAGACTTCCAAGTCTCATTCGCACCTTTATGTTAATGAGGGGAAAAGAGTATTAAAACATTTCTTTCACATAACTTTTTACTCAGTTTGTCATGGTTCTGCTTTTTTTTTTGCTTTTATTTTTGTTCCTTTGCTTATAGGTTTGCATTTGTATGTCTGTGGTGTAGGAACCTGAGATTGCATTCTGTTGCCACTAGAGGGAGCACAAGATTCCTGCAAACACTCCAGCATGGCACAGGTCCCATTGGTCCATAGCAGAAAAATTGAGCTCTAGAAATTTTTTTTACACAAAATGTTACTAGAGATTTCTAGAGTCTATATTCCTTATTAGATGATATTTTAAGGTGTGATAAGCAGCTATTCATAAAACATTTAATAATCCAGGAAATTCTAATTTCTTTTTTGGTTTTGTTTTGTTTTTGTTTTTGTCGGTCATGGGGCCTGAACTATAGGCCTGGGCGCTGTCCCTCAGCTCTTCACTCAAGGCAAGCGCTCTACCACTTGAGCCACAGTGCCACTTCCAACTTTTTCTGCTTATGTGGTGCTGAGGAATGGAACCCAGGGCCTCAGGCATGCAAGGCAAGCACTCTACCACTGAACCACCTTCCCAGCCCCAATTGTTTTTGTTTTGTTTTGTTTTGTTTTTTTGACCAGTCCAGGGGCTTGAATACAGGGCCTGCGCACTGTCCCAAGGCTCTTTGTGCTATAAGGCTAGCACTCCACCACTTGAGCTACAGTACCACTTCCAGCTTTTTCAAATAGTTTATTGGAGATAAGAATCTCACAGGGACTTTTCTGCCCAGGCCTGCTTTGAGCCTCAGTCCTCAGATTTCAGCCTCCTGAGTAGCTAGGATTACCATCAAGAGCTACCAGTGCCTGGTTAGAAATTCTAATGTCTGAGGCTCCAGTTATCCTTAAACTCGATGACACATTTCCCTTTTGGTGTGTCACAACAATAACTCAGAACACCTCTGTTCTGTAGAATGTCTGCAGGGAGGGATATGTGTGCTAATCTGCTCTACACTATGGAAGCCATTGTAATTTTACTTCGATCCAGTTGAGTTTGTCTATCTGCATAGAGCAGGTGGCCACTGTGTCAGACACCTCAGATAGGCTTCAGACTGCAAACGCTCCTGGGTGCCAGACAAGCCTGTCCTCAAGTAGTCTTGTTTCCTTCCCAAGGAAAAGGGGGTGTTTTGGGAACCTTTGGGTTACCCTTTAACATACTGGGAGCAGAGGCAGACAGTTCATCCACAGGAACATGGGATACGGGGAGAGTAATAGAGACATGATCACTTGTGACTCCATGACTGGCAGAGCGTAAGATGCCTCACAGGGAAGTACCTTGGCCTCGCGTGATCCCCTTGCACCAAGCTCCCAGAAGAAGTGATACCTGAAGCAGGTGCAGGTCAGTGGGGCAACCTGTCTGCCAGCCTCCCAGATCCCCTCCTCCTCTGCTCTCTCAGGCCATCATGTGTGTGTACTTTTGTCATCACTGTTGCTCCTCTGTCAACCTCACCCTCCAGCACCCAGCACAGAGCAGAGTGATGCATTCCCATGCAGTTAGGATTGCTGGCTTGTTTACCCTTACGTGGTGTGTCCTTTCAATACCAGGGGGCTTCCTGCATCTGTGCAGTCCCGCCTCTCTGTACTTGATCCCCTCTTGCATTCTCCTTTGTCATCACGTGTGTGTGTTCCTCTCTTAAACTTTGTGAGCTAGACATAGAAGTATTCTCAGTGTGTGCCCCTTCCCTCCCTTCTTCATTTTCTCCACCCTCCCTCTTTCCCTCCCTCCTACAACAAGCACATCTGGTATTGCTCAGTACCAGGAAAATATAGCAGTGAGCGGCATGCCTGTACTGGAGCGCCACTACAGGATGTGTTCTAGTGTCAGGAGATGTTTTAAACAAATGACTGTAGTGAAAAGTAGTACAGAAAAGAAATAGCCTTAATCCTTAATCCCAGCCTTGTGGGAAGCAGAGAGGGGGAGGTTCATGGCTTGAGGTCAACCTGGACAAAGTTAGCAAGCCAGGTAAGTATGGCTCCTCTTGTAATTCCAGCCACTTTTGAAACATAAGTAGGAGGCTTGTAGTCCAGGGTCAGACCTGGGTAAAAACGGAGACCCTATCCAAAATATCACTGAAAATTAAAGAAGAAAGGAAGGGTTAAGGCAGTGGCCAAGTGGTGGAACAACAAGCCAGCAAGCATGAGGCCCCAGGTACAGTCAAAAACATAAGAAAAAAGACACATAACCTAGCATAAAGAGAGCTCCACAGGAAGGGCTTGCTCCCGCCTTCTGCACAGGTGCTGAGTGCCCCACTTCTGCTCTCAGTGAAACCGTGCAGGCACCGTGACTCTCTCTGAGGCAGCCAAGTGTGGTTGCTATCAAGATGCAAAATTCTCTTTTGATTGTCCACTTTGTCACGTTGATAAAGAAAAAGCAATGGAAACATTGTTTGTTCCTGTTTGGTGGTCTCTGCTGATATTTTTACCTGCTTTTATTGAAGGCTCTGGAGATCTGTCAACAGAGGAACTTTGTAGAAGAGACGGTTTATCTTCTGAGTAAGTACTTTTATTTCTTTTGGTCCCCATAAACAAGTGGAATGGCAGTGTGATATAAACTGTGTAAGGATGGGTATAGGTTTCAAAGCAAAGTATCAGACATTCAAGCCTAGATTGCATAAAAATTTAAGATATGAAGAGAGAACATTTCTGGCACAATAGAGAAAGAAGAGTTACTGAAGAAATACTGTTGCAAGAACATACTGGTAATGTAGACTAAACAAAAGAGACAGCCAGGCACTGTGGCTTACACTTCTAATCCTAGCTGTTTTGAAGACTGAGATCTGAGGATCTCAGTTTGAAGATAGCTTAAGCAGAAGAGTCCATGAGACTCTTATCCCCAGTTAGCCAGCAAAAAGCCAGAAGTGGAGGTGTGGCTCAAATGAAAAAGCTAGGTGAGAGTGTGAGGCTCTGAGATCAAACTCCAGTACCAGTACAACAATAACAACAAAAAGAACAAAGAGACACACAAAATTCACACCTCACAACATAGATTAAAATTATAGGTGGAGTAATAATTTCATTTAAAATTATAATCAGCCACAGGAAGACCGTACTTCAGTACATCTTCAGCTATCTTCCAGGATCACAGATACGAGACTCCTTAGGGAGAATTGGGGGGTGAAAGTAAGGAACGTATGCATAATCAAAATAGTCCCAAGTCACAGGCCAGTCAGAGGAGCCATAGCTAAGGTCCGGTGGTGTCAGAATTAGGCAGATGGGGCTTTGTTACAGTAGGGGTTGACAGCTGGCATGTGGTCCCACATCCCTGCAAAGTGACTTCAGGAGAGAATGGTTCAGGACAAAGGTTGTAGGGACAAAATACAGAAGTCTGGGATGCCTAACCTTTATCCTTTTCTAATTAACTTGTGGGTCCAGGTCAAGTCAGTGTTGCTCAGCAAAATAAAATGCAGCTGTTGTCTCTGACATTACAGAAGATAATGGTGGCTCACAGAGGGAAGGTCCACGATCCCTAACTAGACCTTGTTTTAGACAAGGGACAGGGGCGAGAGAAACCAACAGCCAGCCCTCTCCTACGTAAAGCCTTCAGCATAAGTTGTACTAACAGCTGAACTGTTACATTATTATTAAATTATTAAAAAAAAACATCCAAATGCCAGTAGATCAGTGAGAAAAGTGTATATGAGCTAAAGGAAGCATAGTTAGTAAATACTTCATCTCATCAATATTGTTGAACTTGGAAGAGGAGGGAATTAGGGAACCTCTGATAAGTCAGTCTGTAGTTACATCAGAAGAGTGATGTGCAAAGCCACCTTCAAGAGGCAGAATGATTCTCAGGGCCTTTCAGACTGAACTATTATCTGAATAGGATGGGATTAAAATCTAAAAGAAATCCAATAGACCTTGGCTCAGATTCAAACTGTACCATTTAGTCACTATGTAATCTTGGTTACTACCATTTTTGTTTGCCTTCTGTTAAATAGGAGCATTGATAGATGGTCCCTCATGGGGCGAGAGCACCCATTGAATGGTACTTTGATATGAAGCACCTAAATGGCCACAACTGCACTTACTAAATAGGGTTTGTTCTCTTGTTGTGTTGGGATTAGGATGTAGAAAGGGGGGTGGGAATGCTAGTGTCACAGTTGTAAACAAAGATAGGCTCTTTTCTTTTAAATAATGGTATCTTTCTCATACTTCCTCCCCCTGCTAGGCCGGATGGGTAACAGTCGAAGTGCCCTGAAGATGATTATGGAGGAATTGCACAACGTTGATAAAGCTATTGAATTTGCCAAGGAGCAAGACGATGCGGAACTCTGGGAAGATCTGATTTTATATTCCATCGACAAACCACGTAAGTAGAAGTCATCTGTGAATCTGCTTTTCTTTCAACACAGCCAGTTGTATCTAGAGTAAGAGTTATCTCAGGTTGCGCTGGATTGAAAATGTGGCGACATGTATGTAGTAACAGGCCAGTTCCTTCATAGTGAGAGGATTGGAGCTTCACCCCTTTATGTTGCCTGAGGGAGATAAAGAACGGGTGCTACACAGCGTATTGGCTGTGTCCCCAGGAGGCAGACATTACGTGCTGTAGCCACACTGGATAAGTGCATACTAGATAAGGTTGGGGTGGAGTGGGTGTTTTCATTTGTAGACTGAGGCCTTTATTGGGAATATATAAAGTCCTTGCTGGTCTCCTTTCATGGAAATATATAACTGTTCCTGGATTCTGACCATGACTGGATATTTTCATTATAGTATTTAGGTTGGTTTTTTTTTTTTTCTGGCAGTTTTACTAACACAGTCCCAAAAGTATTTGTTGGTCTTAAGGTTGACTGACTGTATTTGTTGGTCTTAAGGTTGACCATTTACATTTGGTTGACCATTTGCATTTGGTTGACCATTTGTATAAGGTTGACCATTTGGTATCCCATTTTATTTATTTGGGAAAATAAACAAAAGCAATAACCTTAAAGCCACCCAAGTTCTCTTTGGAAGACCCAGGAATAATTCAGAGACTAGCAAGAGTGGTTTAAAATCTTCTTGCTGTCTTTTCTAAGTTAGGAAGGCTTGGTGCAAATGTAAACGCCTTGATCTGACATTGACACTGACTTTTCCTTCTTTGGTAACAAAGAATGTAACTTACCATGATGGAGTAATAGCCACTGAGAATATTAAAATACATTTTGAACCTGCTCTGGCCTGGGTGTGAGTCTGGATAGCCTGCTTCTGACTTTATAGCTCTGACTAAATTAAACACTGTTTCCCTTGTTTTTAAAATGTAAACATTGCACATTCCAGCCTTGCACAGTATTGAAGAGAAGTATGTGATAGCTCAACCACAGGAAACTCTCCGTTATATTAGTTGTACCCCTTTGGCAATATAAATGATATTTTGAAGATATGAATAAATCTAAGGCTTTCTTCAACTATTTTAAATTGCCTCCTCTCTCTTACACTGGAGATTGAATCAAGGGTCTGGACTTTGCTAGACAAGCACTCTTCCACTTGAGCATTACCTCCAGCCCTAGACTGTTCTTCAGAACCAAGATGAAACAAAGAAAAATTGGTTCTTCAGGGTTCAGAAATCCAGTGGTTTTTTTAACACTTAGTTGAAAGAAATAGGGTTTTTAGTTCCAAATGCATTCTAAAGTCACCTTCATGTTAACTATTTTCTGTGATATTTGACAGCATTTATCACTGGCTTGTTAAACAACATCGGCACACATGTTGACCCCATTCTCCTGATTCACCGCATTAAGGAAGGGATGGAGATCCCCAGTCTGAGAGATTCTTTGGTTAAAATTCTGCAAGACTACAATTTGCAAGTAAGCATCCTTTCTTAGTTAAATGAGTATGCTGAATGAATGGACTCACTCTGGATATACACTTCTCAGATTGATATTAGATGTCTGTCAGACATTTTCAGTATGGTAGCTATATTTCATTTGGAAAAGCATTGCAAGAGAGAACATAGAAACCTTACTGCTTATCAAAACACACTATTCTTCACCTATCTCCGCATTTTCTGTGCATGTTAAGAAGGCATGTTTACATTTGAGAATTGAATGTAGCAAGTGTGGTGTTGAGGAGGGTAAGAGAGGAGTTGACTAGCTGTTAGGTCTGACCGCTCCTCTGTTTATAGGGAAAATCACTCTTGTGTCCACTTGGAGGGAACAAAAAACCGTATTTCAAAAGTTTAATATGTTTGGTTGAAGTCATTCAGTCACACCTGAAACGTGTTCAATTTTGAAGCTTTCTGTTCAACTTTTGGTTTCTAAAATAATAGAGCCCTTATTATCTGAATTAATTCAGAATTTGTGATAAGAAAAATGAAACTCATTATTGTCATATAAATAAGAGGCTTAATTATCAGGCATCCTAATCTTTTTCTTAAAAGATTTGAGAAATTACTTTTTTTTTCAGAATGTTGGTACCTTCTGTAGTACTTGGAACTATTTTACACACATTATCTTAAATATTCAGGCTAGTTTACTTGAAAATGAGTTTGGCTTATAATAGCTTACAATAGATGCAGTTGCTTTCTGGGAACAGTTCAATTTTGCAGGTAAAATGAGAAGATAGCATTGTAAGCGGAACATTCTGATGCATGGTTGTTGGGCCCACAATCGGTGTGAAGACTGCAGAGTAGAAGGACGCCTGCCTCAGGCCACAGCCTGTGCAGCTGGATGAAAGGCAGACATAGAAGGAAGATACGTGACACCTGAAGAGAAGTTGTTGCCAAGGAGTGTGAAACTCACTTTAAACATGTTCAGGAATAGGGCACAGTTTAGGAGTAGAATTGCTCAGGAAACTGGAGGCCACAGCCATATTGACCATGAGGATGGGGGCTCCAGCATCTCCTGTGAACTAGAATGTTAGCAGTGGCTAGTCCACGGAGGACTGTGTGGTGCTGGGTGACAGACAGAACTTGAAGTGAGAAGTTTTCCCTTCCTGTGGGGGGTGAATGATCTTGGAGCCTTCGCTAAGGAGATTTTATGGGAAATGGGCTTAATGAGAGGCACTTAAGCCAAAGACATGGAGGACCTGTTCTGCAGAGAGCCAAACCATGGGCAAGTGTTTTTCCCCAGTGGGACTTGGAGATCTGCAGATGACCCAGGGGGAACTTTACTAAGCTAGAAAGAGAAAGGCCAGAAGGCAGTAGGAGCTTGGGGGCAAAGGGGAGGCCTGAGTGGCACAGTGCCATGCACTGCTCTGAGGACCTCCATCCTGGCCTGGAAGCCCCTCACTTGGGCTTGAATCGGGCTTCAGTGTGGATGTTATAAAGCTCAGGGCATGAGTGTCCTGAACAGCAGACAGCACTTTGGTCCTTACCTCCTGGGGCAGGCAGGGTGTGCTCAGAGAGCCACATTGAGAAGTCATTTTGTCCTCTCCAACAAGTCAGCGCTGGTCTTTCTCCTCCCAACCTCCACAGTGCCTGCATGCTCACCCGCAGAGCCAAGCCTTGAACACCATCATGGGCTCGCTGATCGTTCATTCTTCATGAGCAAATCTGAATGGCTCTGAGTTGGCTCTTAATAAATAAAAATAGTAGATGCAAAATGAATGCCTAACAAAGTAGCAGGGTATAAAATTAACCCTCAAAAATCAATGGCTTTTCTGTATGCCAACAATGAGAAGAATGTGGCTGAAATCAAGAAAGCAACTCCTTTTGTAATAGCCCCACAAAAAATAAAATACCTAGGAGGTAACTAAAGAAGTGAAGGACCTCTACAATGACAACTTTAAAAACCTGAAGAAGGAAATTAAAGCAGAACTTAGGAAGTGGAAAAACCTCCCATGCTCCTGGATTGGAAGGATCAACATCATAGAAATGGCAATACTTCCAAAGACTACCTACAAATTTAATGCAATACCTATCATTATTCCAACCTCATTCTTCAATGAAATAGAAGCAATCCAAAAATTCATATGGAACAATAAAAGACCCCAAATAGCAAAAACAATCCTTAACAGAAAGAACAGTGCTAGATGAATATCAACACCAAATCTCAAACTCTACTACAAAGCCATAGTAATCAAAACAGCTTGGTATTGGCACAAGAACAGACCTGAGAACCAGTGGTACAGAACTGAAAACTCAGAAATGAACCCACAGACTTATAGCCATCTAATCTTTGATAAGGGAGCTAAAAACATAAAATAGAAGAAAGCCTCTTCAGTAAATGATGCTGGCAAAATTGGTTAATCACCTGTGGAAAAGTAAAGCTAGATCCTTATATATCACCCTACAACAGAATCAGCTCCAAGTGGATCAAAGACCTCAAAGTCAAAGCAGGCACCCTGAAAACATTATAGGAAGGAATAAGAGAAACTCTAGGGCTCCTTGGCACAGGCCAAAATTTTCTTAATAGAGACCGAGAAACACAACAAATCAAAGAAAGAAAGGTTGGACAAACGGGATTGCATGAAACTTAGAGCTTCTGCATGGCAAAGGACATAGCTAGCAAGATCAATAGAAAGTCCACAGATTGGGAGAAGATCTTCACTAGCCATACAACGGACAAGGGTCTCATATCTAAAATATACTAGGAACTCAAAAAATTAAATCTCAGGAAGTGGCGCTGAGGCTCAAGCAGTAGAACACTTGCCTTGAGCTGAAGAGTGCAGGGACAGCGCCCAAGCGCAAAGTTCAAGCCCCATGACCAACCAAAAAAAAAAAAAAAAATTAAATCTCCCAACAACAAATCCTCAAAGAAACAACTGCCCAATAAATAAGTGGGCTAAAGACTTAAAGAGAAACTTCTCTAAAGAGGAAAGAAGAATGGCCAATAGACACATAAAGAAATGCTCAACCTCTCTAGCCATAAAAGAAATGCAAATCAAAACAACATTGAGATTCTACCTCACCCCAGTTAGAATGGCTAGAATCAAGAAATCTGGAGGATGGGCTGGGAAGGTGGCTCAGTGGTAGAGTGCTTGCCTTGCATGCATGAGGCCCTGGGTTCGATTCCTCAGCACCACATAAGCAAAAAGAAAAAAGCCAGAAGTGGCGCTGTGGCTTAAGTGGTAGAGCGCTATCCTTGAGCTGAAGAGCTGAGGGACAGCGCCCAGGCCCAGAGTTCAGGCCCCATGACCGGACCCAAAAAAAAAAAAAAGAAATCTGGAGGAGATGTGGCCAAAAGGGAACTCTATTGCATTGTTTGTGAGAGTATAAACTTGTTCAATCACTTTGGAAAGCAATATGGAGGTTCCTCAAAAGACTCCACATAGAGCTTTATGACCCAGCAATCCCACTTTTGGGCATTTACCCAAATGATCACAAACAAGTCCATACAGCACAAGTCTACCAGCACAACTATGTTTATTGCAGCATTATTTATCATAGCTAAAATATGGAACCAACCCAGATGCTCTCAGTAGTTGAATGGATCAAGAAAATGTGGTGTGTGTGTGTGTGTGTGTGTGTGTGTGTGTGTGTGTACACACACTGCAATTTTATCCCTCCATCAGAAAGAATGGCATTGCCCCATTTGTTAGGAAATGGAAAGACTTGGAAGAAATTATATTAAGTGAAGTAAGCCAGGCCCAAAAAAACATAGGTCCCATGGTTTCCCTTATTTGCAATAACTAGTATATGTCTGGGACAAGCAGAAAAGGTCAAAAGCTATGTACATATGACCATATAAGATGAAGCTAAGTGAAATGAGCCCCAAGACAGGGACACAAGTGGTTTTTTCTTTGTTGCTATTTTTAACGTACTTATAATGTACTATGTAATTTATTTTTTTTGTTTCTTTGGTATGTTCCTCCTCCACGGTATAACCCCTGTTTTCACTGTATTTAATTCTGGCGCCCTACATCTTGTATATATACACTTTTCTAATTTGGGTAGGGTAAGGGAAAAAACAAAATGCTTAAATAGGGATACGGGTTGACCCATTGTAACGATGAGATGTACAAGATACTGTTGAAAGCAAACTTTATAACTTTGGTATGGGAGAGGAGTAGTTGGGGATGTGGGGAAGGGATGGTAGGGGAAAAACAAAGGAGGAGGCAACAATGCTCAATAGGAAATGTACTCACTACCTTACTCATGTAACTGTAACCCCCCTGTACAGTATCTTTACAATAAAAAAACACATTAAAAATGAATGTATACGCATAGAAAGAGCCACTACAACTGCTCTTAAATAAGTATTTTATCCTCTTAACTATATTTTAAAATATACCTAGAGCTTCCCCTTATACTATGTAAGCTGTTGGCTGATAGTCTAGGCGGCCCAGAGTTACTTAGCCAGCAGGTCCAGAGATCCATTGCTGCCTATAAACCTCCAGCCAAGGAGTAGCTTTGCAAGAGAGAAGAGAGGTCCAGAGGGAAGGTAGCAGAGACTGAAGATAACACATGTGTTGTTCCCACTGGGTCGGAGGCCTCTGTGAAAGGTTGGTCTATTGGGAAGGCTGCTCAGAAGATTCCCTGGGCTGCTTCCCTCTTGAGGATAAAAGAAAAGATTTGGGATTTTTGTTTTTTCCTGTGAGAAAGGCTGCTCTTTCACACTGGTGGTTGTTTATTCTCTTTCTCAAAACTTCTTTTAGAGACCATTATAAGGTGGACCCATTGTAACAATGAGATATACAAGTCGTTATGTCAAAAAACGAACTTTACAACTTTGGCCATGGGGAGCGGGGGGGTGGGGGGGGAGTTGAAGGGGGCTGGTGGGGGAGATGAGAAGGGGAAACAAAGGAAGAGGCAACAATGCTTGATAAGAAATGTACTCATTACCTTGCCCATGTAATTGTAACCCCTCTGTATGGTATTTTCACAATTTTTTTAAAAAGCTAAAAAAAAAAAAGGCATACAATTCCAAGAAGGTTCCACAAACATGTTATTATTTGATTTTGTTTTGTCTTTGTTTATGCTTCAAAATTAATGTACCTATTTATGGATTCAAAGCATCTTGATCAATGTTACCTCTCCATTACTCTCCCTTCTACCTCCTCTCCTCCAGTCAGTCACATTGAGCTTGCTCGTTCCATTTTCAGATGTGTGTATAGATTCTTAGGACTGTATTGCCCTCCATCCTTCTTGCCACCCACCCATTGCTTCCCCCACCCCAGTCCATACATGTTTCAACTTCTTAATATTGTTATTGTCACTTGCTTGCTAATTGTTGTAACAAAGGCATTTCACCATGATGCTTGGCACTTGCAAATACTATGTTTTAGTCAGGGTGATTGTTCGTGTGTGTGTGTGTGTGTGTGTGTGTGTGTGTACATATATGCATATATATGGTTTCAGGGCAGCTTGGGCTACATAGTGAGACTGTGTCATTGAAAAGGTAGGGAAAGAAGAAGGAACAGATGTCAAAAGCAATTTCTCAATAAATGCAAGCATTCTCAAATCATGTAATCTCTTGCTCGTCAGAACTAGAGAAGGCCAGTGTAGAACTGTATTGTAGACATCAGTTACATTTCCTAAGTGTTTGCCTTGATATAATTAGGATGTGGTACAGTTCTGGCTGGATTCTCCCAAGGCCAATGCTCTCAGGGGTTTAGGGAAATGAAGTTGCTATAGATGACTACCCTAGATGACCAAGATTGGCTGCTCTTTCCCTTCCCTTCCCCAGGGTATGAATTCACACCTGCACAAGCAAATTGGTCCTATAGCCTGCCCAGATGCACAGCCACTCACAGTCACATGTTTTTCTATTCAGTTTCCTATCCACACACAGTGTGTTGTGCCATATGGACCTGGAACATATGTGTTTGGCAAATAGACGGGTTTATGAGATTAGTGGATAATTTAGGGGTTTTAGGAGTGGCAGTTTTCCTATCCTGGGCAAAGATCTCTGGCTAGACTTCAGAATTTGTACCCCATTTTACAATTACCACAGAAACATTGTATCATCATAAAAGCTAACTAAGTAAATTGCAGTGAGTAATGACTGAGTCAGGCCTGCGGAGGTCTGTCTGGTGACAGTTGAAACAGAAGAGTGTATACTGAGGCAGGGGACAAGAGAGGCCCTAGGAGTATTTCAAGTGTACAAATTCTCCAATTTATCTACAAGACTCCCCTCCCCACTGTATTTGAGTCTATTTAAGATTGCTTTTTTTTTTTTAATGTGTGCATTAGATTCTGCTTCGTGAAGGCTGCAAGAAGATTCTTGTAGCTGACTCTTTGTCATTGTTGAAGAAAATGCACCGAACTCAAATGAAAGGCGTCCTGGTTGATGGTAGGTAAGGTTTAACAACTCACATGGCACCATGTGTCCCGCTTTCAGAAGATGCCAAACCCACACTGACCCTGCTTAATCCCAAGTATGTGTGTTTTCTTGCAGAGGAGAATATCTGTGAATCGTGCCTGTCCCCCATCCTTCCCACAGGTAAGGAAGCTCACTTCTCAGATGTGAGTGATGGCTGCCATTCAGACTTTGAAATTAGCTAGTTCCTATATATGGAACTCTATTGCTTCACACAGCTTCAAAAAAGGCTCTTCTTATATGCCAGTGCACCCCAGTGTGCTGGGCTAAACCACCATGTGCAGCGTGCAGAGCCTGGGAGCCCACAAGGCAACTCCACTCAGGGCCTGCTCTGAGCCCAAGCAGCACCTGACAATGCGCCCTCCTCACCACACTGGCATTGGCCAGTGTGCTGGCTTAGAGGCCATTCTTTGAGAAAGATAGTTCCACAGTAGAACAAACACTGCCCACACTTACATCCCAGCCGTGCATGTGTCTGGGAGATATCTCACAGGTGCTCTTCCTTAATCGTCTCGTAGCTGTGTGGGGACAGGGCACAGATGGTTGCATAGCTCAGGAGACAGAGTGTAAGCCACCTGTTGATGGATTCATTACTCATGGTTTTGACCACCAGTGGTCAAAAAATATATCTATAAGCACATTTTTTTTTCAGATCAAAATGTGACATTCCCATACATACTGTATACAACAATAAAGTACAACTCAAACAATAAAATACAACTGAGTTGTACTTTATTCACCCAAGTTCTTATGGATATGATTTCCTTCATAATCATAAAAAAAAAGTAAAGAATGGAGGCACTTCACTCCTGTGCTGCTCTCAGGGGTGTCTCGTCATGTCTGATCTACTGGGTGCCCTCCGGCTTTGATTTTGTGAAAATATGACTCCCACAAAGCAGACAGTGGCCAAAACCAAGGGGAAAGTGATGACAGCTCCTCCAAGCCAGAAATAACATGATTTGCTAATTGAAGTGATAAGCTGTTGGGATTTGTTGAAAGGTGGAAAGCATGTCCATAGCTGAGCTGGACAGCATGAGGGAAGAGAACAGCCTACACGTCCGTGGTAGAGTACTGCGTCTGTGTCCTGAGTGTCTGCGGTTTTCCTCAGTGGTGGCCTCTATACAGCTTTATACCCACCAATGTCAAGGGGCTACCAAACTCAATATCTAATTGGACAACAACTCTTTAAAAGATAGAAGCTGTTGTTTGCTTATTTGTGTCATGCATAATGAAAAAGCCTCTTACTTAAGGATCATTAGGATGTGAGAACAGGAACTTACATAATTAGAAATTGAAGAATAATTGATATATTAAAATGCTGTCTAAATGCAAACTTGGCATGCAGATGTGCTAACGATTCAGTTGAGCTATAGGCCATTGGTTCACACCTGTAATTCTCACTACTCACAAGGCTGAGATCAGGAAGATCACAGTTCCAAGCCAGCCTGAGCAGAAAGTCCATAGACTCCCACCTCCAAAGTAACCAACCACATGCTAGTTGTGTGGTTTAATTGATGGCTTATCAGCATAGCAAGCAAGCCTAACAATTGCAAGTCCTTGAGTTCAAACCTTAGTATCACCAAAAATAAAACAAGAAGACTCCACTGACCTGCATTTACTTGACATTACAAGATTCTTTACTAATGACAGGAAAAGTAATTCCGTTTAGCTTTTCTAAAGGAAGCAGGTTTGAATTTTCACTGCTTTAGGGGAAGGTGTGGGCTCTCATAGTGTTTTAGGTCATGTTCTAATAGACGGGCCCTGTGTGTCCCTCAGCACCACGTGTTCACTTACTTTCTTACTTTCCCTGCCCAGGGCACTAAGCCCTCTCAGACCTGAGCTGGGCTCAGGAAGCAGGGTGAGGTGCTGTCCAAACAGGGATGTGGTAGAACACAGGCTCGTAGCCTGGGCTTCCAACCCTGGCTTGGCAGCCCCAGCTGGCCTGGGACCCATTTTTATAAACCGCAGTGTAGGGCATAGTGGTTATGTGTGGGTTGGGTTGAGTTGGGTTGCACAAAGGATCACACACATACTGGGTATGAGTATTTTCTCTATTTTTTTCTTTTCTAATGACTACTGCTGCACTTACCATGAAACTGTCTCCTTTTCTTATTTTGGTGAGTGGCACAGAGGCCAAGCAGCGAGCCTCTGCCTCTGGATCATGCAGCACAATTACAGTGCCTGCTTTGCATCTGGTCACCTCAGCCCAAAGGCTGCCCCTGTAAGCCAGGGCTTCACTTAGTCAGGTTTGCATGGCCCTTCCATTCTCCGCTTGCACTGACCTGTCCTTTCTTCTGCCCACTCATCCCCCTCCCAGATGCGGCCCGGCCTTTCAGCGTGGTGGTCTTCCACTGCCGACACATGTTCCACAGGGAGTGCCTGCCTGTGCCCACCATGGTGAGTGGCTGCTGGCGCCTGCCAATCAGAGACATGCGGGGGGCGGTCTGGGAGAGGTGTGCACTGCCGTCACCATTCACCCATGGCTTTGGCCTTGGAGAATTGTAAGCTGTGGTTTCTCTGCCAGCTGTCAGCATTCAGCTGACATCCAGCAAACATTTTGGAAGACAGGAGGTAGAGATACAAAGAATTATAGAGTTAGTAAGACCCCATCACACACACACAAAAAAAGGTAGGCCTAGTGGTGTACATCTGTGATCCTACCTACACAGAAAGCAGAGATGGAATTGTGGTCCATGGCAGCCAGACAACCGGCCTCATAATAACCCATATGGAGAAATACAAAGGGCTAGAGACTTGGTTCACTTGGTAGATTGCCTGCTGCCTGCCTAAGAAGCATGAGGTCCTGGTTCAGAAACCCCAGAACAGAAAGAACAATGAGTGAAACATTGTGTCTGTGCTATGTGCAGTCCATGATTTTCCTCATTAGTCCCGAAATGTGATTTAAAGTGTGTGGAGGACTAGTGGATGTTACACCATTTTCTATATGGGGCTCAACATCTGTGGTTGGGGTGTCTCTGAGGAGTCCTGGAACCAGTTTCCTTCAGATACCCAGGGGTGGCAGTGCTGTCACATTCCAGGACAGAAGTTAATTCATCGACCTATAGGTGCTAGCATGTAAAGTGCACTGTAGGAAGCATAAAAGCATACCCAATTAAGTGGATTAACCGGGGGACATTGGAGGCTCAGGCTGAGCCTCAGTACTGTGCAAAGAATCATTTTAGTTCCTGTTGCTGTCCTTCACCATGAGGTCACAGTCCCGAGTCATGACACACTGGTCTTGCTGGGGGGGGGGGGAGGGGTCCTTGAGTTGCAGCATGAACCAAACATAACCTCCGGAGGAGAGACATTTCACCACTTGAGAGCCGTCCCCCTCCTAGCCAGCACTACAGTAACATTACGATTGCAGAAGGGGAGAGAAGACACGTTTCTAAGCTGTGTTTTAAATTCCATTTCAGAACTCTCCAACCCAGCACTGCAGCATCTGCAGCGCTAAGAACCATGGGCCAGGTGGCGTGGTTTTGGAGATGAAGAAGTAGCTGGTGCCCGTGCATCTTAGCACCACAGACACGTGTTTGCAGCAGGCTGTTCAGAGCCTTATTCCTGCCCTCTTAGGCTGAGCTCCAAGCAGTTTCTCCATCTGCTCCTGCCTTTTCCAGGTTCCTCCAGGCTGTTGAATGAATTGGGGGTTTTCCCTAGGTCTTGGGTTCAGGGTCAAGATTTCAACATTTACTCATTTTGGCTCGTTACCATTTAGCAAGCAAACACATGAGACTTGGAGTTAGATATAAATATTGCAGGCATTGTAAATCCTTCTAAATGAAGTGGTCTGCTGAGACTTGTGTCACCCACCACAGGTACCTAGCAAGCTCCTCCACAGCTCACACCTTGTTTCCCTATGCTCTGCCAACATCAGTTCTGGCATTCTGGCCTGGCTCTTTTATCTCATGATCTGTGGTTATCTTCCTGATAGGCTTTTAATGAAACACTGCAAATTGTCCCCATCCGGTGACTTGTGGGAACAACGAGCAGGCTGATGTCTGCAACCTGCTGTATACTGATCCTGTGTGCTGTATGTTCTGACTAGTCAGTGTCTGGCCCTCCCCAGTTCTCTGTGTTTGTTGTTTGAATAAATGTTTGCTCTTCTCATTGTGAAAGATATTGACTGCAGCCAACAGCTGTCATGAAATCTATTCCTTATGAGGCACAGATTTGTCTGAAGACTTGTGGATGGATTTTGTCAGCAAGGAGCACAGGAGTAGCCTGTTAATCAGAGCAAGGTTCCCAGAAGGGATAGCCTGATGGCAGAAATGGCAGAGGATGGGCCTTCCATGAAGCCTTTTAATAGAACACAAAGTTCAAATGTGTTGCTGTGTCTTCCAGTCACTGGTGGGTCACATGGCCTCATGGTTGTTCCTGTAGGCTGTAGAAGCTTGAGGACACACACCCATTCCTGTTGTTGGTCACATGGATAGGAAGAGAGCAGTGCTGTGCTCTCTTTGGAGAGAAGGCAGAATGCAGATGAGCACTGCAGACCCAGGCTGCATCCGCCATTCCCCTGAGCTGCTTCTTATGAGCACTCCCATCCCCAGGAAGATGCTATTCATTCACTTAAGGTAAAGAAACAAAACACAGCAGTGTGATTGGGGTCACAGAGGAGAGTGCCTGACCACAGAGCGAGCGAGCTCCCTGTCCCTTAGGTCTAGGGCCTGATGCAGAAGAGAGGCACAGCACATCTCTTCACAATAGTTACAACTGATTTGTTAGTCATGAAAATTGAGGACCAAGCTCTGTTACTGTTGAGTGGCCCCCTCCGCCTTCTCATCCCAAGACTGCATTCTTTTTTTTTTTTATTGTGAAAATACCGTACAGAGGGGTTACAATTACATGGGCAAGATCATGAGTACATTTATCAAGCATTGTTGCCTCCTCCTAAGTTTCCCCTTCCCATTCCTTCCCATCTCCCCCCCTCCCGTGTCCCCCACCCTCCCACCCTCACCAAAGTTGTAAAGTTCGTTTTTCGACATGACGATTCCAAGACTGCGTTCTTATGCTTCCCTGCTAGATTTTGTTTGCTATAGGAACCCATCCTTCACAAACAATAAGCACAGTTGTTTTCTGTACAGTGAGACCGCCCCTACCACAGCATGCGCACACACACTCACATGCACGCACACACACATACACACACACACACACACATTAGAGGCAATTAGGAGAGAAAGGAGTCCCTGGGCCCATCAAGAAGAGCCTGATTTATCTAGGTTTACTATAAACCAGATTATAGTCACGCCACTAGGAAGGATGTGAAAAAGAACCTGACAATGGTTAGTACTCACTCGAAGGCTAATTTGCATTCTCTCTTTCATTATACTAAAATATGTACTTTAACACCATCACAACCAAATTAACTAAAAATTTGCTGCAAACAGAAAACTTGTTAACATCTGTGGGTTGAGAATTCTTTTTTCTTAATTTTTTTATTGAAAAGATACTGTTCAGAAGGGTTATAGTTACATGAGTAAGGTAATGAGTACATTTCCTATCAAGCATTGTTACCTCCCCCTCTGTTTTTCCCCTGCTATCCCTTCCCTACCCACCTACCCCCAAGTGAGAATTCTTGTAGTCAAAAAATAAAAGCAATATCAGACTAAGCTGGCCAGGCACCGGTGGCTCACGCCTGTAATCCTAGCTACTCAGGAAGCTGAGATTGAGGCTGGAAGCCAGCCAGGCAGAAAAGTCCATAAGACTCTTAACTCTGATTAGTCACCAAAAAAGTTGGAAGTGGTTCTATGACTCAGGTGGTAGAGTGCTAGCCTTGAGCACAAAAGCTCAGGAACTGTGTCCAGGCCCTGAGTTTAAGATCCAAAACCAACACACAAATATGTGCGCTCTCTCTCCCTCACGCTCTCTCTCTCGCTCTCTCTCTCTCTCACACACACACACACACACCTCAGCTGGGCACCATGGCTCACAGCTTTAATCCTAGCTCCTCAGGAGGCTGAGATGGGTTAGCCATCCAATGAAGAGAGATCTTACATTAGAAAGCAGGAACACTTGCACTAGGCTCTGACATTACACCTGCATTACGTATCTGCTCTGTCCTTTAACTGAGCAACAATTCTGGCAAATTACTTAGCTTTTCTGAAGACTTTGCCCTATGAATAAAACAAGCAAATGGTTGTTGCACCTCCTTGGGAAGATGCTGATGTCACTCAGTGTGGTGCCTGGAAAACCCTTAGCTAGTACTAATAAAGGAAGAGCATGGCGCAAGTACTTGTTTGATCTGCGACTGAGAGCATTTGAGTGGTGATTCCCCCACCTATACCAGTGTCCACTGGTGAACAACAGGATCAACAGCACCATTAGTACTAATTATTCCCCAGATTAGGTAGTAAAGAAGGAAAGGGAAGTCAAATGGTAGATGGACAGTGCCCTTAGTGAGGAGCTAAGCCCCCACAGACAGCCATCTCACGGAGTCTAGGAGCAGTCCTTCCAGGCCCACAGTGGAAGCCAACAAGTTCACTGCAACTTCATGAGAGACTAAGATGGAACCACCAACTTGCTCCTGGATTCCTGATCCTTGGGAACCATCTGAGGTAAAAGTGTCATGTGTTAAGTTGCTAACGTTGGGGGTAATTTGTTATATACTTAAAATTCACACAAGTGCTTAGTAATAGCAACTATCTTGATTGCCATTACTCGGCAAAAATAGGGAGGGACCATCAGTGAAACATCTACTGAATGATGGTAAGGGGTTATTTTTCCTATTTATCCCAAGTTGCATTCTGCATATGAGAGTGGTTTCCTTAGTGCATTTTCTAAACTTATTTTGACCAAATTAGGATAGTCAGACGAAGGATAGACTTTGAAATCCTATCATTAGGGAGCAAGTGAAGAATCGGGTAGTGCAGAATTTCAAAGTTTCAGAAACAGGAGCATGCCGAGTCCTCCACATTGAACAGTAGGTGGTGTGAAGGGGAAAGGGCAGCTCTCGTATCATTCCAGAAGTCCAGCTGCTAAGGTTCACTAGTGCAAGCTATTATAGGAGAAGGACAGGCCTGACATGAAGGGACTGACATTTGGATGTGTCCCTCTAGGCGTGAGTAAGTCCTCTTGGTTTGGGGCCCCAGGAAGAGAGGTAGCTTGAGCTAGGTTTTGGGGGACCATCTCTCTAGCTACTGACCTCTTAGCAGCCCAAGGAAGTCCATCTGGCTCCGTTCCACTCCAGTCATGCCTCAATCCCTTCATCAGCCCTGGCCAAATTAACCAGATATTCTGTACTCTGTTATCTTTGTACTTGGATCCTGTGCCCATCTGTCATGTGTCTGAATAGGGCCAGCTCATTAATTCACTGTCACTATGTGGGCTTTTTCTCCCACCCACCCCCACCCTTAGACAAGATCCACTGTAAAGCTTTCTTTCCTTTCTGCTCAGATTTTCCCACTCATCATAATGCTGGATAGTTGTTACAGAGAAACGGATAACTCCTAATATCTTTTCTAGATGTGTTATCTTGCAAATTTAATTGTTTTCTAAAAGGAAAATGAGTATGCTTCTACACATGTTGTTAGTGGAATTGTGGCTTCTAAAAGCTCCCATGTTGAAGTCCTAACTCTCCTACCTTAGAATGGGACTATATTTAAAAATCAGACCTTCAAATAAGGTCGTGATGGTAAACTGAGGTCTTACGAATGGGCCCCAATCCAACAGAACTGGTACCCTTCCAGGAAGGGGAAGTTTGGCTAACTGGCATGCATACACATGGAGGGAGGACTTTATCAGGATACCCGAAGAAGACAGTCATCTGCAAACAAGGACAAAGATCCCAGAAGCAAACCTATGAAAACCTTGATCCTGAACTGCTAGTCTCTAGCATGTTGAGAATGCACATTTTATCGTTAAAGCCATCCAGTCTGGGTATGCTGCCCTAGAAAATAGGACAATATAGTCACTCCTTTTTCTGCCAATGGAGTGCTGCTCTCTGCTGCAAGGATCAGTGCTTGAAATTCTTGCACACCAAGTATTATTGAGCCCACTGTGGAGCGAGGTACCACAGGAAGCCAGCTATGTGCTGTCTGCTGTCTGCAAACCCACATTCCCCATGCAGTTAGAATATAGAACTCCTTCATTTAGGGAGTGTGTGTGTGTGTGTGTGTGTGTGTGTGTGTGTGTGTGTGTGTGTGTGTGTGTGTGTGTGTGTATCTAGGTCATGGTGCTGTCCCTCAGCTCTTCAGCTCAAGGCTAGCACTCTACCACTTGAGCCATAGTACCCCTTCTGGTTTTTTCTGCTTATGTGATGCTGAGTAATCAAACCCAGGGTCTCATGCATGTGAGGCAAGCACTCTTACCACTGAGCCACTTTCCCAGCCCTAAAAGTTATTATACTATGATGCTTCTATCTTCTTAATGTATGGTGTATTCACGTTTACATCTTCAAGAGGATGGGGAGAAGGGTACAGAACTCGAGGAAAAACAGGTGAAAAAGTGCAGCAGTGGGGCTTAATGGACACAGATGGAAGTGAACTATACAACTTGGGGACGCAGATGGGAGGGAGGGACTGGGAGAGAGTGAAGAAACGGATGACACTGTACAAAAGGAAATATACTCATTACCTGACTCATATAATTGTAATCCTGTGTGCTTCACCTTTATAATAACAATAAAGTAAATGAATTATAAAAAGAAGTCATAAGCAGATATGTATGGCTCTTACTGCTTTTCTTAATCATTTCAGTCCCTACATTTTCTTTTTCTTTTTTTTTTCTTTTCTATTTTGTGGTTGTTGGTGGTGGTGGTGGTTGTGGGGCATGAACTCTGGCCTGGGCACTTTCCTTCAGCTCTTCAGCTCAAGGCTAGTGCTCTACCATGTAAACCACAGCACCACTTCCAGCTTTTTCTGCTTATGTGGTGCTGAGGAATCGAACCCAGGGCCTCATATATGCAAGGCAAGCACTCTACCACTGAGCCACCTTCCCAGCCCTTTTCCCTACATTTTCATACAGCATTCCATCCTATCATAGGAATACAGTGAAGAATAAAAGCTAAAAAGTGAGCCAGGTGCTGGCAGTTTGTGCCTGTAATCCTAGCTACTCAGGAGGCTGAGATCTGAGAATCACAGTTCAACGCCAGCCAGAGCAGGAAATTCTGTGAGACTCTTATCCAATTAGCTGCCAAAAAGGTAGGAGGAGGGAAAGTGGAGCTGTAGCTTAAGTGGTAGAGTGTTAGCCTTGGAAATAAAAGCTCAGAGACAGTGCCTAGGTCCTAAAATAAAGCCCCAGGACTGGTTGTGTGTGTGTGTGTGTGTGTGTGTGCGTGCGTGCGTGCGTGCGTGCGCGCACACATGCACAAACACAAACACACAAAGTTTAAAGGTGCTTTGTTCTTTAGCTCCTAACAAAGTCAGTAGGCTCTTAATGTATATTGTTCATTTAATGTTCTCAAAAAGACATGATACAACTTAACTAAACACTGACCATTCCTAGTCCTTTCATTTTCTAACCAGGTTCAAGAGTGGAGCCATACAGTGAAAGATTCAGCCTCATGATCTTCCAGAAACCTCCCAAGATACTGTCCATTTCCCAAGGGATGCTATTTTGTTTGGTGCACAGTGTAACAGATCCACAAAGAAAAGGAATTATTGCTTGACTTTTCACCCTATTTCTTCCACTCCCAATAAACCACCTGAGCCTGTATGCAGTATCTCTGGTTCTCTGTTAAATAACCTTTAGATGACCCGAGATTCAAGGTTGTACCCATAATACATATTTAAACCACTCCTTCCTGATGACTGGGAACATATTAGATTGTAGTTTCCTTCCCAAGTGCCTACAATTTTTTATATTCAGTTAATATAGAAAAATGACTTCAATAACCTCAGCAGGCTGCTCACTGGTGGATCTACAAAGCGGCCAGATCCACAAGTAGGATTTTATGAATATAATTCTTTGTGTCCACAAAAATAATGGAAACTTTTTTTCAGTAACAAGTGGTGATGTTCTTGAATGGAAGAGACATATTAGCCTCAAGGCTTTTCCTAGAAATGCATTTACAGTTTATTCAAAGCAGAGCTCAGGGACAGGAAGCCAATTGCTCAGTTTCAGAAAATTCTTTACATTTACTGTGAATGGCCCAACTTGCCAACTTAGTTCACATGCACACACCTGGAGACATTCACTCCCACCCCAGCCCACAGCCTGAGTAAAAAGGCTGAAATTCAAGAGCAAAGTAAGGTAAACATAGACCTAGACCATTATGTCCCGTGCAGGTGTTGTCCTGGGCAGTTAGGTTAAAAGAAGTACGCAGATGAAGACGTTTTGTTACAGGAATGGAAATTGGACTGATGGAGAAGCTAGAGATATCAGAGAGGAAGGAAGGAGGGAAGGAGAAAAGGAAAGGAAGGGACAGAGGGAGGGAGGCAAGAGGACATTAGGAGAATGGGAGATGTGCCTTGTGATCAGGAAGGAGAATTGGAGGGGTCCTATGGACTTTGTAAGCTTGGATTCTTTTTTTTTTTTTTTTTTTTTTTTAGTTTTGTAGAAAATGGTTTATCAATTCCGTTTTGGTATAAAACACATGGAAGAAACCTGGCCAATCTACACACAACTATCACGATGTGAAAAGGTTCTTTTATCAAACTCTGAGTCTAAAAATGTACAAATTTTTTTCTGTCATGCCTTCAGTAATTTTCTATGCTTTTCTGTTTGAACAGGGAGACAGTAAAAGTCCAACAGAGACCTTTGTAAGCGGTGGGAGGGCACAAAGTGTTAAAGACTTCTGCTGACACCTTCTGTGAGAACACTGTTGACTGCCATGAATGAGAGTCCTCCCAGTGTGCTCAAGTTTGCTCAGCCTTCTGGGTGGCACAAATCAATCTGTCAGTCTGTATTTGAACACGAGTATCTTTCAGGGTTTTCTCCTTGCCCCTGCAAGAATGTCTTAATGTTTTAAAGATGTGCCAGTATCTTCAGAAAGGAATCTGTAAGTCTTTTTCATTACTAGTCAAAAATGAAAATGACTTACAGGTTCCTATAACATTGCTAGTTCTTGCCAGGATGGGTGTCAGAATTTCACCTATTTATTGTATCTATTTTGTGTATGTGTCAGTTTGCACTCTCACATGTAGGTGAAGCTTGACCACATGTAGTCTTTAATTTTTAACACAATATAAATATTTTTAACACAATATAAAATCTGAAGAAGAAATACAAAAAGGAAAGGGGGAAAAGAAGGAAAAAGGTAAGGTTAAAAGTGACACCTACCTTCTACAAATTTAAAAGCTTCTCCAAATAGAATAGACAAGCAAATATGATCAACTTTAGAAAGAAAAGAAAGTGGGCTAGGAGCAGCAAAGGAATTAAATAATCCATGGAATAGGTAGGGAAAAAATTCACTGAAAAGCAAAAGCAAATGGCCAACTAACAAAAACTTCAACCTCACTAACCCTTAGGAAATACGACTAAATATGATTCAGCAATGGGCAAGGAGGACAGAGCTCAGATACATTTCTATGATGTAAGTTGCAAGTGTAAATTGGTCACAGCTTTTGCAAAGTTACTTGGCAATTTTAATTAAAATTTAAAAATACACATAGCCTTACCTCTGGAATTTTACTTGTGGAGATCTACCCTAGAAAAGTTTTCACACATGTGCAGAGAAGCCTGGCCAGCAATGAGCATTGTGAAAGCAAAGGAGTAAAAGCCTTCAGAGCCAGGATTCAGCTAGGAAATTCTAAAGTACTAAAATGGATCAAGGCACAGTAAAGTGTGAATCAGCAAGTTACATAATAGTATATTGAAATGGCTCATATCATACCATAACATACCAAATTGAACTGATGTGTAAGTTACCAAAACAATTATGTTTGGTTGTAGATATAAGCTCGTTGATGCATTGGGTGGGGATATAATGATTAAAAGTAACAGGAGTAAGTTTCCTGTGAATGAGAAGCAAAGGGAAAAGATGGGAAAAAGAGGAATGGGTTTTGTTCACTTCTGCCTATAATTTTCTTCTTTTTTTTGTTTTTTTTTTTTTTTTTTGCCAGTCATGGGGCCTGAATTCTGGGCCTGGGCGCTGTCCCTCAGGTCTTCAGCTCAAGGCTAGCGCTCTACTACTGGAGCCAAAGCGCCACTTCTGGCTTTTTCCGCTTATGTGATGCTGAGGAATTGAACCCAGGGCTTCATGCATGCGAGGCAAGCGCTCTACCACTGAGCCACCTTCCATTATTTTCTTAATGGAACTTCTGCTGACACTGTCTGTTGGAACACTGTTGTCTTGAATGAGAGTCCTCCCAGTGGGCTCAGGTACCAGTGACCCATGCCTATAATTTTAGCTACTCAGGAGTCTGAGTTATGAAGACCACAGTTTGAAGCAAACCAGGAAGACAAATCCTTGATACTTTTCTCCACTGATACTTTTCTCCACTTAACCAGCAAAAAGCCAGAAGTGCAAGTATGTCTGAAGTGGTAGATTGTCAGCCACAGTGAAAAAGCTGAGAAAAGAAAGAAAATATTTCTGTATTACTTGGAAGCTTACAAATGTAAATCTATTAAAAGGAACATTCACAGAAGGGCTGAGTTATCAAGGTCCTCTCGGTAAGGAGGTTCTGTCTAGACTAGTTCTTTCCTTCTTGTCAGTAAATATTCCCTATGGTTTCCAAGCTTCAAATTGATCGTTGTTCCCTAGTGTTTTGCTTAATGAAAAGAATGAAATGGTCTTGCACCATTTGTCTAACAGTAACTTCCCAAGTTAATCTTGCTTTGGAGATATGCTGACTGGGTCACTTGTTGGGGCATTTCTTAACGACACCAAAGGCAAGCATTCAGATCAAAAACTGTTTATGTCTTAGGTACCATGATGACTGGGTGCTCCTGCACAAGAAGATCATGGTGTTCCTCCCTCCCTCCGTCCCTCCCTTCCTTCCTTCTTTCCTTCCCTCCTCTTATTTGCTGGACCTCGGGGTTCAACTCAGACACTGGGCTCTGTCCCTGAGCTTTTTTGGTCAAGGCTCCCAGTCTGCCCCTTGGGCCACACCTCCACTTCCAGCTTTTTGGTAGTGAATTGGAGATAAGAGTCTCACAGACTTTACTGCCTCAGGTGGCTTCGAATTGCAATCCTCAGATCTCAGTCTCCTGAGTAGCTAGGATTAGAGCCATGAACCACTGGTGCCCAGCTTATAATACAAATTTAGGGGGCTGGGAAGGTGGCTCAGTGGTAGAGGGCTTGCCTTGTATGCCTGAGGCCCTGGGTTCGATTCCTCACCACCACATAAGCAAAAAAGAAAAAAGCCGAAAGTGGCACTGTGGCTCCAGTGGTAGAGTGCTAGCCTTGAGCTGAAGAGCTGAGGGACAGCGCCCAGGCCCAGAGTTCAGGCCCCACGACCAGACCCAAAAACAAAAAACAACAACAAAAAAATTTAGACTGACTCTTCTAAAGTATTTTTTCAGAGCCAACCCAAAACTGCATGTTATCCATTATCAAGCTGTGGGTAATGTACTTTTTTCTGAGAAAGCAGCAAAATTTGGCTTGCTTTCTTTGGAGAGGCGTGATTTTTTTTCTTTCAATCTGTGCATCTTGTGATCAGTGTGGGGATGTTGGGAAAGTAGGTAACATCAAATGATTTATTTTAAACACCTATTTTCATTTAATGCTTAATAAAGACAGAAGGAATAAAGCATGTTTCAATTAAAAAGATAATTCAGAAAATTTCATAATCAGCCAAGATCTGATATTTTCTCTTCTTTTTTTTGGGGGGGGGCAGGGAGGACATTAATGGGGCTTACACTCAGCACATGGGTGCTGTCCCTGAGCTCTTTTGCTCAAGGTTAGTGTTCTATCACGTTGAGCCACAGTGCCACTTCCAGTTTTCTGGTCGTTAATTGGCAATAAGAGTCTCACATACTTTTCCTGCCTGGGCTGGCTTTGAATTGCAAGCCTCAGATCTCAGCCACCTGAGTAGCTAAGATTACAGGCATGAGCCACCAGTGCCTGACTGATCTTATTTTCTTAAAAGAAATCTTCTAAGGATCTGATTAGTCGGATAGAAATAGGAGCTGGGTGCCAGAGGCCCACGCCTATCTAGCTGTTCAGGAGGCTGAGACCTGAGAATTGCAATTCAAAGCCAATTCAGGCAGAAAAGTCTGTGAGACTCAGGTATCTTCAATAAACTAGGAAGACCCTAAAACTGCATGGGAGCTATGATTGGGTGCAGGTAGTGTGATGGATAGCATGTATGGAAAAAGCCTGATATTAACAGGAAACTACTGGTTTGTGTGTTTGCCTTATCTTATGTTTGAGCAAGCACACAAGATTCTGAGTGTTGACATTCCACAGTTATTCTCCAAAGACAGGCAAAGTGCCTGCCTGTGTGTACTTATCTTACTTTACTACCTCCTGATGCCCTTGTTACCCACCCTTGGATTGTGCTCCCAAATTGAAATCACCTCAAGCTAACATTAGTCTCTGATCTACAGTTTAATGAAGGAGGAGGAGGATTCTATATTTTAATGAAATTTTCAAACTCTTCCTTGCTCTCCTGGAAGTATGAATATATGTAAATATATAAATATTGCTGCATGCCATCACAATAGCCACTGGACAGAATTGGCATTAATCAGCAAAAAGCTGAAAAAGAAGATGTGGCTCAATTAGTAGAGTGTTAGCCTTAAGCAGAAAAGTTAAGCAAGAGCAAGAGGCCTACGTTCAAGTCTTGGCAACAACAGGAAGGGAAGGGAAGAGGAGGGGAGGGGAGGGCAAAAGAAAGAAAAGGAAAAAAGAAGTGGAAGAAGAGGAAGTTGTCTGTTTCAGATCAGTAGAGAACATTCTGGATGGGGGACATTTTGCAGTGTTTGTAGGGAATAAAACTCCATAACAAGCACTGGCCTAATAAGATGACCATTGACTTAAAACTATAAATGATTTATTCTTATGGTCATAAGTTAAAGCACACAGCTATACTATGTTGGGGAAAAAATAAAGAATAGCTTGTGAAGAATTTATGAAAAGCCCAGAAAATTCTACTTTCTTGTTTTAAAATCTCGTTTATTGAGAATTTGGAAAAGTTATTCTACTGGCAGGGCTTGCCTTTGTTTTTGCCATGTTCCAGTTTTCTGCCCAACTCTGAGAGAGATCCACCAGCTACCCCAAACTATGCAGATGAATTTCTTACTTAGAACTTCTCAGTGGCTTGGTACAACATGGTTACTACACTCTGGCTACGTAAAAGCTTTTAGATCTACCCTCGTATATGTACATTGACTTATAATGTACATATATAATGTACTTACAACATAAATGTACTACTATGCAAATTGCCAGTTCTGTGCCAGGTGGTGCCCTGAGAGTCTGTGTGTGCCATGCTGCCTGTCTCCATAGCAACCCACCTGGATTATTCATAGTCTCTGATCATTTGGGACGAAGCACTAAGGATCAGTCTGCCCGGCTTTGGCACTCAAGAGCAAAGCCTAGTGTCTTCTAGTGACCTTTTCATGGACCTTTCCCTGGTGTAATGAACATTTATTTTCACGTTTGTATCTCATATGAGGCCATGGGGTAGAAATCTGGAGCTCTTGAAGTCACATTTGCATTCGTGATGCCCAGCATTGCTCTCCTGTGAGTCAGTGTCCTCCCAGCTCCCAGGGGGGAAAGGCTCTGCCCTTGTCTGATGGTGTTTTGGCTCTGAGTTTATTCTGATATCAATTCTGTCCATAGGTATACAAAATTTGTTCTAGAGTTCAAAGCTCTTCTGAGCCTGAACATCCTCTCTCTGCTCTCTGTGGAGCTATGATAGTGTGGGATATGGTTAAACAAGGAGAGTTGAGAACATTGCAATCTAGGACCTTTTGTTTAGTCACAGCTATGCCAAAGTGATACAACCTCAGTGAGTCCCAGCGTCCTGCCTCCCCCTAAACCTGGAAATGGGATCATTGAAAATAACTGCACAGTAAGGGTGACCATGAGTATCGGGAAGCATTTAGAGTAAGCTGGCCCATGTTATTGCTCATTTGCTAGTTGTTTGGGGCTTTAGATATTTAGAAGTTGGGGCACCTCACTTTCTTGTCCCTGTCTATACCTCCATTCCTGCAACACTGATAGTCCAAATTTTCTTGGCCAGTTAATCTACATTTCATGCCTAATTCTACACCTTTAGGTGAAATATTTCTTCAGACCTTCCCATGTGTAGCCAAAACAACCATGAGCCATATCCACTTTAAACTCACAATACTGAAGACATAAAGAGCAAGGACAGAAAGACATGTCCAAGAATCTGTCTCAGCTGGAAGAGGCTAAAGTATCTTCAAGACTTGCTGAAAAGAATTAGGCTGAGGGCTGGGAAGGGGGCTCAGTGGTAAAGTGCTTGCTTTGCATGCATGAGGCCCTGGGTTTGATTCCTCAGCACCACATAAGCAGAAAAAGCCAGAAGTGGCGCTGTGGCTCAAGTGGTAGAGTGCTAGCCTTGAGCTGAAGAGCTGAGGGACAGCGCCCAGGCCCAGAGCTCAGGCCCCATGACTGGCAAAAACAAAGAATTAGGCTGAGGGGAGTGCCTGGAGACCCAGAGCAAGACAAAAAGGACACTGAGGAACTGAAGAGACAGGAATGAAGGCGGCCTAGACAGTACACAGAGGAGAGGGCTACAAGATGGTTAGAGGAAGAAGAACAAAGGTACACAAGTTCTGCCCAGTAACTGCTCATTTCTCTGAGAAATGAAGATTGATTGGGTTTGCTGGAAAAGGAGGAGGGACTTTCACCCTGGACTGAAAGATGAGTAGCCATGAAAGTCTGTGTGAGGTGCTAGTGAGATCAGGAAAGAGACTGTGAGGCAGACTGTAGTGCACATTGACCTAGAGAGAGTGAAAGAGATGGGCTATGGGTTTTTGGACTCTGACTTAGGGAGTCAATGGTTTTGACTAAGGTGCAGCTGGCTGGTGAGAAGGCTACATATGTGGAAGCTGTGATGGAGGCAAAGATGAAGCACAGAGAGAAGAAAGAAAGTGCAGTGCTGGGCAGGGGGGGTAGGAAGGTGTGGTCAGGAAATGGTATGATGAGCAAGTCCACAGGTGTTCACTGTCACCATGGATAGCTGGAGGGGGGGCGTGGTCACTCCAGTAGGGCATGTGAAGAGCTGAGGCAAAGGTATCATTTCACCTATTTGCCTGATGACTACTGGAGGATGAGGGAAAAGCCTGGGGTAGGGCTAAAGCCTCACCTTGAAGTAAGGAGGTCAGGTCTGGCCAGTGCCATATTGGCTACACGGTGGATGGTAAGGTCTGGCATCTTCAGGCTGGAGAAAGGAAACACCCCCACCCATCACCTTCCTCCTAGGTGATGGGCATGCCCAGACCCCTGGAGTGGAGACAGGGGCGGGCACTTGGTTACTGAATCTGTCAGTCCAGAGCCTGGGACTGGGAATTTCCTTTGGACCTGCCCCCTGCTCCGACCTTATTTAGGCCTTGACCAGCCCAGCAGCCATTATGCCATGCCATGTGCATCTCTGTGATAGTATAGGGTCCTGTGTCCTGCCTTCTGGCTCCTCCAGTCATCATGGTGCCCCAATTTAGCTCTCCATTGGAACTGAATTTGTTTTGTTGTGTGATAAATCATCCCAGAAGCCACCTTTTAAAATACAGAATATTAGAGTCATTATTATACAGTTAACAGGCTGCAGGCCACCAGTTGTTACAAAAGCCTGCAGCATGCAAATACACATAACACAGCTAGGAAACATGAAGACAAGATACCAGACCCTACCATCCACCATGTGGCCAATACGGTGCCAGACAGACCTGGCCTCCTTACTTCATTCTCCTTTTTTTTTTTTTAATGTACATGAAATTAAATCATTGATTTCTCTGTAAAAGGACCAAATTTTTGCCTAAGCCATTTACTCCTGTAATTTATGGAGTCTCTGGCAGTTAAAAGTTGGCTCCATATGGTTGGTAGCCATACAGTCAGGGGACTTTGCCCTGCTTTCCCATGTCAGGCAGGTTATGATTTACAAATCTATGTCTCTCAAAAGAATGTCCCGCAACCAAAGTCTTAGGTTAAGGAGCTCCAAAGCAGTCATTCACCAGGTATCAGCTGCAGGTAATGGAATCAGGCAAGACGTCCAGTCCAAGTGACCACGGTGGAGGTGGTCAGGATGATGATGTAGTCTCCTCCGGATGAGCCAGGCCATTTTTGAACTTTATTCAAACAGGAATCTCCAGATTAGAAGAGATGGGCTGGACAGCGGCAGCGATGTCTCCCAGCAGCTCAGGTAGATTGTCACACCTCCTGCTGAAGTACCTGCCATTTCTGCACAAACTGGTTTAAGAAGCTTAACCTAAAGTCTGACTTTAGTGAAATTTCTCACTGGTGCTAGAGCCAGGCTGGAGCCCCATTGGTTTTTAAAGCAGTTTAGGCAATAGCTCCTCCTCGATAATTTACAAGGTGACAACTTTTTAATAACCAGAGATTTTATTTAATAAGGCTAGGTTTTTCTAGGCAGACACAGAGGGCTTGGGCTTATAACCATTTTTAAGTGCACTCTCTACTCTCGTCCATCTGTTACCAGTATTTTCTATGCCTCCTTTTAATTTATCCTGCCTCATTTTAAAAATGAGCCTGGTCCCTTGGTCTTAAGGGGTTTGATGGGCGAAGATGCATCTTCTGTAACTTCTTCAAGCTGACTCGGGCATTGAGACTACCTAGTCAGGAACCTATAGCCTTAGCCTATTTTACCAATGGGTTGCCAGGATGAGATATTATTAGGAGCACTATTTTACTCCAAACTGGAAATTATATACATTTAACTTGTGACAAATGCACAGACCTTTTCTCTGGCTATAGCAGTGTAGCTTGTTTAGCACACTAGTTTACACAAGCATCTTTCTGGCTGGCCTAGGAACATGATCTTAGTGACCCTAACATTGCCTAAGTGTACGCCTTTAGACAGATCTCAATAGGGACACAATCTCAGGTCCACAACTTTCTTTCCTGAATACATGAATTTAGGTGGCTGCTGCCAGTCCAAAAGTTACTGCCAGTTAGAGCTTTGAGCAAATACAGGGGACTTGGGATTTTAAACTATCCCCCACATTTTACAACCTTAGCTTTTTACTACTATCACAGATGACTAGCAAGTTCCTGTCCCTTTACAAGGACATTAGGCATACTTACAAACTATCTTCCCATGACCTCCTGGCTCTGACCAATTTTGGAAGGGCCACGTACAAACGACTCCAGGATCTGACACCACCTCTGCCATCCAAGCAGTGGCTTACTGCCTCGGGATGCTCCATCATTGCCAGGGTCCAAGGAGTGCCTTTCTCCATGCTGGGATAACTGCACCCTTGGCATTTTCCTTGGTTGGTTGCTAGACTTGAACTCAGGGTTTAAGCGCTGTCCCTCAGCTCTTCAGCTCAAGGCTAGCACTCTGCCATTTTGAGCTCCAAAGCAACTTTGCTTTTCCAGCACTTTGCTGGTGGATTAGCAATGACAGTCTCTCAGGGACCTTTCTCTGCCTGGTCTGGCTTCAAACCAGTTTTCAGATCAATGAGTCTTGTACATACAGCCACTTTACTCCAATTAAAAGCAACAAAGATGGCCATTGAAAGTAGTTCTATAAGCATGGTCTAACCTGGAACCTTTTTGTTGGTCATGAGGCTTGAACTCTGGGCCTAAATGCCATCCCTCAGCTCTTCAGCTCAAAGCTAGAGCTAGCACTCTACCAGTTGAGCCACAGCGCCACTTCCGGCCTTTTCTGTTTATGTGGTACTGAGGTATAGAACCTAAGGCCTCATGCATGCGAGGCAAGTGCTCTACCACTGAGCCACCTTCCCAGCCCCTTACCTGGAACTTAGTAAGAACCAACTTCTGACAAACTTGTGGGCCTGCTGGAAACTGTTACAAAAAAACCTATAAGGGAAAACTGGAATAGCAATTAAACAATCATTTTGGTAATCCTAATTTACCTTTTTGGCTTTTAAAAGAAACTTGTAGGACAATTTTAACTTTAAACTTTGTCAGGGAGGCCAGCCACTCCCTTACCACTTCCCAGATTTTTACAAGGGAGACACCATTTTTAATCCCTTTTCCTAAAGTAACGTTAATTTGCATTTAAATGTCCCCTTGGAACACTGGGCACACTCATTACCTCTCAGCCAAAGGTTTTTAAACTGGCCACCTTTTTTTTCTTTCAGTCAGAGTTACCTTTAGAAATCAGCAGTTTTTCTTAATGCAAGAATTAAGCACTAACACTGCATCTTTTTGTCTTTTTTAAAACACACCCAATTACAAAAAGAGCATAGAAATCAAATTACATCACATAAATAAACTCTTCTTTAAAACTTTTTCAATTTAGGGCTGGGAAGGTGGCTCAATGGTAGAGCGCTTGCCTTGCATGCCTGAGGCCCTGGGTTCGATTCCTCAGCACCACATAAG
>NW_012267377.1:345421-372373 GCF_000151885.1 Dipodomys ordii | reverse complement strand
AAAAAAAAAAAAATCGTTTTCAATTTAAATACATCCCAGAGGGCAGTTTTAGAAATGTCTATTACAACACCAATTTACCATCAGGTTTCCAGTGTCCATCTGCATGGAAAAAAAAAGACAGGAAAGATGGGCCAGTTGGCCAGTCCTACAAAATGGGCATATACCCAATCTGACTCTTTAGTGTTAGATAACTGCCTTTTTGTCAGCTTACCCTCTACCACCATGCATGAACTCCCCCAGGGCCTGTCCCACCATGCATAGCGGGTGAGCTGCACCTTGCCAGAGTGCCCCTCAGCACACAGGCTTATCCTAAATTTTTCCTGTACTTTTAAATCTCTGACTGAGAAACCAAGCAGTTTAGACACACAGAAGAAGCAAAGTCTTTAGCAATGGTAAGCAAAACTTTACATCCAAATTTCTAACACTTACTCCCAAAGTTTTAGCAGTGGTGGGAAATAAATCTCAAATTTCCAATGCATTTTGCTAAACCAGATAACCTGATTACAATGAAAACAGCCTTATGCATCAAAACAGCAGATTTTTGGTTTCCAAATTAAAGAATCCTTACAAAATCTTTTAACTAAAGTTCTTTAAAACAAATGCAATAATCCTTTTACACTTTTGCTAATGTCCAAACTTGATGACCTTTCTTGCAGTTTAAACGAAACATACATTTTTAACATCATGTTGATAATTTTTATCTTAACAAGTTCATACATACATTTTTGTGCACAAATATCTTAAGCTGTGCAAAATGAATATCAGCCATACATTTCCCCGAATTTTTAATGGCAAGAGATCTTTTTGCCAATCTTACTCTGGATGACCAAGATTTAAGAGAAAATTTTTAACAAATTACTTTGCTGGTCTACTTTTTCCTGGGCTAGCTTGTTCTACCAAGGCAAGTTAGCATATCAAATATTTCTGTTGAAGAATGCTGGGTGGGGGTGAAGAGTTGAAGTAACTCCATTTTGAGGCAGCGGCCATTCTGTCATTTATGTTAAATTATGAGTGACCCAGAGCAAACATAAATTCCAGGAACTAACCTGTCTGTGTTGAAGTTAACCAGAGCTCACATAAATCCCAAGGACAGAGTTATCTGTGGCCACAAACTCCCCTCACGTCACAGATACTCCCTGCCCTTTATTGCCCTGGCCCAAATGGTCTAATAACTCCCTATCACCTCTTATCGCCCTAGAATGTCCTGTTAACACATCTGGTTGCTGTGACTTTGTAGTTTTTGCCTTTATAAACCCTGTGAAATTTCAGCTCGCGGGCTGGGAAGGTGGATCAGTGGTAGAGCGCTTGCCTTGCATGCCTGAGGCCCTGGGTTCGATTCCTCAGCACCACATAAGCAAAAAGAAAAAAGCCAGAAGTGGCCGGGCCCCGGTGGCTCACGCCTGTAATCCTAGCTACTCAGGAGGCTGAGATCTGAGAATCTCGGTTCAAAGCCAGCCCGGGCAGGAAAGACCGTTGAGACTCCTATCTCCAATAAACCACTAGAAAACCGGAAGTGGCACTGTAGCTCAAGTGGTAGAGCGCTGGCCTTGAGCTAGCTGAAGAGCTGAGGGACAGCGCACAGGCCCAGATTTCAAGCCCCATGCCTGACAAAAAAAAAGAAAAAGAAAAGAAAAAAGCCAGAAGTGGTGCTGTGGCTCAAGTAGTAGAGCGCTAGCCTTGAGCTGAAGAGCTAAGGGACAGCGCCCAGGCCCAGAGTTCAGGCCCTACGACCGGACCCCCCAAAAAAAGAAAAAGAAAAAAAGAAATTTCAGCTCGGGGCTTCCTCCTAAGCTCCACTGAGTCAGTGTGTAGGACGAGGCCCAAGCTGCAGCCCACCTGAATAAAGCCTTGCTTTTGCATTTCAGAACGTCTGACTCTCAGTGGTCTTCTTGGTGGGGGTCCTGCAGTGGGGGGTACTACAGGGGTTCTCTGGTGCCCAAATTTGACCCACCCAGTACTTGACCCTAGTTTTAACCCAATTGTCTAGAGCATTTTACACATCAGTTGACCAGAATACCATCAACTGGAAGAAGGGAAAGGTTACAGGAAGCTAATCTCTCAGCCCACCAGGCTGCCTGACGGTTTTTGCCAATTTTAGCCAGGAGCATTTAAGTTTTAAACTGCTAAGATTAGCTACTTGTTTGAGCCAGGCCCTCAGCTGCCTGCACACTCCCTACTGCCTCCTTGCAGAAGGGGGGGAGGGGTAAACAGCACATAGCATGCTTTGATTTCCCCCCACAGAAACACAAGACCAAACACAAGAAGACACACAAGACCAAGACAAACACAGAAAAAGCCAGCTGGGGGCCTCTCCCACCATGAGTGGACCCCCCAACACAACCGTATCCAGAACTCACTACTGTATGAGAGTCACAGAAGCTGCAAAACTCTCCACAGTACCAGAGTCTGCCGAGTGGGCCTCTCCCACTCAGCGCCACCAAAACCTCTCAGATCCATTGATCGAGAGGAAGAAGGGTGGGGTACTGAACACATCTGTTCCCCTATCCTCTTCAGTTTCCAGATGGTTCGGCCCCCAGATTTCAGAAAGACACATAAACACAGTATAGGACAGAGTACGGGTCAGAGAAACAGACTTACTTCTAGAAGATTTCTAACTGACTCCAAAAAAGATGTTTGGATGGCAAGTCTGGTGTCGACAAGCTGGAGTGCCTTTATAAACCCTGTGAAAGAGTGAGGGAAAGACCACAGGGCCCTGGAACTTCCCAGGGGGTGCGCTTCCCCTGTAGTGGTTTCCATCCCATGGCAGCCAGCCCACCAAGACTATCCGCCAGTGGCTTCAAGGAACCCCAGACGCCCTACTTGACACTGGGGCCCCACGTTGGGTGCCATATGTTGTAAGGTAAATCATCCCAGAAGCCACATTTTAAAATATAGACTATTGGAGTCTTTATTATACAGTTAACAGGCTGCAGGCTGCCAGTTCTTTCTTTTCTCTCTGGCCTGTTTCCTAACCATGTTATGTGTATTTGGGGGCTGCAGCCTTTGTACCAACGGGCAGCCTGCAGACTACCAATGTTGTAATAAAGACTCCAATATCCCATCTTCCAAAATTTGGCTTCTGGGATAATTTCACCTTGCAACAACCTCTGTGCCACAAGAAGTATCCAAGAGAAGCAGCACAAGGACTAGAGAACCCTGGCAGTGTACTCCAGAGAGCTAGGACCTGAGCATGCAGCAGTGAGAATGGTCTCAAGCACATGAAATGATCCTGGCCTGCCAGGCTGACTGAACCCAGCCACTTCCATGTCAGTGAGAATGCTGGGAGAGGGGGCCGTGCCAGGGACAGAGCAGGCTCAGTACAAAATGCAAAGGACTCCCCGCTCCCTGTGGATGATCCCGCTAATGTTGAAGTCCTTGTTATTTTAGCTCTTTTATCTCCTTTGAAATGGAACGCCTTCATTCAATTCCCCATCTTTCAAGCACTAATAAGGAATGTATTTCCTGAGTTTATACAGATAAAAGATGGTTTTTACATACAAATGGCTACTTAAGCAGGCTGGAGAATTCATGTGTTTATTTCATGAGATTGTGGCAATGCTTCTCAGACTCCATCCTGCATCAGAAGCAAATGGAGGGGCTGGGAATGTGGCTTAGGGGTGGAGTGCTTGCCTAACATGCATGAGGCCCTGGGTTCAATTCCTCTGTACTACATTTTTTTTAAAGCAAATGAAGCACTGCTTTCTGGGTCCTACCTCTACTGAACTGAGATGTCTGGAGAAGGGTTCCAGGAGTTGGTGTTCTAACACGATTTCAGGCAATGAAGAAGCAACCAGTCTACGGTATACATACACTTGAGGAGCACTTTTCTGACAGGTCTTCCCTTATCTGCTGACACTTACTGCTGCACTCTTAATTTTTCTGTTTGGGTTGGGTTTGGGGTGGGGAGGCCTGTTGTTTGATTATTTATATGGTTTTATTTGGGGACTGGGATTGAATCCAAAGATGTCCTGCATGCTAGGCAAGTTCTCTACTACCAAGTCACACTCCACCACAACCCTCAGGTTTTAAGTTTAGTGTCATAAATATTTATAAAACTATATATTTAACCTTGTAGCTTAGTATTATTTACACAGAATACTATTGCACCTGTATGGATCATTGCTGATGAGTTTTAAGACACCTCAAGAATAACAAAGTCTATAGATGCCCAGTCTTCCATGTGTAGGGAAGGCAGGTTGCACATCATGGCATTAGTATCTGTAAAGTTCCCCCCACCCCCAACCAAGGCCCTGGGCAGACTCCTCCCTCCACTTGATTAAGTCTCCGCCTAGTACCTGCATTACCTAGGTGACTGGCATACCTGGAGGCTTCTCTGAGGTCACATCTGCATCCAGAGTGGCCACACCTTCCTCCCACCTGGACACACTTTTTCCCACTTGGCCACACCTTCTCTCCACTCCTGCCCTAGATAAATCCTGACCCTACAGCGGTCTACCTCTTTGGCCATGTATCTCCACCATGCACAGTGGGGCAGCAGTTTGGAAATAAACTTTTCTCACCTGCCTGGTGTCTTCTTCATCAGCTACGTACTTAAACCTAACAGTACCCATTGCCAGTTTTCTTCTTGATCTGACAATAACTTACTTCCTTTGTTGTAGAGGAAATCTTGGGTGTTTCTTCTTCTGAAAATATGCTTACATATATTTATTTGTATTTCATTTGTTCTGTTGAGGGCAAGAGGTCTCCATATGCTGGCCTTCGTTGTGAGTCCATCATACGTAGCAGTTCTGCTAACTTTTATGCCCTAGGGAAGACACCCTCCCGGGCTCCACTTTTTGAGTGGTAGATTGGGAATGAAATCAGGTAACTTTAACAAGTTTTTCTTAGTCACCCAGTGAAAGCCACTTAGCCTGTCATGGGTCAGGCCATTCATGGACTCTGGGTTCATCCAATGAGGTAAGAAGGGACCAGCGGTGTCATCCTGTGGTGAGGACCATTCAAGGAACCCAAATTAAAGTTGTTTGAACAAATGTTCAGTGTTTGAAGACATCAAAAGGTAAATTAAACATAGTGTAATATGGAATTTGGAGAGGAACAGAGAGATGAGGAGAAATGTCAAGTGAGTTTAATCCCAGCCATCCAGGAATCATGGTGCAGGATGCCTGGCTCCTGTACAGAATGGTTGCCATGGAAACCCCTCTGTCATCTCACTCTACCACTTGGCAGTTCTGATGCTGAGAACCACAGTCTTATCTACACTCAGACCACAGAACCTTTATCCCAGCTCCTGCAAAGTAGCAGAGTGCCACTTGAAGAGTTCTCAGAGTACAGCACCCTAAATTGGTGGTTTCTTTCATTATCTAAGTTTTATCCGGGTAATATGACTGCCTGGTGACAACTAGGTCATGTGTGGGCTCCCAGATGCAAGAGAATCTGAGAAGCACAGATCTTCCCCCCAAAGCTTTCTCTCTTCTATAGTACCAAAAAAAAAAGTTGTTGAAATTTGCATCAAGTGAGAAATTTGCAGTATTTGCTATAATCTTCCAACCTAAATAACATGCAATATTTTAAAGAGTAACTTTAATGTATATAGATTTAAAAATTCATATGGTATGGGGGTATGAAAGATAAAATCTGCTTTGGATAACCCTTCTGCATCCTTTCTTCTCATATTACTTACTGATTCTTAAAGAACAAATACCACCCCCAAAACTGACCAAGCCAAACAATTAGTGTGTCACCATTTCTGTAGGCCCAAAGGCAAGGCAATGCTTAGCTAACTGTCTCCCACTCGGTGTCCATCATGAACTTACAGCCAAGCTTCTGCCTGCAACTGAAGTCTCACCTAAACACCATGGGATGAAGCAATGTCTCTCAAGTTTGCTCAGCTGTAGGTGGGATTTTGTCCCCACAGGATGTTGTCAGCAGATGTTCCTCATGTCCTGGCCACATGGGCCTGGGCAAAGGGCAGCTCACAAATGGCCACTCACTTCTCTTGGAGTAGGCAGATGAGAGACGCAACAAGGAACACCTTGCATAATGTTAGAAGTGGTATCTAGCAGCCTTTCTGAGCTCTGCTCTTTAAAGGCAAGGCAGTAAGTTTGGCCTATACTTGGAACAAAGGGATTACATAGTTATGTGAAAATCAGGATGTCCAGGCCTGGGACCATGGGAGAGGCTCCCTACCTCATCTCCTCTCCATCCCTATCTCTCTTTTCCAAAGTTACTACTGCTCATTTGTTGCCTGTGATTCCTTTCAGGAGGTTCCAAAATTTGGATTTCAATCAAATTTCTAAGCTTATCCTGGATGCATTCCATCAGTTGCTGCTAGGATTTGAATGTCACTTCTCCTGGGTGGTATAAGTGTCATCCTTGTCTTCAAGTGGACCAGATGAGCCTGGAAACTCACAGCTGGTATTCTGGGGAAAAAGGTAAACAGAACAGCAATGGTGGCATGGAGACAGGGCCCAAATGTGTGTTTACACTTTCACAAATGGAAAAAGAAAAGTCAACTATGGAACATATGGGCAATGCCTTAGAAGGAGTTTCTGAAAAAATGAAATTCTTGAGAAAACACCTCCTTCTTGTCTCCCCAGGAGCTGATAGAGGAGCAGAGTTGCCTCCATAACACTAGTGTAGTGTTAGCCTGATGGACAAACAACAATGCCTATTGAACCAAGCTGGCCTCAGCCAGTACAGTTCAACATGAAGAAGGCAGTAGAATTAAGATGGCACCTGTGGCTCATTCCTCTCATCCTAGCTACTCTGGAGTCTGAGATCTGTGGATTATAGTTGAAAGCCAGCCTGGGCAAACAAATCCAAGAGACTCTTATCCCCAATTAACCAGTAGAGAGCTAGAAGAAGAGCCGTGATGCAAGTGGTAAAGTGCCAGCTTTGAGTAAAGCCAGACAAGAGTGCAAGGTCCTGAGTTAAAGCAGTGACTTACCCACATTTCAAGTTAAGGGTCTCTGTTTTCAGAGTCCAGAGTGCTAACCATTACACAATGGAACCCAATAGGGTCTCTGTTTTCAAGGTCTTTGTTCTTTTCATTTTATACTCCAAAGTCTGCTGTCTGTTTCAACCCCTCCCCACCATTACCAATTTCCAAGGTTTTCCTTGGAACAGGAAAAAGTTAAGCCTGCGACTTTGTAGTTTCTCTCTGGTTCAAGAAGGGAGCTTTCAGTCACCACCTGCTAGCCCTATTCTAGGAAGATTCTGGAAATAAGGATCCTCTGCTTCCGGTCAATCTGGACATGTGATGCTTCACAAGGTAATCATCTCTTACGGAAGCCAGCAAATATTTAGAAATAATCCCTGAGCTGTATGCCCAGCAGCAGGACCCAGCATCCTTATTAGCATGTAAATTAAGAAAACAGCCCAGTTGGGCACCTGTGTCTTATGCCTGCAATCCTAGCTACTCAGGAGGCTGAGATCTGAGGATTGTGGTTCAAAGCCAACCCAGGCAAGGAGACTCTTATCTCCAGTTAACCACCAGAAAACCGAGAATGACACTGTGGCTCAAGTGGTAGAGCACTCGTCTTGAACTGAAGAGTTCAGGGACAGTGCCCAGGCCCAGAGTTCAAGCCCATGACCACCACCACCAACAACAACAACAAAAACATCCCCAAAAGAGATAGAAATCTCAGTTATTTGAGGGGAGGAAAACATATAACAAATAACACTTATAGATAGTGTCCACACATAACCAATAACCATTTAATTGTGTTGGAGACTGCTAGAAATTAGAAGCTACTGGCACCTCTTTGATTTAGAAAGTTGAGTCATTGCTATCTATGTTTAAAGTGTTAAAAATAACACTTCAGGATTAAGCATTCACTTAACAATATTTATTGAACTTCATAGGAGGGAGAGGAAATGCAGAAGTTGTGTGGGGATCCTAACTGCCCAGGGAACAGAATGAGAGATGCTCAGATACAAATATAAATAATGACAGTGTGGGGATACATCCAGAGGCTATTTATTCCAAAACTTTCATGTCCATTAGGACCTTCATTGAATTAAAGAAGTCCTTTCTTCATCCTTCTCTCTTCTGCCCTTCACTGGTCACCAGTCTGATGGAGAATTTAGAAGAGGAAACTCTCCCTCTCCTTCCTCTCTTTTTCTCTCTCTTCTCCATCTCCCCTCCCCCCTTTCTCTTTCTCTCTCTCTCTCTTTCCTCATCCTATGTCCTTCTTACTATTACTCTCTCAACCACTCTTCCAGGAAACATGGTGCTATCGTTGGATCTTGAATGTCTCCAAGAGCCCATGTGTTGGAGGCTGGGTTCCTAGCCTGATGTGTCAATAGGAAGTGATGGAGCTTTTAGGAAGTGCCTAGTGGAAGGAAATTAGAAGTCAGACAATGGAAGAGGGCGTGATGACTCTGGCCCTTCCTCTTCTTCTCTCTTTGCTTCCTGGCTGCCAAGAAGGAAAAAGCTCCTCTGTCACGTGCTGCTACCACAGTGATCTGTGCCACCACAGGTCCAAAACATCTATCAGTGTGGGAGCTGATGTTTTGGTTTCCCACTGGGATCATTCACATGCTTCTCTTAGAACTAAACAAGGAGAAGTTACTCAATGTGCTCCCTAAAGTTGCAAGGAAAATCGGACCAGCATTAAGTAGAACACCTGTAAGATATTGGGGAGCACCATTCCTCTAAAATGTATGTGTAAGAAGTTTCTAGAACAGATGCTTTGGGAGCCAGAGGTTCATGCATCTGGAAACATGAAGGCAAGGAGGACAGGAAATAATATTCTAGAAAAGATCATATGAAAAGCAAAATGGAAAGTAGTCTGCATGGTGGCAGGGAGAGACCCAGTGGTACCATGGCCGTACCAGGGCATCACTCTACATAGTCATGTGTCCCATCCCAGGGACTCAGTGCTGCAGAGCCCTCTGCTGTTTTTTAACATTGTTCCGGATAATCTGATGTGGAATAACCTTCACTGTCTGGTGGAGCAAGAAGTCTGAATGTCATCCTGTGAGTTGTAGAAAGCCACTGGAGGAAGCAGGCTTCATCTGTCTATAGAAGGCCAATGCTGATGGTCATGGAGAGGCAAAAATACTAGTGAGCAGTCTGTAGCAGGAATCAGGTGTGGAGGAGATGAAGCCACAAGCAACCACAGTGGCTGTGGAGGAATGGGGAGAATGGAGTTGCATCTAGATATGTTTGGGAAGGAGAAGAGGCCAGGGGCTACAACAGATGAGGAGGGAGATGATGCAGATTCTGAAGGAGGAAACAAGAGCATCTGACTTGGCCGAGTGGAGATGGGGTGGCCCTCAGTGGGGAGATTTTGTTTGGTAATTCTCTTTTGTCCATAATTCTCTTTATATCCTCCCATTTGTCCAGCCCTGTGGAAGGAAGATGGGCTTCTTGTGTGACTGGCCCCAGTGATATTCCTTAGACTACTACTTTTTCTACAGATTTAGAATCTACATGCAGGATTGATTAGATTCTCTTTTGTTTTTCTTTGTAGGAAGCATTGGGGGTTAGGCAGGTGGCTTTACTGCTTGAACCCTTTTTGCTGTGGTTATTTTAAGATACAGCCTTACTTCTTCTTGCCCAGGCTGGCCTGAACCACTATCTCCTATATATGTTTCCCACCACAGTTGGGATGACAGACATGTGCCAACATGCTCAGCTTTTTCTGTTCAAATGAGTTCTTGTGAACTGTTTTCTCCAGCCTGGCCTGGAGACCATGATTCTCTCAATCTCAGCCTCAGATATGACAGGCAGTAACCAAAGAAATACAAGTTTCCTGGTTTTCCCTCATTTGTAATAACTAGAATATGTCTATGATATTCTTAGCAGGGGATCACAATAGCCCACTGGCTAAGTGCATAGGACCATATATAATGAAGCATATCAAAATGAACTCCAAGAATTGGAAACAAGAGGTTCTTATTATATCCTCTATGCAGTTATTTCTATTTTTTTCCTGTTTTACTTTTCTGTACCTGTCTTGTATATAAGTTTATCTGATCAGTGGAAGGGAAAGGGAATCACAGAAACAGCAGGACAAAGGATGAACTCATGCAACAGTGATACTCACTAGCCACTGTGTTGGAAATGAACTTTACAAATTGTGGGGAAAAGGGAATGGGGAAAGGTAAGCAGGAGAAAATAAGGGAGAGGGTAATAGTGTTGAAAAAGAAACGTACTCATTACCTTATTACTTATTATATACTATAACCCCCTGTTCATCACTTTTACAATTAAACAAAGAGGGAGAACACAAAAAAACCCCAAATGTGCATTTTAAAGTCAATAAACTAGAAATTCTTCATACTTTCAAGAGACTTCTCTGTATAGTATATATCTGACTTGAGACAGCATTTTCCATATAGGTACTGAAGTGTCAGTCAAGTTCAGAATGAATTCTGATAGAAGGGCATATTCAATTCTGATTATTTTTTGTATATTTTACAAAATATGTAAATACTTTAACCTAAATGTTTTCACAGGTCTTATCTTTTGCTTCCATTCAATATACTTTTTTCCATAATATTTATTTTGCATTTCTAATTAGGGTAAAATATCATAATATAAAATGTATCATTCTAACCACTTATTAAGGGTAGAGCTCTGTGACACTATGTGCATTTACCTTGTGCAATCAACCAAGTATGTGCAGACTTCATTTCATCTCACAAAGCTAAAACTCTATGTTATTCAAACAATAACTTCCCATTCTGATCTTCTCTACCATCAGCTTTCTATCTGTACGAATTTGATTCTCTTTGCTTCTTACAAGTGAGATACTACAGCATGTGTCCTTTAGTTATTGGCTCACCCCCTAACATAATGCCCTCCTGTCTGTTTAAGTGGTAGCATGGACCAGATTTCCTTCCTTTCACCACTAAATAACATGTAATTATGTGCTCACACCACATTGTGTTTGTCCATTCATCCATCAGTGGACACCTGTCTGTTCTGAATAATGGTACACTGAATGTGAGTGTATAAGTACTGTCTTGAATTTCTAATTTGAGGTCTTATGGTTATATAGTAGAATTACTGAAACACCATAATCCTATTGTGAGCTCTTTGAGGAACTGTCTTTCTGTTTTTAAATTGAATTTTTGTTGACATTTGAACGATAAGCATTCTTTGTTGTATTCTGGATAGTCAACCCTAATCAGATATGATGGAATCTTTTTTGCCATTCTGTAGGTCACCTTTATACTCTGTAGTTTGTGTCCCTTGATGCATAGTTTTTTTTAATTGATATATTTCAGTTTACCTAATTGTCCTTTTATTACCTATAAAAATTATTTATTAGTTTTTTGTCAGTACTGGGACCTTGTATTAGCACTTGGCTTTTTCACTCAAATCTGGTGCTCTACCACTCAAGCCACACCTCCACTTCCAGCTCTTTGCTGGTTAACTGGAGATAAGCATCTCATAGACTTTTCTGCCAAGGCTGGCTTCAAACTGAGATCCTGAGATCTTAGCCTCGTGAAAGACTGAGTATAGGCATGAGCCACTGGTACTAGCTCAATATAGATTTTTATTACATAAACTCAATACTGATGGTGTCTCACTTTCTCATGGTTTGACTTATGATTTGAGACTTTCTGATGGTGTGAAATCGGCACATATTATATAGGAAGTATCGTTTGGAATTGGGGCAGAGACAGTGAGCTACAGCTCCGAGTCAGCCAAGAGATCCTGACAGAAGGCAGTCAACAGCATGAATGCATGCTTGACTTGTATTTCAACTTGCACTGGGTTATGGAGACCTAACTGCACTGAAAATCAAGGAGTATCTGTAATGTGTATCTGTAATTCTTTTAAATGATAGCCGGAGTTTGATACTATAACATTGATGTCTTTTTTCTGCAAATCAAAATATTTCAGAGTGTAACCATAGATCTTCCAAATTAATATATTTCCCTCTTGGAGCCCTTGGGGTTTAATTGCTCATTTTCCCTCTTGCTTTAGTAGAAATGACTGTCAGCATCTTCTGTCTACAAGTCATGTTTTCCAACTGCAGTTTAAAAAAATTAAAATATTGAGATTTTTGAGAAGAAACATTTGTTGAATGTTTAGAATAAAATGCAAATAAACTTTAGATTACTCACACAAAAGTCCCATTTGCATGCCCTTAATTTGATGTACCAAGTAATTTTATAACGGCTCAAATGTTTCTAAACAGCAAATGATGACAGACAGCAAAGAGAAAAAAACTCATCGTTGGTCAGTGCTTTTAATTTTCACTCTCAGCTCACACACACACACACAGAGACAAAAACACATACACACTACATTCACATAGCAAGTCAAACTGTACTCGTTTATTTAAAGAGTTGAAAACATGAACAAGTCTAGCTGGTAATTTGATTGTAAGATGTTTTAATGAAATTGTGAATTGCATACTCCATAGGTTTCTAATTTTGCAAGGACATTTGTTTTTGCTGCATCACAATGTGTATTTGTATTAGCCCCCCCAAAATACTATAGTTATTTCTCAGTTTAATTTCCCCCCAAAACAGACGCTAAGACTATCAATGCAGCAGGCTTCTCTGGAGTTTCAGGAACTTTTCAAGAGATAGGAAAAGTGACATGGAAAAGGGAAAACAGCCAGTAATAGGTTGTTCCTAAGCAAACCAATATGGTATATTTGGCTTGGCAGGAAGCTGTGTGTGTCCTTGTAAAACACATGCCCAGAATTATCCCAGACAAAGGGCCAGGAAGCTTGGGATTTACATTGGCTCCTTTTCAATTTTTGACTAAGGGGTTCCCATGTGAGTAGTGACCCCAAGCCCTTCTGGCATTTAATGAGTGGCCAAGTGAATTACAGATGCTCAAAGTAGCAGTTTTCTGATAACTATACATGCTCTAATGATCTGAAAAGCAGAGTGTTGCTGGCTACTCTTTCTATTTTTGATGTTGCATTTGCCTCAGTCTAGGCCAATCAGGAGACAGAACCTACACAGTTATTTAAATAAAAGACATTTGTCACATGCATCAGAAAATTAGACCATGGGCCAAATTCCAGCTTGCTGTTATAAATAAAGCTTGCAACACAGCTATAACCACTCTTTGGCCAATTCTCTGTTTTTTATTATTATTATTACAATGGCAGATATGAGTAGCTGTGACAGAGATGTAATGCCCTAGAGACTCTAAAATATTTATAGTTTTTCCACTTAAAGAAAAATACTTCCTTCCCCATGATTTAACATAAAGAAGTATTAATCCCAGAGAGCAGAGTAACCATGGAAACAAAAACAGCTGAGGGATAGTATATGTGTATATGTATATATATGAATGGCAGACCCTTCAATGTTGGGCTCAGAATTCATTGATGGAGGGAGGCCTTGTGAAATTGTTAGGTTTTCTAAATAGATCTGACCTGCTTTTCTGGGAAAAGAATGACCCCAATTGTGGGTATCACAATAGGAACAACAGAATCAACCCTACAAGCCAAGGATGAACTAGGACTGGTGTGTAGGCTCAGCAAGCATCAGGTACCAGGAGACAATGCACAGCCACAGCTGCTACTGGATTTAGAACAGAAATGGCTTCCATCTGCAGAAATGCATGACTCCAGAGGACGTGGTTTGGGATGGAGCTCATAGCTGACTGGATGCGATCAAGGTCAGGTGGCCGGTTCACTAGATGACCATCCTGTGAGAGTATACTTGTGCCTAGAGATGGAAAGGGGAAAGGGTTCCGAGCACACTGAGCTCGACTGATCACAACCCTGGAACTGCTGCTACTACCTGCGTTGAAGGATGCAGAAGGCACAAAGCCAATGGTAGAGAAATCTACAGAACCTAGAATTGAAGAAACTGAGATGACAAAGGGTACCTTCCATGAGTGAGTGAGCCACAGTGGCATCAGGATGAAGAACACTTCTGTGCGAAACCTTTCCAGAAGTCTTTATTCAGAAAGCTTACCATCAAGCCAGGTGACCAAGGGAAATTCTAGAGCAGGCCCAGATCCATCATCACACAGTGGCCACCCAGGGTGAATCTAAAGCTGAAAGGAAACAAACTTACAAGGAACCACAGGCTTCACCCAGAGTGGTCCCCTCCGCTTCATGCATCCTGTACCCAAACACATGGGCCAGGAGGAACCACAATGGATGGTAAGAGTTAAGGAAGCTGTCAACTAGCTTGATAAGTGATGCTTGATAGGAAGTGGTACTTAGCGTCCTTACAATGATGGAATGCTGCTGTGTTTTTGTTCATTTGTCGAAAGAAGGACACGATTATATTCACTTGAGAATGTGAAAACTCTGCTCACTGGACAGGCAAAACTCTGCTCACTGGCACATTCCTGGCTGCCAGGAGGACTCTTCCTTCTGTTTTTTTTCTTTTTTTGGGGGGGGGTCCGGTCGTGGGGCCTGAACTCTGGGCCTGGGCTCTGTCCCTCAGCTCTTCAGCTCAAGGCTAGCGTTCTACCACTTGAGCCACAGCACCACTTCCGGCTTTTTTCTTTTTTGCTTATGTGGTGCTGAGGAATTGAACCCAGGGCCTCATGCATGCAAGGCAAGCGCTCTACCACTGAGCCACCTTCCCAGGCCCTCTTCCTTCTGTTTCTTTAGGAAATGGCAGGCATTCTCTAAACATTAAGCATTACTTCCTCGGATTAAGCTCCCATATCCTTCAAGGCTACATCAGCTTTCTCTACTGTATTCCTTTACCCTGAGGGTCAAGTATTTCTTGGTCAGTATGATTATTCATTAAATTTCCGGGGCTCCTTCTCTCTCCAGCCTGTCTTAGCTGCCTCGCCACAGACCCAGCTCCATTTTTACTCTAGAATGTGACTGATGCAATGTCTGGCCGTCGCAGGGAGTCATAAAATAAACAGGAATGTACAGGAAGATGGACAACTTTCTCGACAGAAATTTTAATGCAATGACAAGATGAATTTTTCCCATTTATCCAGAAATTAAAAGCAATCCAAAAAGCAGCCCAGGACACATGCTTAACTCCTATTGAATGAGCTGATGTATACATGAAAGATAAATGCTCAAGAATGGTGAAGAGAATGAACTCCAGTTGGAAGAGGAGAGTCTGGTCTCAAAATGGAGGTAAAACCACCGCCGGGTAGCCCCCAGCCCGACTCCAGCCGTCGGAAGGAGGGCCATGATCCAAAGGAACCAGAGCAGCTGAGTAAGCTGTTTATTGGTGATCTGAGCTTTGAAACTACATGATAGTTTAAGAGAACATTTTGAGGAATGGGGCACACTCACAGATTGTGTGGTAATGAGAGATCCTCAGACAAAACATTCCAGGGGCTTCGGTTTTGTGACTTATTCTTGTGTTGAAGAGGTGGATGCAGCCATGCGTGCTAGACCCCACAAGGTTGATGGGCGTGTTGTGGAACCAAAGAGAGCGGTTTCTAGAGAGGATTCTGTGAAGTCAGGAGCCCATCTAACAGTGAAGAAAAGTTTTGTTGGTGGTATTAAAGAAGATACAGAAGAATACAATTTGAGAGATTACTTTGAAAAAATATGGCAAGATTGAAACCCTAGAAGTTATGGAAGACTGGCAGAGTGGAAAAAAGAGAGGATTTGCTTTTGTAACTTTTGATGATCATGGTACAGTTGATAAAATTGTTCTTCAGAAATACCACACTATTAACGGGCATAATTGTGAAGTGAAAAAGGCCCTTTCTAAACAAGAGATGCAGTCTGCTGGATCGCATCACAAAGAGGTCATGGAGGTGGCAACTTTATGGGTCGTGGAGGAAACTTTGGAGGTGGTGGAAACTTTGGTGGAAGAGGAGGCTATGGTGGTGGAGGTGGTGGCAGCAGAGGTAGCTATGGAGGAGGTGATGGTGGATACAATGGATTTGGAGGTGATGGTGGCAACTATGGCGGCGGTCCTGGTTATAGTAGTAGAGGCTATGGTGCTGGTGGAACAGGTTATGGAAACCAAGGTGGTGGATATGGTGGTGGTGGAGGAGGATATGATGGTTACAATGAAGGAGGAAATTTTGGTGCTGGTAACTACGGTGGTGGTGGCAACTATAATGATTTTGGAAATTACAGTGGACAACAGCAATCAAATTATGGACCCATGAAGGGGGGCAGTTTTGGTGGAAGAAGTTCTGGCAGTCCATATGGTGGTGGTTATGGATCTGGTGGTGGAAGTGGTGGATATGGTAGCAGAAGGTTTTAAAAACAACAGAAAAAGGGCTACAGTTCTTAGCAGAAGAGAGAGCGAGGAGTTGTCAGGAAAGCTGCAGGTTACTTTGAGACAGTCGTCCCAAATGCATTAGAGGAACTGTAAAAATCTGCCACAGAAGGAGCAATAATCCATAGTCAGAAAAGTTACTGCAACTTAAACAGGACACCCTTCTTGTTCAGGACTGTCATAGCCACAGTTTGCAAAAAGTGCAGCTATTGATTAATGCAATGTAGTGTCAATTAGATGTACATTCTTGGGGTCTTTTATCTGTTGTAGCTTTGTCTTTTTCTTTTCATTACATCAGCTATATTGCCCTGTGAATTGTGGTAGTGGTACCAGGAATAAACAATTAAGGAATGTTTAACTTTTCAATATTTGTGTAGTTCAGTTTCTCTACATTTTAGTACAGAAACTTTAACAAAATGCAGTTTTAAAGATGTTTCCTTGTGAGTTAACAAGTAAAGATCATTGTTAATTACTATTTTGTATGAATTTTGCTAAAATTAACTGTAAAGAAACACCTACTGACTTGCAGGGTTTTTTTGGGGGGGGGTCCGGTCGTGGGGCCTGAACTCTGGGCCTGGGCGCTGTCCCTCAGCTCTTCAGCTCAAGGCTAGAACTCTACCACTTGAGCCACAGCGCCAATTCTGGCTTTTTTCTTTTTGCTTATGTGGTGCTGAGGAATCGAACCCAGGGCCTCAGGCATGCAAGGCAAGCACTCTACCACTGAGCCACCTTCCCAGCCCTGACTTGCACCTTAAGGGGAATCTATTCTCCTCATTTCCAAACCATGATACGAATGGGCGCTGACATGTGGAGAGAATAGATACTTGCATGTATGCATTGTGTGTTTTAGATACATAGGATTGGGTATTTAAATCAGCATATTTGTGAATTTAATAGCATTAAGATTACCTTCAAATGAAAAAAAAAACCCTCAAAATCCTTATTTGGTTTGTGTGCATTTTCTTTCAATGTAATCATGGTTTTAGTGTGTTTTAAGATTTGCTGAATCGTAGCTGTGTTTAGAACATCTCCATTCTACATTTACCTTGATCACATTGAGAATGACTGCTACCATAGTTTTGGAGTATAAAGCATGTCTGCTGCCCTCTATTTAAATTTGTAAAGGGTAGTGGATGTTTTCCCCATCCCTTTAGAAACCATTCTTAATTTTTGATTCAGGACCACTAAGTGTGCAATGTCTGAGCATATTAGTGGATACCTGATTTTATTCTGTTTTTCCTTTGAGACCCCTGAGGCCTATAAGTTTTATTACTTTCCTTGGTTTAATTTCTCCATGCAAGTTTTCAGAGCAAGAGAATAAAAAGACACTTCATTGTCAAATCCTTAACTGGCTGGCATGCTTTCACATTTGTACACTACACATTTTTCTGAGTGAATCCAAGGATAAGAGATATAATTGTCCAAAATAACAAATGCAGCAGATATGTAGCACAGTTGCTTAGTACAAGCTTCTCACTTCCCAAAGACCTGGATTGAAATTTGGGTAGTTTTTGAGTTCTTAGTTAAATTCCTACAGAATACACTGTTACTCCTGTGTATATTTCAATCTAAATCATGTTGGTATGAGTTAGTGATCTTGTTTGGAAGACTGGTTGAGAAGAGATTTCAATAATAAGGTCATACATTATATAAACCAATGTCTACAGTTTGCGCTAGCTAGTGCTTTCAATTTCACTCAAACCCTTAGTATGTGCCCTGCTGTTACTCTTTATTTGACAGTGAACGTTGAATTCAAGATTTTTATGTGGTTTTTAAAGTACTAATCAAAACAAGCAATAAAAAGGGGAATGGGGCTTGCTAGTGTTTGAATATGCTCTCTTGTTGCTCTAATTCTGTGCATTATTAATATTTGGATGCATGCAATGCCACCGTGGAAATTGGTCTTCACAGATACTGAAGTTTTCCAGAAAACACTCAAACCAATAAATGTATCAAGACAACATTCCATTGTTAATGGCTTATGTGAATAAGCAGTGTAGAAAATAGGCTTATATTAGAAAATGGTTAAGTCTTATTAACATCAAGTGTGGTTATATAAAGACACTGTCAATGTTCATAACTTGGGTACTTGGTCAAAATAATGCTTGGGAAACATTAAAATTGAGCTAAATTGTCTCTTTTTTTATTTGTTATAATAAAGGTCGAAGGAATGTGGAAGATTTTAAAAAAAAGAATGGTGAAGAAAATTATGAGAAAGAGGTCCTCAGGAGATAAGAAAAGAGGCAATGTCTCTGTAACAAAAGCAGCATAATGTTATCACAGGACTGGGCAAAAAGATAAATGGAATCTTATAGAATACAATACCCCAAAATAGATTTTGCTGCCTATGGGAATTTAAGATGTAGAAAAATATATTTCAGCTCAGCAGGGAATAGTAAGCTCATTTAATAAAAAATACTGGTGAAATTGGCTACACATTGGGAAAGAATGGGTTTGATTTCTGCTTCTGTACTCAAATACACTCCAGATGGAATAAAAACTTAGATCATGAAAAAGAGTAAATCTTAAAATGTGAGAGCCTATGTGTACATATCGGAGAATGGCAAGGCAGAAACCTTATAAACTACTATGGATTTTAGCCATTTTTTATTTCATAAACATTGAAACGTTCAAAGGTAAAACTCTAACATTTACAAATAATGGCTGGGGGAGGGGGCGGGGGGAGGTTGAGTTATAAAACTAGTGCCTAAAAGCTGCTTGTGCTGAGAAGCACTGAGTCCTTACTTGGAGCCAGGAATGAACAGAGCAGGGGAAAAGCTTAGCATTTCTGTCCTTACTTCGGAGTCATTTGTGTCATTTACTCTGAGTTCTTCTTCCCTTTGCACCCATCCTCGAATCCAGGAAAACAGCACAGGAAACAGACCACCTGCCAGGGGCAATACACTTACTGTAACAGTCCACCTGATCAGTCCTAAAGCAATACCACCATCTTTCACTAGGAACACAGCTGTAACAGAGGTTATTTAATACCTATGCACACCTCTTCTCTGTGCTTAATTCTTCCTCCTATTTAAATGGAAACGAGCGCCTGTTCAGGGAGAATGTGTTGAAATGCATTTCTTGCCTCTTTCTGCAGTGCCCATGACTCTTCTTTGTTCTTCCCTCACTATGACTTATCTCTTTATTTGGCAGGTGAAGCATATAGCGGTACCTGACATGAGAAATTCAGGAGTTTGTGCCTGGAGCCTAACATTGTAACAAATGTCACTAACACTGTGTATTAGATACAAAGAATGATAATAAATTATAACCCGTAAGGGAAGACTAGAAAAAAATGGGTCAAATTTTAAATAGGCAAGGTGCAGGAGACCAAATCAAAATGAACTGTAAGGGCAACAACAGATCATGAAGCTTCTTGGTAGTCTGGGAAAACAGATTAATGAAGCAACCAATGAGTTATCAGTGTATGACTCTTTATTTGGCCTCATGAATTATCTGGGAACCATACAGGATCAAGGCATCCTGCATTTGTCCCTTTTCCTTTGCCTTGAGCCATTCTCTCCTGCAGTCATGTTGTAGCCATCTTGGAAGCCCATAAGGGCAGACCACTTTCTAGAAATCAAAAACTTATAACAAGGCCCCATCTAACAATGCATTGTTAGCCTGCCTTAGCTCACCTCTGACCACACTGTGATGGGATTATTTTACCCAGGTACCCCTTCTCATCCCCACCCCTACCTGTTTTCTAGTCCTCCTCTATAATCTAAGGCAAATGCTGTATTCTGGAGGATGGTGGAAGATGTACTGAAGTGCTGTCTTCCTGTGGCAGCCATATAAATCTCCTTTCTCTTCCCTGCATCCCATCTCTTTATTTAGCATGTAGGGGTTTGGACCTCTGATATAAAACTTGAGTTTCAAGATTATCAAGAAAAGGTGATGTTCATTTGCCAGTGATTGACGTGAAATATTTAGCTTTGTTGGAACAATCTATGGCAAAATACGTTTATTAAAAAAAGAAAAAAGAGCTACCTAACTCCTGGAAATACCTAAGTACAAAAGAACCAATGGGAAAAGAAATGTGCAATCAGATGTTTATTTTAATATAATTGTAATGAAAACTCTTGAAACAAAGTGACTATAGAACAGAAGAATGGTTAAATAAATGGAATTCTTCTGGCGTATCACAATTTTGAAAGAATCACATGAAATGATTAGAATTTTGTGAGGTTATTAACCTAGAAATACAAGATGAAGAGGAGTATACATATCTCGTTTTTGTGACAGTGTGACACACACATATATTTCCCATTTTTAGTCGTATGCTTATGCATGCTGTATAACATATCATAGAAAGATGGTCACATGAAGAAATGCTCAACTTCTCTAGCCATAAAAGAAATGCAAATCAAAACAACATTGAGATTCCACCTCACCCCAGTTAGAATGGCTATAATCAAGAAATCTAATAACAGATGCTGGAGGGGACTGCATTGTTGGTAGGAGTGTAAATTTGTTCAACCACTTTGGGAAGCAGTATGGAAGTTCCTCAAAAGACTCCACATAGAGCTCCCCTACGACCCAGCAATACCACTTCTGGGCATTTACCCAAATGATCACAAACAGGCTCATACTAAAGCTACCAACACAACTATGTTTATCACAGCATTATTCACCATAGCTAAGATATAGAACCAACCCCGATGCTCCTCAGTGGATGAATGGGTCAAGAAAATGTGATATCTATCTATCTATCTATCTATCTATCTATCTATCTATCTATCTATCTATGAATTCTATGCCTCCATCAGAATGATACTGCCCCATTTGTTAGGAAATGGAAAGATCTTATTTGCAATAATTAGTAGATGTCTAGGACAAGCAGAAAAGGTCAAAAGCTATGTACATATTACCATATAAGATGATGCTAAGCAAAATGAACCCCAAGATAGGAACATAAGAGGTTTTATCTTTATTGCTGTTGTTTTTAATGTGCTTATAATGTACTGTGTGATTTTTTGTTTCTTTTGGATGTTCTTCCCCCATGGTATAACCCCTATTTTCACTGTATTTGATTTTGGTGCCCTGCATCTTGTATATACATTTTTCTAATTCGGGGAGGGGAAGGCAAATAACAAAATGCTGAAATAAAGATACAGGTTGACCCATTGCAATAATGAGATGTACAGGACACTATGTTGAAACGAACTTTACAGCTTCATGGGCAGGGGAGAAGTTGGGAGGTGGGGAGGGAGGGGATGGTAGGGGAAAAACAACAGAGGGGTAATAATGCTCGATAGGAAGTGTACCCATTACCTTACTCATGTAACTGTAACCCATGGTCATTGAAACATCATTGGTACTTATAGTAGGGCCTGAGATTTCTTGGTGACTCTGGGCCATGTTGAAGAGCAAGCATAGTAAGCTCTTCCAGGTAGGCTAGATTTGGTGTCTAGCTGGGCTATCTTTTCATGGTGAAATTGCCTCAATTTCCTTACGTGTCAAGTTCTGCTTTGGCAAAATGAATGGAGAGATTCGCAGTGTTCTGAGAGGCTTGTTCTGAAAACTTCATTCCACATGGCAGTGTTTCAGGTGTCTAGAACAAGGCCTGGCATGCAGTAAGCACTATGTGTTCACAACTGAATGCTTATACACTGCATTATTTTGTTTCAACCAGAAGGTGTTGTTTATATAATCAGAAAAATGCAAAGGAACAGCCCCAGGCATTTTTATGATAGAATTCTCTGATATAAGCAACTACAACAAAAAAAATGTACTGTTTTTACATGGTCTCTTTGAGTTTTGTAATGTCTGAGTAAAAAAGGAACAACTTTGGAGGGAAGTAAGAAAGTTTAGGTGGGAATAAAGAAGGAAGAAAAAGAGAAAGATGCATGGATGGTCCCTGGTTTAACTTTTTGTGGGGACAGAACTGGAATTTGTACTAAGGAGCTTGAGCTTTTGAGGCAGGTGCTCTACTATTTGATTCATGACCCCAGCCTCTTGGCTTTACTTTCCAGATAGGGTCTTGTATTTGTGGACCATGATCCTACTGTTTGCACTTTCTAAGTATTGAGAGTGGCAGATTTGTTCCACAATATTCGGATGTTTTTGCTAGTTACGATGGGTTCTTGAGATAATTTTTGAACGACTTGGCTTCAAAATGCTATCTCTACCTCCCCAGTGGCTGGCTAGGATTATAGGCATGAGCCACTACACTCAACTTCATTTGTGACAGTTGTCAGAATCAAAGCAGAATTATTTGGGTCAAACCCTAACAAAGACACAACAGCCTATGGCAGCCTTGACCTGCCACTGCCCTCAGGACAGGCTCCAAAGGCAGGCAATGCCTGAGCCACGTTCATTCCTTGGGCCACCTGCTTCTGGCGACCAGTGGGCAAGGATATCAAGGTTATGGGCTGTGCTCAGAACAGAGCCTGACAAGGTGTGTCAAGTCTTTGTAAGGACTGTCTGAAGCCACACCATCTTTCACCCTGACTCCCCATCAACTTGTCTCCCACTCTGTTCTAGCCTCTGCATCCAGACAACTGGACTTGAAAAGCTGCTGAGTGTTCAGCTCAATTAAGATGGAAAATAAGGACAAATGGTTTACTTACAAAAATAAATTGTTTTGAAAGAAAGCAACAGATGAATACAGGCTGTTCCAGCTAATGAAGATCTGGTTGGAGAAATCTGATTGGCAGTTCTTTGGATTGGGGGTGAATTTTCTGAGATGCAGTGTTTTGAGAGAAGCAGGTGGGATGCTGTGTTAAGTTGTGAAAGCAGCCACATCAAAGGAGCACCAACCAGGGCTACAAAGAATAGATATCAATTCTGTTCTCTTGGCTTGATGTGTAAGTTCAAAATGGCAGCAGGGCCACCCCTAGCTTCTGTGGTTGCTGATAGTCCCTAGCAAGCAGATTTGTAAATTCAGTCTCTGCCTCTGTCATCCCCGTATCCCCACTCATCTGTTTCTGTGTCTTCTCCTCTTATTAGCACATCCATTCTATTGGATGAAGGACTCCCAGTACTCCAGTGTGACCCTACCTTCACTTATCCTTTTATCTTATTGTAGTGATTAATTCTATTTCTATTTCCATGTTCCCAACTACCAAGGGGGTCAGACATAGTGGTGGTGCACTCCTCTAATCTCAGCTACCCCAGAGCCAGAGGTAGGAGGATGATGAGTTGGAGGCTAGTGTGGGCAGCCAGAGGCCCAGTCTTAGAAACAAAGTAAGCTGGGTGCTGGTGGCTCATACCTATAATCCTTGGGCTGAGATCTGAGGATCACGCTTTGAAGCCTTGTCAGACAGAAAAGTCCCCTTGAGAGTCTTATCTCTAATTAACCACCAGAAAACCAGAGGTGGCTCTGTGGTTCAATGGTAGAGCGCTAGCCTCGCCCAAAAGAGTTCAGGGACAGAACTGAAGCTCTGAGTTCAAACCCTATGCCCCCCCCACCATTCACACAGAAACTGAAGTAAAGGCCTGGTGGAATGTGTAAGTCTTGGGAGATAGAGGGAGAAGAGAGATAAAGTAGGGAGGGGGGAGAGGAAAAAGAAGAGAAGGAAAAGAGATTTATTTCAACATACCTTTTTTTTCCTATTTGTTTGTTTGTTTGTTTATTTGTTTGGTGCTAGTCCTGAGGCTTGAACTCAGTGTCTAGGCACCATCCCTAAGCTCTTGTGCTGAAGGCTAACACTCTGCTACTTTGAGCTACAGCTCCACTTCTGATTTTTTGGTGGTTAACTGGAGATAAGAGTCCCATGGACTTTCCTGCCTGGGCTGGCTTTCAACCATGATCCTCAGATCTCAGCCTTCTGAGTAGCTAGGATTATAGGTGTAAGATATAAAAATTCCATGTGCAATGTGAGAATCAGGACATTTGTGCTTTGGGGAGCACCTTCTTAATTGCTTTTATAATAGTTCTCCAAATGTAAAAATATATGTGTATATATATATATATATACATATACACATATATACAGTTTTTCCAGCTTGGAAAAATATTTACAGGAACTTCTCTCTTCTTCCAAAGTTGTGGCTAATTAAAATTTCTTTTGTTTTGCTCTCTGACCTCTCAGTTGGAGTATAAACTATTCAGTGATATTCAAGTAATTTTTTTGGTGTAGAAAAGTTGTTTTGCCTCCACTTCATAGAAAATCATCAGACATAGTGCTTGTTCTTAGACATAGTCATGTTCTTAGACAATTTAATATATTGTCATTCATTTATTGTGGCCCATGATTCTGTAGAAAACAAAGATTCTGACCCCTCTTAGCACTTATGAATACATTAGAGCTGCACTAATAATATAGACAGGAAGTTATTATTTTTAGACTTGGTAAATTAGGAAAACAAAAAGGTAGCCATGTCAGGAAAATTTAGTACAAATGTATTCAGAACTAAATTGTAGGTAGTTGGCCTAATTAGATGAGTTGACTGTATGCCAGTGTTTGGTTGTTTCCACTTGAAATGCACAAGATACTCAGCCAAAATATATTTTTTAACAGAGTATCTTGATTCTACAATTGTTTTCTTTCATTTAACACTTATGGAAGAAAATAAAAATGTCATTTGACTCTTCTAACAAAGAGGTAAGTATAAGAAAGGGGCGATCATAATTTGTTAGAAACCAAAATTTAAGTTAAGCTCAAACAAAGTTTTAAATGAAATATCTCCTTGATCATCTATAAAATTGCTTAAAGGACTTGATAATTAGAAAGAAGTAACAATTTACATATACCTTAGTATATAAAAACAGTGTACAGGTATGGTATATACACTGTAATTATTTACACATATGATATCTGGTATGAGTATTAGCATCAAACTAAGGGTGTTCAAATATATGCAGCCATTTTCCCAGAAATTAAGCTGGAGAGACACAGATGGTAGAAGGTAAAATTCTGTGCTGTGAAAAACATGTAGGAAATAGGTTCGTGATCAAATGGGTGTAATTCTGGGCTTAGTTGAGTCATTATCAAAACCTATCGTAATCCACATTTTGACTCATCAACCAATTTGAAGTGCACTTTGGAAGACAGAGAGATGAATGAGAAGTAAAAGCCGATTCAGGAATTTTGCCTTGCATGGATGAAGAAAGAGTTATGATGATTTTGCAAGCCCTACTAAGTAAATAACAAAGATAAGTTGAGACCAGTACAATGGCTCAGCCGCTGTATTCCAGTTATTGGGAAAGTGGAGATTGGGGGAATCCTGACTTGAGACTAACCTGAGCAGAAAGCTAAAGAGACCTCATCCCATATCAAATAATAAGGCTGGTTGTGGTAGTATATGTTAATAATCTCATATGCACAGGAGGCTTAAATGGGAGGACCATGGTCTGCCAGATTTAGGGAAAAATGTAGACCCTTATTTAAAAAGTAAGTAACACTAAAAGGGCTGGGGATGTGGCTCAAGTGGTGTGAGAAATGGCTCAGGATGATGGGGTGTCAGGTAGGAATAATGACACTGATTGGAAAGGAACTAGGCAAAGGCAAAATTTACTTTTTGCCGAAAGGTGACCCATTGGCCAAAAATCTGGCAAGTAAGCCCATACAGCAGGCTGGCTGCTCAGTTTTTTTATCCCCAACCCAGCAGGCCCTGCCCCTCTGCTCCTATTGGCTAAGCTCAGGTTCACAATCTGCATAAGAATATGCCTTAATTAACAGGATGTAATTAAAACTCAAGGAGCTTCTAAAGCGATGTCTTAATTTAAGCAAAGGATGTAACTAAAATGTCATTAACAAGGACTAAGCCACCTGGCCAGAGCAGGAACTCAAGTGATTTAGGACAGCTACTGCTGTGTTGGCTTGCCAGTGTGTAAGCCTGCACGACTCCAACCCTCTGCCTGTCTTACTAAAGGATCTTAGTGAGGCTGCTTTCAACCAGAGACTTGGGTGGAGTCTTGGTATTCCGGGGCTTCTTTCTTCCCTAAGTAACCTCGGTGCCATGACTTCTTCATGGCTTTTTAATAATTTTAGTTTCAAGATCCAGGAATCCTTACAACACAAAACCTGCCTGATTGCTCAAGAATGTGGTCTGCAACTGGCATTCATCCCTTGTGCACCATCGCGCGGCCTAAAGCTGCCCGCAGCATCCTTGTGAAATCCAGGTGAGGGGATTTCAGACTATAGAGGGAGCCAAGGGCTGTGCGCTGGCAAAGTAACTGTCATCCCGCCTATCTGCTGGTGTCACCTGCCTTCCCGTAAACTCTGCAGGCAGAGAAGAATATAGACACTTGGCTTTCAGGTGTTCTGCGGGGTGAATTGTAGGGCAAGTCCTCCAAGGGTCTGCTTAGGCTGCCCAGACGAATAGGAGACCTTGGTTGGCCCCCGGGGATGCACGCATCACCTCTTGATGACAAGGAGTAGACGCTTCCCAGCAGGGGACTCCCTCGGTGCCACAAACCTTGTCTTGTAGTCTGTGGTCTCCCCCCTCCTCCTGCCCCCATGGACCTGGCTGCAAGCTTCCTGAGCGCAGCGGGCTCTGGCCAGGCCAGGTGATCACCTCCACCTGAACAGCTGCAGATGCTCGGGGGACCCCTCAACCCCTGGGTACCCCTACCCTCTTCTCTCCTCATTTTCTTCCGGGGGAGGGCAAGGTTTTCTGACCCAGCCTCCAACCCAGAACTGCTGTGCAAGAACCCCTGAACACTCCCTAGCCCTGGGCTGCGAGGCCTGCTTGGCTGCGGCCTCCTGGTCCATCTTCATGCACATCTGGTGCCTACCTTCTCTTGTTCCTACACACACCCCGTGTCACCGCCAGTCCCCGCGTGTCCCTGTCCCCGACTCCGTCCCTTCATGCTGGGCCCGCTGGGGACGGGAGGGGGCGGAGACCTTCGCTCCAGCGCAGGGTCCTCCTCCCCCTCCCCCTCCTCCCTAC
>NW_012267377.1:339882-344878 GCF_000151885.1 Dipodomys ordii | reverse complement strand
CGTCGCTGCGCCGGCGAAGGACCAGCGCCCGCAGCCCGCAGCCCGCAGCCCCGGCAGCGCGCAGCGACGTGGGCCGCAGACCCGGGTGGAGATGGCCGCAGCCCTCCTTCCCGGGGTGACTTCGTGGTTTTCCGTGGGGCGATTTGAATGCGGTAGAGCCGACTCCCCTCCTCCCCGCGTCCTCTCGGACCCGCAGAACCCAGCAGGACGGGATGGCAAGCCTCCGATCAGGGCTCTAGGTGTGACCCCTGAACTTCCAGACGGTGTACCCCATTTTCTCTGTCCCCTCTGACGCCGTCCTTCTGCGGAAGGTCAAGAACCAGTGACCCGAACCTAACACGTCTTCCCTGCACATTTCTGAACCAAAAAGAGATCTTCATTTGCAACACACATAGGCATAGACGGATTTGCACGCGCACATCGACACATGCGTGCACACGTGTGCGCGTGTCATCGCCCCGAGGCTGGGGCCCGCACCCGCCAGCCCGAGTACAGCCGTCATAGTAATGTGCGCTCCCACCCGTGTGCGCCTCCGTGCGGGGATGGGGGGGGGACTGGGGCGGCCGCACACCCCCGGCTTCATTTGTGTCCTGAGCACGGTAGTTGAACATGAATCCGGGATTGGTGTCAGCTGGATCGTGTTCTCGCTCACGTGGCGTTTCGTTTCCACCCTGGGATACTGGCAGTTGGATGTTTTCGTGGTTTGCTGCCAGTCCGCTGGGTGGTATGGCTCGCGGTGGCTGGAAATCTCTCTCTTCAGATCCACCTGTCGTCTGCCACCCGACCCCCTCCACTTCTCCAGAGGCTGAGCAGAAGAAACTGCCTCTCCCTCGCCAGTCCCCAAGCCCCGGGGCTCTAGTGGCTGGGGTTTGTCCCTCCCTCGCTCCCTGCACACATGCACACTCTCAGTGCAGTAAGAGGATTGTATTTCTTTTAATATCCACCCAAGCTCCTCCTGAAGTCAGGAATCCGCCTCCTGCGGTTACCTGAGCAGCTGAGCTAGCAGCACTTCCTGTTCTCCTCCTGTCCCTGCCTGTGTGTCCAGAAAACAGCCAAGGATCCATTTGCTGGCCTTGAGATTTGCATCAGACTTGGTATCTTTGCTCCGTTCTTCATTTCACTGGGGTAGTTATTCCACCCCCACCCCCGTTGTGGGGGGAAAAGTAATTACTTGAATCTTCTGTCTGAAGCTTTTGACGGATTCTGTTCCCATCTGTGAAGGAATTTAGTGATAGGGTCTGCCTTCCCCCCCCCCCACATATTAAATTATTTCCTAATCTAGGTCACCAGCTGTTAATATGCCCAAAATAAATGAAAAGTAAATGTAATCTCTCTGACAGAGCATTCAAGCATGGAGGAACTGTGGAAAACCCAGTTTTCCCATGATGAAGGGTCAAGGGTGTTTTGGGACTGTAGTAGAGGATGCACTTCATTGGGTGATGGGAGTGAGGGTCCCAGATGACCTCTGATGGGGTGCCAGAGGTCACCTTTCCTTCCCTGGGGTTAGGAAAATGTGTCTATTATACCTGGAAGGGGGTAAGACACACAAAGGCTGAAAATAGAAGTTCTGCCACTAGTAAGTTCAGCCCCCTTTCTGAACCTGTGTGGCACTGAGATATGGCTGGCACAAAGGGACCACTGCAGGCCAGCCAGGCTGGAAGGTGTGGAGAATGGAAGCCACCACATGATAAGGCTTGAGACATCTCCATTCTCCCTCTTCTGCTGCTTCCGCCTCTTCCTCTTCACCAGTGCAGACCCTCTGCTTCAGTAAGTGCATGCACCAGGGCTTTAGCCACCCCTGGCTCTGAGGTTGTATAAACACATTTTTGGGGTGGGGCTCAGGTCCACCTTCTGGACTTTCCTATCATTTCTGCTATACCTAACAGCTTCTGTGCATTTTGGTTCCAAATACATGACCATTAACTTGAGAGGTGACTTAAAATGTCTCCTCTCCTCCCCTCTCCTCTCCTCTCCTCTCCTCTCCTCTCCTCTCCTCTCCTCTCTTGTTTTCCCCTTCCCTCCCCTCCATCTCCCTTCTTTCCCCTGTCCTCTCCTCTCCCCTCCCCTCCTCTCCGTTTTTCCTTCTCCTCCCCTCTCTTAATCAATCGCTCCCCCGCCTCTCTTTCTTCTAGTACCTCTCTGGGGCCTCATGCTCACCCGGTTTGCTTTACTCAGCTTGCACTCTTTCATTTCAGCAATGCCTCCAGCCTGACTTTCTGCTGGTCGTTTTGGAGACCAGAGTCTCATGGGCTTTTCTGCTAAGCCTAGCTTCAAACCTTGATCCTCCAGGTGTCTGCCTCCTAAGCAGCTAGGCTTCCAGTGAACTACTAGCACCCATCCAGTGAGAATTATTAATCTTTCTTCTTGAAACTCAGTCAAGGTTCATTGGAGAAAAGAAAGAAATATACAGATAAAAGCAGGAACACAATCCAAAAGCAGAACAAAACAAAAAGCCCCCCAAAACTAGAAATGCCATAATTCACTGTTGTTTGATGTGTACCTTAGCAAATCTTTCATGGATATATATATATATATATATATATATATATATATTTATCACTAAAACAGTTATGTGATTGAATGCTCTGTCAGAGAGATTGTACTTATTTTTCACTTATTTGTGCATGCATTAACAGTTATTTATGTAACTAAACTAATCTTGAACAGCCTCATATATATTTTAAATCAATATTTTAAATGAGTGAATAGTATTGGAATGCATAGATTTTATTGAACTATTTTTGGGGGGTGTATTCATTTCTCAATGTTTCTGTGTGTAAATACAAATCAACAAAGTCATACGAAGGCTTTTTTGCACACGGCCTTACTTTTCTTCTCAGGTGAATTCTAAGAAAGGAAACCATTTTGTTAAAAGTATCTGTGTTTTTATTATAGCTAGCATTGCATGAAATCCTTGCAAATGCTAAATAATAAAACGTAAAATAATGGTTACCTCTGTTATTGGAAGAAAGTGAGATCTTGGGTCATTTATTTGAGTTTTAAAAGCCAAACTTCTTTTACATTTCTGTTTCTTCATTGATGAAGTGTGTGTTTATATTTTTACTCCTCTCCAGTCACATGTCTGTTTTCTTACCTGAAAGGGAAAAACTTTATCAACTTAATCCTAAAGGTGACAAATATTTTTTTTTCCTTTTCTAATTACTTTTTCAAAAGATTTTTTCTTCAAAGGAGGAGGTTGCAATTCTTGGTAAGAAATGTACGCATTATCCCACCCATGTAATTGTAACCCCTCTGTACAGTATGTTCACAAATAAAATTAAATTAAATTTAAAAAAAACCTTGTAGAAACTTCATTCTAGAATAAATACTAAAAGAACAAATAACTTTCTAATTGAAGCGATACTTTTAATGCTTGAAATCCACTACAATAAAAAATGCAGTCATATAAAAAAAAAGATTTTTTCTTTTGCGGTATTGGGATTTGAAGTCATGGGTTTAAGCTTGCTAAACAGGTGCTCTACCACGTAAGCCACATCTCTAGCTCAACCTGTTTTGATGAAGATAAGTAGACATTTTGTTGTGTTGAATGAATATATTTATTTCCCCTTACAATATTGATTACTGAAGATTACATTTTAAAAGATGGAACTACAGTTCTTTTACGTTTTCTACAATTGTACACCAGTACAGTTTTGAATACAGTGCAGATTAAAGAGTTGAGTTGATAAATGTCTGTGTATATGGCTATCTGCTTGGGTGTCATATTTGTAGGAGAAGGTTTCTTTCATTCCAGGTATACATCTTCTTGCCTCTTAGTTCTTACCTTTTTATGTTCAAGCCTTAAAAACCTTGGCTGTTGTTTCCCTGATGGCTGCCTTTTCTTGTACTTATTGGTACTTCTGATACTGGTGTTTTTTTTTTTTTTTTTTAATGGTGAGTGTCTCTCAAAGTCTTTTGCCTGTGGTACTCATTTGGTTCACTTGTGTTTTTCTGGCTACTTTTTTTGTTTTAGCAGTTTTTTATCTAGTCAAGTTATGAGTCTTTTCTCAGACATCTTGTGAGTATTTTCTCATAGTCACTGCTTTGTTTTATTCTTTGTTAATGGTGCCTTGGAGTGGCAATTCTAACTTTATGAAATCCTTTGTGAAGATTAAGTTCATGATTCCCTCCCTCCCTCCCTCCCCCTCCCTCTCTCCTTCCTTCCTTCCTTCTCTCCCTGCCTCCCTCCCTCCCTCCCTCCCACCCTCCCTCCTTCTTTTTCAAAACTTTTGAGGTGGGGGATCTTGCTCTGTTACCTATAGTGGTTTTGTTTCATGTCTGAAGTGACTTCCTGCCTCACCTTTCCAAGTAGCTAGGACTACAGAAGTGAACTACCATTCCCTATTGAGCTTTTGTTTCTCCTGTGGTTAAAATTGCCTTATTTTTCTGTGAATTTTTAGAATTGCTTCTTCTTGCTTCATGATACCTGTTGAATGCCTATCAGTATTATTGTCTGAGGTTCAATGTGTCAGATGATGTAATTATTCTGAGTTCTCTCCTTGGAGCCTCTATACGTTTGCTGTATTCTGTAATGATAGTTTTTTTCCAGGGATGACCTGGATTTTTTCTCACTATGACTGAGGAAGGAACCTAGAAGGCCATCTTTCCTGTAGGCCCTACCTTTGAAACAGTCATTTGTTGTTAGTGCTATATTTTGTCCTCACCTATAGTACTTGATGGCAGGAGGTCATAAGCCTTTGTGTGTGTGTGTGTGTGTGTGTGTGTATGTGTGTGTGTGTGTGTTAGCATGTGCATGTGTGTGAGAGAAAAACAGATTGTACATTGATAATTGGCTTGTTTTTCATTGGTTCCACCTATATAGGTACTTGTTCTTTTTTTTGTGATAGTTTCCTTTCTACATTTATTTATTTATTTATTTTTGGGTCCGGTCGTGGGGCCTGGATCTCTGGGCCTGGGCGCTGTCCCTCAGCTCTTCAGCTCAAGGCTAGCGCTCTACCACTTGAGCCACAGCGCCACTTCCAGCTTTTTTCTTTTT
>NW_012267377.1:311750-338477 GCF_000151885.1 Dipodomys ordii | reverse complement strand
GGAAGTGGCGCTGTGGCTCAAGTGGTAGAGCACTAGCCTTGAGCTGAAGAGCTGAGGGACAGTGCCCAGGCCCAGAGTTCAAGCCCCACAACCAGACCGCCCCCCCCAAAAAATGGCAGAATCCTCAGGTGTAGCAGTTATTTTCTGACCTTCATAATGGTGAACATTTACAGAATGAAAATGCTGTCATCTCTTGTGCAGGGATTTACCCAGGTGAGGCTATGTAGAAGCATCATACAGAATGCAAGGCACAGCATTTGTGGCTGCCTGAGAATATGTTTCCTCACAGAAGTGCTGAGACACCATTCTGATTGATCCCAGGGCTGTTTGACTATGGTTGTGCTTGCTGAGCACATACCAGGCAAATCCCTTAGTTAGAATGAGGTTTGAAGCCTGGAGAAGTGCTCCGGTTGGAAATATTTGTCATATCATCGTTATATATAAATCTTGATTGTTCAGAAGCTACTCAGAGCAGATGTACAAAAATCTCCACCATTTTGGTGATTCAGTTGAAAGCTCAGTTGGAACATATAGTAACTGTACATAGTAATATGCACATACATGTGGCCTTTCTACTATCTTGTATGCCTATAATGATTTAATAAAATATTCATGGACCCACAAGTAAATATGCACCTAATGCCAAGTAAAAGATTTTACATACTCAAATTCAGTGTTGGGCTAATGTCAAGACAACCTGGTAGAGTTAATTCATTCAACAGGTCACATACATTGACATTCAAGTGATATTCATTAACACTTGTTAGACACAGATAGTTTGTGTGTTACTTCACAGACACTGTCTTTTCTACAAATTGAAGATTCATGATAGCCTTGCAGTAAGCAAATCTGTCAGTGCCTTTGTTCAACAACTCAGATGACTGTTTAGCCCTAAAGTATTTTTTTTTTTTTTTGCTAGTACTGGGGCTGGAACTAATGGCCTCACACTCTTCCATAGTTTTTTTCCCAGTCAGGGCTGGTGTATGCACAGTATCATGGAGAGAGAAGGATAAAAAGTGGTACCCTAGAGGATGCTTAAAAAAACACTTTCCCATTGCCAGGCACCAGTGGCTTATGCCTGTAATCCTAGCTACTCAGGAGGTTCATATCTTAGGATCATAGCTCAAAGCCAGCCTGGTCAGGAAAGTTCATCAGATTTTTATCTCAAATTAACTACTTACCCTCCCTCCCCACAACCAAAAAACTGGAAGTAAAGCTGTGGCTCAAGTGGGAAAGCACTAGCTTTGAGCAAAAAAAAAAAAAAAAAAAAAGCTTAGGGACATCACCCAGGCCCTGAGTTCAAGCCCCAGGACCAACATAAAACAAAAAATACTTTTATGCTTAAGAAAGCCTACTGAAACTTCACAGAAACTGGTGGTTTGGATGCCAAACTATTTCTTGTCTTAATGGCATATAGTACTAGTAGTACACATTCTGTATAATCTGATTCTGTAAAAAGCATTGTATCTTTTTTTTCATGAGGGACTATTACTTGGATTTGAACTCAAGGCATTACCCTTGTTTGGGTTTCTTGCTCATGGATAGTATATTTTTTCATTTGAGCTGTGCCTCCAGCCTAGCATTTAGCTGGTTAATTGAAGATGGAGTCTCACACTTAACCTCACTTGTGTTGGAGTTGAACTGTGAGTTTTACAAATTTCAGTCTCCTGTATAGCAAGATGGATTGCCCTGGGATTATAATTAACATTTTCTGATTCAGGTTCATGCTAATAATGTAAATTCTTTAGTCTTATGTAGCTCTGTTTGCTTTTCTTCCTTTGTGCTGCTTGTCAATCAGTTTATATCTTTTTTTTTTTTTTTGTCGGTCGTGGGGCTTGAACTCTGGGCTTGGGTTCTGTCCCTCAGCTCTTCAGCTCAAGGCAAGGGCTCTACTGCTTGAGCCACTTCCAGCTTTCAAGTGGTTTATTGGAGATAAAAGTCTCACAGACTTTCCTGCCTGGGCTGGCTTTGAACCGTGATCCTCAGATCTCAGCCTCCTGAGTAGCTAGGATTACAGGCATGAGCCACCAGTGCCTGGCTCAGTTTATATCTTTCTGTGTTGTGTTTCTATCAGCACAATCTATAACACTTTATGCAGCAGGATAAAAGTGAGTTAAAAGGTACATGACTATTGCTTTTACATTAACCTTTGTATTTTCTTATGAAATTAGGTCTCCTACGTAGAATTTAGCTCATTTACCCATTAAAATAGCGAAGCAAGATCGTAATAGGGGATATATAGTGTTATTAGTAGGATAATTATATCTATAACTGCAGCTAAAATCAAAATGTAAGGATTTAGTTTAAATGTACAGTTATAGTACATTACATAACTTATATTATTGAGATTGTTTTATACTCAATAGTTTTATAGTTCTCTAGTAAGGAGCTATTAAGCATTACCTATGACATCTCAACCTATAAGGGATGTTTTGTGTATTTTCTGCATCTCAATAGCTGGTATTCAGACTCTCAAAAAGATCAGTGACTTTCAGCAAATGTGAGGCACCTATGGGACTCTTGACTTAAACATTTCCACAAAGCACCTTGAAGAGCATGTAGAAGAGCAGTAAAGTTCTTGATAGGTGGTAGATGTGCCTATAGTCATACACACACACACACACACACACACACACACACACCATATATCACACTACACATACCACATACAACACACACAATTCACATACATACAACACACATATACACAGCACACACACACCATAACACCCCCCCACACACACCAGGTATGGCTTGCTCGATCGTGGTTCGGTCACATGTTGTGGTATTCATTGAGGATTCAGGTATCTGGGCTCCTTGGGGTTTCTCTGAGTGTTGTGATTGTGTTCAGCATGGATGTATGTATCTACTACAGCACTAGGGTTTTAAACCATATACCTTTAGAATAATTGCATGGATCTGTTACGTAAAGGAGAGAGATCTTTAAAGGAGAGGTATCCCAGGGAAATGAGGAGGAACGTTTTATCAGAGTTGACCGGAGAGAAGTCCCATTCATCTCCAGAGTGCATTAGATGAGATCCTATGCAGTGTTGGTATACAGCAGTCTCTTTGCGGTTAATATAGGTTTTAGAATAAGATATGACACGAGCGGAGTTAGTCTCTTTCATGCCTCACGCCTTGCCCCGTTCCCTTTCCTTTGCTGACGTTTCATGAGCGGCAGCTGCTGTCTACATTCTCACCCCATTGCTTGCTTCACTTGGGCTTGAACTCTGTAGAAATGGAACTCGACATTGATAGGCTTTTGAGCCTTCCTTAGCTGATGCTGAGATTGGTTCACATTGCTATTACTAGGAGCAGCTCATTCTTTTCTTCTACCTGAAAAACACATACACTATAGAATACTATAAAACATTCCACCATTTATTGATCAATTCTGTATATTTTGTACATGTAATGGGCTTAATTATGGTATTTCACACAAGTATTCAATGAACTTTAATTATATCCACTCCCTGTTACCTTCTCTTTCTCTCTTCTTCTCTCCCACTGGTGTCCTTCCTCTTCCCAAAAAAATATTCTTTCCACTGTTATCTTGCATGGTCTTGTTCTCCCATGGCCTATATCTGCTCTTAGCAACAGATATATGTTAGGATTTCTGATTTGCACTGAACTTAAAGCTCACTTCAATAACTCTTATTTATCCTTCTAGATGTTTTCCCAGATCTCTTCCATTTAGTCAATTTTACATTATATATCATAGAAATTGTAGCATTGTGTGGAAGTTGCAATCATTTTCCTTGAGATGAGGCAGAGATTGCAGGTTACGTAGTAGCAATCCCTCCCTTTAGGAACCTAGTGCTGAGTTTTGCTTGGATTTGGCGGACTCATGTCAGATAGGTGTTAAGTTTGGCAGGAAATTGGGATTGGAGGAGACTGGTTCAACACTGTGCAATCACCAGGATGACCTGGGTTATTCAACAAGGGGAAGTGGGTTTGTTTGGGGTGTGTGTGTGTGTGTGCATGTGTATGCGCGCGTGCGTGTGTGCATGCCTGCTGGTCCTTGGGCTTGAACTCAGGACCAGGGACCTATTCCTTAGCCTTTTTGCTCAAGGCTATCACTCTACCACTTGAGCCACAGCTCCATTTCTGGCTTCTTGCTGTTTATTTGGTGATGAGTCTCTTGCTGACTTAGAACCTTGATCCTCAGATCCCAGCTTCCTGAGTAGGTAGGATTGCTGCTGGCATGAGCCACTGGCTCCCAACTTACATTCAGTAGTTATATGAGAGAGCAAGAGACTTCTGTCTCTGCAGAAGCTATGCTAGATTTTTGGCCTGTATTCCTGAAGCTAAACCTCTGTCCTAACATTTAGTTCAATCCATTTGAAATCTCTGCTCCCCCTTTTATTGTTAATCACAAATTCTGAGTTGAAACCCTTTTATATACAGTTACTAAAGGGTGATTAAAAACTAAAATAAAAAAACTAAAAATCAAGACAGTAAAGATAAAAATTAAATATTTAATATTCAATATCAACTATTTCAAAGAATTCATTTTAAAATTAACACATTTAAAAAAGTTTTCTTTGTATGTTGCTCCTGTTTTCTGGGTTTACAAAGTGTGGAATTGGAGAGACTTTGATGAACTGTGTAGAGACGACCCAGGCACAATGGAGAGCCATTCTCAGCTAAGCACAGGAGCTAATGAGAAATGTTGGATTCCTTAGATGATATCCAGATGATCTCTTGCAAGGACTGATCTCTTTAGCTATGTCCACTCGCAGCATTGGGAGGTATTTTTATTTGAATTAGCTGGAAAACAGACTGCTTATTAGTGGTTGGCTTTGGGGTTGACCCCTGGGGAGTGTTGAACTTGAACTGTGTACTCCTGGGGAGTGTTGAACTTAAGTTGGAGCTTGAACTGTGTGAGGATGGCCTACCTGTGTTGAGTCATTTGTCAATAGTAGGCTCAGATAGTCCCTGTCGGGGATCTGTTTGGAGTTAAGGGTCTTTAGTGAAAAGTAAGGTGTAACCTGTGATGCTAGACTGACTGAGGGGAAGATATTGCTACCATTTAGAGGCAGTTCAGGATGTTAGGAAGAATGCCTAGATCTGAATCGTGACTTTCTCCGCTTTCCAGCTGGGGGCAGGAGAGACTGAGCAAGGCTTTCTTAATGTGCAACCACCCATACATACCATGAAGAACAGAAGGGTAATTTTTTTTTCATCCTACAGCTAGAATCACAGCTAAATACTTTAACTCTTGTTATAATGTAGTATTTCCACAGATGATACATGGCGGGTATTTTTATTTTCTGTAGTTTTCAGTGTCTTTCTCAAGGTGGCAGATTCATGCTATATTTATATCTTAAACTCCTTCCTTTAGACTAAATGGGGGAAACAAGAGGTTGTAAGTAAGTACCCCACGCAGGTATCTGGGCCACATAGGGAAGCTCCTTGTCTAAGCTGAGAAAGCCTGGTTCATGACACATCTTTCTTCTGACCACACCCCAGTGTACTCAGGAGGTGCCCTAGACCACAGGTGAGTACCGACCATGGGTTGTTACCTGCTATCCTCAGGGATCTTGCAGGCAGGTGTGTGACTCATTCTCTGCCCCAGGGATGAGAGTCATTGGTTCTTCTAACAATCCTGGATTCTCCTTCACGTGGAGGGCCAACTTAAATAAGACCAAGGCAGAAGGACACTGTCCTCTTATCTCTTTTCTCTCTAAGCTCTGTACATATCAATACTTCTAAGGCCCTCGGAGACCACTGTTCAGATGGCAGGAAACAGCACAGTTCTGTGGGTAGGATTTAAAGGACATCAGATGCTCCATCCTCTGTTCGAGCTCCAAAGTTCCTTTTGAAGCCCTAGAGGTCTTCCCACAATGTTAGTATTTAAAACAAATCAATCAGATTAGAGGGCTTATTGAACTGTGGTTCAGAATTTTAGAGCTGGAATGGAAGCAGTAAATCAGAAGCCTGTGCTTAGGCCTGGGACATTTTCTCAGCCTGCTTTATTACATATTCCTACCAGAGTATATTTTATTCTCAGGACCAGGGTTTACTTCTTTCCCTGCAATCTATCTATCTCATCAAAAAAGAATTGCTTTTCTGTAAGTCACTGCGTTTCGTGTGTGTGTGTGTGTGTGTGTGTGTGTGTGTATGCCAGTATGGGGATTTGAATTCATGGCCTTGCTCGTTCTTGCTTAGTTTTTTTCTCCTTACAGTTGGCACTCTACCACTTGAGCTACACCTCTACTTCCAGCTTTTTGCTAATTGAAGATAAGTATCTTGAGGATTTCTCTGCGGAGCTGTCTTTAAACCATGGTCCTTAGATCTCAGCTTCTTGAGTAGCTGAGATGACAGGTGTGAGCCTCTGGTGCCTTGACGTGGGTTTTCTTTACATTATTTTCCATAAAAAGCACAGGGTAAGGGGCTGGGAAGGTGGCTCAGTGGTAGAGCGCTTGCCTTGCATGCATGAGGCCCTGGGTTCCATTCCTCAGCACCACATAAGCAAAAAGAAAAAAGCTGGAAGTGGCACTGTGGCTCAAGTGGTAGAGCGCTAGCCTTGATCTGAAGAGCTGAGGGACAGCGCCCAGGCCCAGAGTTCAGGCTCCATGACCAGACCCAAAAAAACAAACAAACAAAAGCATAGGGTAAGCTTTTATAAAATAGTTATCGAATGGATAAATCAATGATGGTTTGAGTTGTTTTCAAGGTGATCCGAAACTAAATTCTTGATTTTAGATTTTTTTAGATTAAGTATGATGAAGGTAATGCATACTCATTGAAGGTAATGCATACTCATCTGTCCTGTGCAGTAATCAGCGTTTACATTGTCTGCTTTATACCATGTGATCTCTTATCAAGATAAAAAAGGAGTGTCAGGAGGTGAGATGGTATAGACAGACCATAATGTCAGAGCCACGTCTTTTTGCTTAGTACTATGTTCTTGGTTCAGTACACATGGAGGGTTTCTTGTCTGTAGCAAGAATGGACCACAGAATTGTTTCCCATTATCCCTAGCGAGTTCTAGGCCCAGTCCCAGGCCCTCTGCATGGCTGGCTGTACTGACAAGTTTGGAAGCTTTCTGAGCCAGCACACCCACAGCTGAGCTGGAGTAGTAGGATTTGTAGGTTTAACAAAATATCATAGGAGCCTGAGCAGATGTGTGTGAAGTTGGCTTAGAGGGGTTTTATGGGCATCCACATCAAGAATAAAGCCCTCCATCCTTTTTTTTTTTTTATCCATAACCAGCTGTACCAGTGCCCTTATGAATGCTGTGTACTCATTCCCTCTTTTGTTACTATCCAGTGGCACTGGAAATAGTTCCTCTTCCTCTGAGCCAAGCCTGAAAGTGGAGAGGTGATATCAGCAGAGAAATAAGGGCAGCCAAGTGACATCAGCAGAGAGTTGACATCAGCTCCCTGCTCTTGTCCTCAGCCCTGTAACTGAATGATCTAACACGTGAGTTGGGTCCATGCCCACCTAGACTTTGATTTGGCTTAAAATAATGCTGTTCTGGGTTACTTTATCATGGCCCCTATGAAAGCAGAGGGAATATGGTCATGAAAAGACAGCCCCTTCAAATTGCTGGCGTGTGGCTCAGAAAGTGCATGTCAGTTTTTGCCACTGTGTCTTCTGTAGGATTGTTCCAAGCATACTCTTGCCAAAGAGAAATGAACAAATAGAAAGAAAACGATGGCTGCATGAGTTGGATGGCTGACTCGGATTGGTGTGGGTTAAAATGGTGAGCTGCTGATTTATTTGGTATCGTGTCTGTAGGCGAGAGGTGAGCAGAATACCGTTTCCAAATGCTTCCATCACAAATGACCCACGCAGTGACTTGCCCTTCCCCTCAGAATGCTAGGCCCCAGGTCTGTTGTTGGATATCAGAGTTGAGCATTGATGTCCGCAGCCATAATTAGTAGCATCAATATGTTAAGGGAGGGGAGGTGTACATAACAGGCAAAATGATCACCTCTCACTTCTTCAATCTGGGAGGTCAGGAAGGAGGTTGATCAGGCATTCTGTATAGAACTCAAAGTGACAAAAGGAAAGCAGAGAGCCAGCCAGTAAGGGAAGGTGGGAGAAAGGGCCATGGGAGGAAAGGCCAGTTGGTTATTTGTCTGAGAGAGTTTGGTCCTGTTGTTAACATAAGAAGACACGCAGGTGTGGGGGATAAAGGGAAGGATGGTCACAGCAGCTGGTGGAGATGATGAGACAGCACTGGCTCAGCTGTGCAAGGGACCATGCTTGGGCACCTTGATTGCCTCCACTGCGTAGGCTCATGCCATAATGACCACCACTGCCCCAGCAGCTTCACAGGATCTTCTTTCTTTTTTAAATTTAATTTTACTGTCAAGGTGATGTACAGAAGGGTTACAGTAACATGCATAAGGTAGTGAGTACATTTCTTGTTGAACATTGTTACCCCCTCCCTCGTTTTTCTCCCACTTTTCCTCTCCCCTCATCTCCCCCTCCCAAAGCTGTACAGTTCCTTTCCAACATATTGTCTTGTGAGTATCGCTGTTGGATTGGTTTGCTCTTTGTTCTTTGTCTCACCATTTTGTTGTTCCCCTTCCCTTCCCTAATTCAGATAGATGTATTACAATACACAGGGTACCAGAATCAAATACAGTGACAACAAGAGATAGAACCATAGAGGGAAAAAAGAAAAACGAAACAAAAGAAAAAAGAAGTACCTTCACAAAGCACATTTAAAACACCACCACCAACAAAAAACCTATTTCCATGTCTTGGAGTTCATTTCGCTTAGCAGTATCTTATAGGGTCATATGTACATAGCTATTGAGCTGTTGTGATCTAGAACTATCCTAGGCATGTACTAATAATTACAAATGAGGGCAACTATGGATCTGGCTTACTTCACTTAATATGATTTTTTTCCAAGGATTGTCTGATGAGCCATCCCAAACCACTGACTATATATCCACCTTTATACTAAAAGAGGAAGTAAAGATAACTGTAAATGAGTCTAACACTTACTGAGTTGCTGCTTTTCACTTTACGAGCACTTAGTAAGGAAAAATGGAGTCTTTAATAGATTGATTTTTTTTTTTAAATTTTGGTTGTGGGGCTTGAACTCAGGGCCTGGCATTGTTCCTGATCTCTTTTGCTTGAGGCTAGTACCACTGTGAGCCACAGTGCCACTTCAGGTTTTGTAGTGGTTAATTGGAGATAAGAGTCTCACAGACTTTCCTGTCCAGGCTGCCTTTGAACTGTGATCCTCAGATCTCAGTCTCCTGAGTAGCTAGGATTACAGGCGTGAGCCCTGGTTAGATTGAATGTTAAACACCATTAAATGCAATATCAGCCTTTATTCCACAATGTGGAATGGAGTGGATAGAAATCTTAGCTGCTATTATTAGTGCTCATTCAAAGAAAATCCATTGCCAGGAGTGGTATGCTATATTTCCAGTGTTCATCATCGGTGTCAACACCAACATTTTGTCCTGTGGTCTCAGAAAGCAGCGACTCAGTAAACATTAGACTCATCTGCAGTTACAGAAACTAGCTCTCCTGGGTTCTCTTCCACCCCTCCCTTTCTCGACTTCTCTGACTCCCTCTCACACCCCTCTGTGACCAGCATATGAAGCCCCTTTGCTGGCAGGGGCACGTACCACTTTGTGTCCAAAAATTGGAACGCTCTCTTGTCCCATAACCCAATATATACTTGACTATGGTGTAGTGTTTTACATTTTCAGCTTTGCAAGTTTAAAGGCTTAGTTTGTAATAAGAAAATGAATGAGGTGACTCTAAGTGCTAATTGGTTACTTTGGTAATGAGTGCAGTGTCACTTTGGGGGTCTTTCAGAAATCGGTCATGACATGGAGAAAGCTTCAGTAGGTGTAATTTGGTCATTTCCCAGTCACAGTCCTCATGAACAAACACCAGCCGAGCCTCTGGGGACCTCAGGGCTTCCTGGCTGTCAAGGGAATTATTGGTCTCATTTACAAGAGCCTGACACGGGACTGTCCCAGAGGAATTGAAAAATAGATGTTTAAATAAAAACCTGTCCACTCTGCTCCAGGTATCTGCAGGTTCCATATATGCAGACACAACCAACTGTAGATTACAACTGAACCAAACACACAGACTTTTTTTTTTCTTGTCACAGTTCCCTAAACAATGAGTAGAACAGTTTCTTGCATAGCATTATATTTTGTTAGAAATTATAACAAATCTAAATAGGAGCTAATGCATGCGGGAGAGTGTGCCTAGATAATAAGCGTGTATTTTGCCACTTTATATAAGAGACATGAGTATCTACAGGTTTTGGGGGGTCTTTATATCCAATATTCCACCTCTACCAAATGGCAACTGTACTTGAATATTTATAACAGCATTATCCATAGTTATGGCAGAAGCAGCCTGAATAACTAGACACTGAAGAATGGATAGCAACTGTGGTTACCATGCAATGGATTATTATTTGGCCTTTATTTTTCTTAAGTTTTATGATTATTTTTTATTGGACCTTTAGAAGAAATTATAATTAGATCCATATTATGCCATGGATAAACTGGGGAGAAATAGTTAAGGGAGAAGAGCCAGGCACAAAGGCCATGTCCTGTATGATTGCATTGTTATGAAATGTCTGGTGTAGGCACAGCCCTAGACATAGAAAGCAGGTTACTTTGCTAGGTGTTGAGGGAGGGGAGGGATGGGAGCTTGCTGCACAATGGATAGAATGTTCTGGATCTAGGCAGTGGTTGATGGTTACACAACAATGTGAACACATTCATTCCACAGAACTGCACATTTTTAAATGATTAAAAAGGAAAATTTGGTGTTGAATTCCATCACAAGTTGAGAGGAAAAAAAAAACAAAAAGAAAAGAAAAGAAAAAAGAAAGAAAAAAAAAGTAAGCCTCCCAAATCCCCAAATATAGGGGTTACAGTAGACTGACCTTCTCCTCTTACTCTTTCTTCCCTTCCTTCTCTTCTTCCTCCTTTTCTTTTCCTTTCCTTTTTATTATGACTCTTTTTTTTTTTTTGTTGGTTGTGGGGCCTGAACTCTGGGCCTGAGCACTGTCCCTCAGCTCTTCAGCTCAAGGCTAGCGCTCTACCACTTGAGCTACAGCGCCACTTCTGGCTTTTTCCTTTTTTCTTATGTGGTGCTGAGGAATTGAACCCAGGGCCTCAGGCATGCAAGGCAAGCGCTCTACCACTGAGCCACCTTCCCAGCCCCCTTTTCTTTTTCTTTATTTCCTTTTTTGATTTTTAAGCAGTACTGAGGTTTGAAATTCAGGGCTTCAAGATTGCTAGGAAGGTGCTAGCACACATTTGAGCCGTGTCCCATCCCTTTTTGCTTAGTTGTGTAGGGTGGCATATTTTTGCCCAGGCCTACTTGGACTGAGATCCTCCTATTTATGCCTCTCAAGTGGTGCATGCCACCACACATAGCTGTTGATTGGGATGGAGTCTTCCTAACTTTCTGCTTGGGCTGGTCTTGGACTGTAATCTTCTTGATCTCTGCTTTCCAAGTACCTGGGATTTAATAGGCATGAGCCACCAAAGCTAAGATGACACAGGCTTATGTTATAAGGTCAAGTTCATGACCTCCTGAGTTTAGTGCTTCATTTAAAACCCTTTTCCTATTTCTCCTCAGGAAGAAACACTTAATAGATGTCACATACTTAGCATTATAGAATAAACTTCCGGGGGCTGGGAAGGTGGCTCAGTGGTAGAGTGCTTGCTTCCCGTACATGAGGCCCTGAGTTCAATTCCTCAGCACCACATAAACAGAAAAGGCCGGAAATGGCGCTGTGGCCCAAGTAGTAGAGCACTAGCCTTGAGCTAAAGAGCTGAGGGGCAGCGCCCAGGCCCAGAGTTCAAGCTCCACAACCAACAAAAAGAAAAAAAGAATAAACTTCCGCCATGTTGAACTATTGAATGAAAACACAATAGACTATAAGTCTGCCTTTATTCTGTTTTGTTTTTTTTTTGTTCGGTTGTGGGTCCTGAACTCTGGGGTCTGGGCGCTGTCCCTCAGCTCTTCAGCTCAATACTAGCGCTCTACCACTTGAGCCACAGCGCCACTTCCGGCTTTTTTCTTATGTGGTGCTGAGGAATCGAACCCAGGGCCTCAGGCATGCAAGGCAAGCGCTCTACCACTGAGCCACCTTCCCAGCCCCTGCATTTATTCTGTCTTTTTTTTCCTTCCCTCTCAGTTAACTTTGGTTGACAAGTACTGGGCCTTTTAATATCCAGCTCATCTATTTATCATAGGACTAAAAATCAAGTTGCTCACATAGAAATGATCTAAAATGGCTAAAATGGACGTGTGTGTGTGTGTGTGTGTGTGTGTGCGTGTGCGCACATGTGCTTGTGTGCATGTGTGGGCCAGTTTTTTTTTTTTTTTGTCAGTCGTGGGCCTGAACTCTGGGCCTGGGCGCTGTCCCTCAGCTCTTTAGGTCAAGTCTGGTGCTCTGCCACTTGAGCCACAGTGCCACTTCTGGCTTTTTCTGCTTATGTGATGCTGACAAATCGAACCTAGGGCCTCATGCACGCATGGGCCAGCTTTAAGGCTTGAAATCGTGTTTTCACTCAAGGTTCGTGCTCCAACTTTTGATAGTTAATTAGAGAAAAGAGTCTCATGAACATATCTGACCAGGCTAGCTTCAAACGAGGATCCTCAGATCTCTTAGCCTTTTGAGTAGCTAGGGTGTGAGCCCCTGGCATCTGGCTGTGTATTCTTTTCTTTTCTTTTTCCAGTTCTGCAGCTTGAACTCAGGGCCTGGGCACTATCCCTGAGCTTTTTTTGCTCAAGGCTAGCACTCTACCAATTGAGCTACAGTACCACTTTGGGCTTTTTCTGTTTATGTGGTACTGAGGAATTGAACCCAGGGCTTCATGCATGCTAGGCAAACACTCCCACTAAGCCACATTCCCAGCCGATGTGTATTCTTTTAAGAAATCCAAAAAGTTGTAAAGTTGGTGAGGAACCCCATAGTCTTGGAGATAACACACATAAGGTACTGATCATTCTGTTATTACCACATAAGACATTCAGCGAAAGCATAGGTTTTGGTGTGTGTGTGTGTGTGTGTGTGTGTGTGTGTGTGTGTGTGTGTGTGTGTGTGTGTGTGTGTGTGTGTGTGCGCGCGCGCGCGCGCGCGCGCGCGTGTGTGTTGGCTTTTGTATTTGTATTACTTAGCATCATGGGGAAAAGAAAGCCAGCTTTGAAGACAGGAGGACCTGGGTTTTGGTCTAGATTCTGCTGAAGTGGTCAAAAGGCATGCTGTCGTTCATTCTTTTGATGGCAAACTGAGGCTAAAGACCTCTGTAGTTAGAGATTAAGAGAACAAATGTGAAATGGTTATTGTGTGTATAGGAGAGCAGAAGTCCTCTGAAAATAGTTAAGACCAGGATGGTGGTGAGACAAAACTTGGGGAGATCTCAAGTCCATGGTGGGGCAGAATATGGGCTGTGTGTACTCTTTTCTGTCTCTGGCTGGAGCCATCGGATTTTATCTTTACACTGCATGTTCTCCAGACATCTAGGATTTTCACATGAATGTTGTATGTGTAAGATAAAAGATTTGGGTTGATTACAGAGGACTGACTCACTACCAATTAGTATTTCAGATCCTGGTGTGTTGCAAGTGTGAGTCACTATCTAGAGCAGTTTGGAAATGGAGCAGATGCTTTGGATTGGAGACACAAGAATGATTGATTAGTGCTACTTCATGTCCTGCAATTGCAAAGGACAAAATTCCAGATAATTTCTATGATTCTAGTGTGCATGCTTTCCATCCAGCAAATATTCTTTTCAACAATTCTGATGTGACTGGCTTGTAATCCAGTGTTCAGGAAGCTAAGTGAAGAGAATGATGAGCTCAAGGTCAGCCTGAGATACATGTAACACAGTGGGTCAAAGAAGAAAATGAGCCAGGAACCCAGTAGCTCATACCTTTAATCATAGCTACTCAGGAGGCTGAGATCTGAGGATTATGGCTCAAAGCCAGCATGGGCAGGAAAGTCTGTGAGTCTTTTATTTTTGATTAACCACAAAAAAAGGCTGGAAGTGGAACTGTGGTTCCAGCCTTGAGCACCAGCCTTGAGTGGAAAAACAAAGAGACAATGCTAAGGCCCTAACTTCAAGCACCAATACCAGCTCACAAAGAAAGAATAAATAATTTAAGAAGGAAAGGAATGGATGAATGAATGAATGAGAATTCTGGTGAGATTGGGATGAACATATGATACCAGAATGGTAGAATATTGAGTATGATTCAAGAAGCAAGTGATAGGTCTACAGGTGTTCTCGATACTCATGTGGTAAATGCTACAATATACAAACAATCCATATTTGAAAACAGTTGAGGATATTGCTTTCCTGTTGATATCTTGGGAAATAAGATGTATGTTTTAGTTTTTGGTCTTGAATTCATGCAACAACTTTAAGTGTTGGTTAGTGTATTGCATCATTATGCATAGGATAATAATATTTAAAAGGGTGAAAGAGTTGAAAGTTATACTGCAAAGAAACATGAGAAAATGATCTCAGTGTGAGCTTAGGGAACAAATCTCTCAGTATAGCTGAAACATACCCCACTGGGCGTGTTTCTGGTTTAAGTATTAGGCTAGTAAAATCCTCTGCATATCCACATTCTGCATACATTTATATTTAATGTGGCCATCAGAAGTAATCAGTACAGAAGCATTCTTGAGACCATATACCGCACTTAAATGATGAAAGATGTCTCAAAAATAGCTTTTGCTGCATTTAACTAGTCTATTAGGGTTGACAGGAAAATTCCACTGGTACAATAGGCCATGAGACTATTTAGCAGGCCTGTGCATTAAATGCATGGGATAAAGGCTGGGTCTTTGTGCAGGGTAAAACAATGCAGCACCTAGCATAAAGCATTTTGCTGCATTGCTTCCTCCAAGGTCTGTGAGTGTCAAAGGGATCCTGTTCTCCTAAACCAGGAGCTGCCCTCAGAATCCACCACCATGATGGCCCCAGAGCCTGTCCAGTTGCAGCTCATGATTTATGAGAGACCCTTCTTGCAATAGGTAAGAGAGTTTATTTGCCTCATCTTCTCCATTTAGAACTAGTGGCAACATCGTATCCACCCTCGGTCCTGCTAGCTGAGCAAATGATCCTTGTTCTGTTCTTCCCTGAAAAATATGGTTAATGATCCCTGCAGTTAGGCAGACCTTGGGCTGATATGATCTCTTCATAGCTATTGATGTACAGCATCCCCAGTTCTCAAAACCATCATCATATAATGGGAGTAACAGTGGTATTTACCCACAGAATTGCTCTGTGGGGAGACAAAGCTGTGTTCTTCACTTAACTGGCACCCACACAAGAAGAATTTGAGTGAATTTTTGTTGTTAGGATTCAGAATCATTGACCTAAAATTCTATGTATTTGAGCAAGTAGCTTTACCGCTTTGCTGAGTGGGAAACTGCCATCTTTTTGGTTGTCATGGAGAATTCAGACATGAATACTCTGGAATCCCTCCTTGGAATGGACCAAGAAATTAAGCTTAAAATCTGATCGAAGTATGCACGCCCTTGCAGACTGGAGTCAAGTCCAGCACTTTTCGCCATGGTTGTTTGATTCTGGGAGAAGTCACGAAGAGGCATCTCCCTCAGCTCACATCTCTGCTGCAGTGGTAAAGGACGCAGGACATTCTCTCCAAAAGAGGGCTCAGAACACTTTTCCAGGCGGCCTGGAGTTGAGTGAGAACTGATTTCCCAGGTGTCTCTTCAGGAACCAAGCCTTCCACATCTCTAGGAGGGCCCAGACTTGAGATTAAAAAAAACAATTTAGCCAGAGAAAGAGCAACACGTCCCTGTGGGATCTTTCATTTGGGTGAATAATTGCCTTTGGGAGACATTTGCTTGTGATGGGAAGGAAGGTGCCAGATCAAAGTACATGATTGAACCGTGTGCCAATGTTTGCTGCACATGACCACATGAGCCCTGTGTTAGAGAGGCTCAGAAGTAATGACAACAGTGGAACAGTGCTCATTTTCTATTAAAAGGAACCATATTCCTGTAAAAACATGTCCTACTGGAGAAACGACTGGCTCTGTGTGGGGGTAGAAAATATACAAGAGGAGCTTGGAATATCTCACCATCTTCTAATGCAAGAAGCTATTAAAGACGACCTGAGGTCATCTCAAAATGACACAGAGGTCACCCTGAAGGGGCCTCTACTGGCCAGGGGTGTCATAAAAGCATTAAGAAGACAATGGCTAAAGTGGATTAAAATAAATCAGATATATAAAAACGAATGAGTTCTTAATGACCCTAAATTTCTAAAAAAAGAAATGCTCATGGAACTATAAACTGCTTGTGGTCTGAGTGTGATGACTCATGCTTGTAATCTCAGCTTCTTAGGAGGCAAAGATCGGAGGACTGCAGCTGAAGGGCAGTCTGGGACAAAAAGAACAAGTTGATGATGATTATTCAACCCCAAACCTTGCCAGGCAGGAGGCACAAGTAGGAGGATTATTGAGGTTGGCCTAGGTCAGAAGTGAGAGACCCTATCTGAAACATAACTAAAGCACGAAGGGCTGGAAGTGTGGCTTAAGTGGTAGATCACCTACTTAGCAAGTGCAAGACCCTGAATCTAAACATCAGCATCACCAACCAACAAAGAAATAAACTGGTTGTAACCAAGGCTTCTTGACATATTTAGGCAGAGGGGATGGAATCCCAAACTCTGAAACACAATGGAAGTTGCATGTCTTTCCAGCTCTTCTCATGACAGAGCAGAACCCAGTGATCGTGGTAATTGGGGGGGGGCATTTTATGTGTGTGGGTGAAGGGGACAGGTGGAAAGGGACGTCAGGACTGAATGGGCAGTGAGCTCTTACTGCAGTTCTTTCCTCCTTACCCAGAAGGTGGTACTCAAAGCTTCTTGCAGGCACTGTGGTTTTGCTCAGGGTTGATTCTCACAGCCACTGTGAGCTTATTCTTTTCAGCATTCCTCTTTCTGGCATGCTGTATACTGGGTAAAGATCTCATAAAGTGGGCCTGGTCTCCTGGGAAGATTACTCTTGAATGGATGCAAGGGCCTGATGGTGAATGCCATTTGATACATATTTCCCCCAGAAATCTATAGTATATGTCTCTTGCTCATTACTAGAGCTTTAATACTATCGATTTGACTGGATCTATTAAAAGGTGTATAGCTTATGTTCTGCTACTGAAATACTAAAATAAAAAGAATATGAATCTACCACCTATTTGGTAGCTACCGTTTGGCAGGTTATATATTTGATTCTTTGAGTGGCTTTTTTTCTGTGATCCACACAAACATATAAAATCCCTGTCATACATGGAGATTTTAAGAAGCTTGTCAGAATTATTCAGCTAGGAAATGGTGAGTTCCATTCTTTTTACTACTGGGATACAGAAATGCAATCTTTGTCACATCAGAGATTTTGACTGAAAAGGAAATTTGATGACTGCCATCCTTGAGCATGAATAAACAGGGTGGTGGCAATTCTTTTAGCTCTGACATTTTTTATAAAGGTAATTCCCTATTCCCATCAGCAACAAACCATGGGGTTGTCTGTGTACTATTATATATGACAGACTGCCTTAAGCTAAATTTCCCCTTAGATAAAATCCAATGAAGATAAAGAGAATTTGAACCTGTGGACCAAATTGTGCCAGTGTATTGGATAGTCATGTGCATTTTAAAATCCAGCCCTGAATAAGAGTGTTTCAGGATAGACTTTGTGACTCATGGATTGCACTAAATGGGTTCTGCTCTTGACTAGGGCATTGGGTGTCCTTGCCACATTTTTGGGAGCTGAAGTCTGTCCATATTGCCAACTCCTGTGTCATGTTGGGCTCATGGTTGAGTAGTAGTTTAGGAAGTGCACAGGAGTGATTGTAAACCTACAGCAGTGGAACTGGGAGAAGATTTAGCATGGAAAACCACACATGACATTCCTTCCCATTTTCAGTGTTCAGCAATTTGCTATCTATCTATCTATCTATCTATCTATCTATCTATCTATCTATCTATCTATCTATCGATCTATCTCTGTCATCTATTATCTACATCTAGTATTTATCTTCTACCATTTTCTATCATCTATATCTATTATCTATCTTTAATCTATATCTATTATTTATCTTACATTTATCTATATCTGTTATCTACATCTATATTTATGATTTATCTTCTCTCATTTATCTTTATTATCTAACTTCTATCATTCATCTGTCCTATTGTCTATCTAACTGTCATCCATCTACCTCTCTATTATCTAGCTTCTGCCATTCAGCTGTATCAGCTTATGAATACCACTACCACCACTGTCATCATCACTACCACCATCAGCTTCATTTCCACTACCATCCTCACCTTCATCATATCATCACCACTACCATCATCATCACCAACATCACTATCATCACTAGCACCAGCACCATCATTAACACCACCTTTATCACCATCACCATTGCCATCCCTCTGTCTATCTCATTGCAGGTGGTAACACTGACTGATAGGGAGGGAATGGCCCAGGTTCTTTCAGCTCTTAGATAAGGGACAATAACTGCATAGAGCCCTGGCCCATCCCCCAGGGCATCATGTCTAATGCCGGGAGGGTTTGCTGACCTCAGATTTGCTATGGAGGCTGTATAGTCCAGAGTATGAGCGAAGGGACTTGGTGGTATCGGTAGGTGTTGTGAATAAAGGGATTGTGGTTTAGGAGAAAGTCATTTAAAATGTTTAGGGCCATTATCTTGCTGTTGGACATTGTAGATTTCTAAGGGGTAGCTATGAAATATGAGGGTTCACACAGCTATGGAAATACAAAGTCTTTCATTTTTGTAGATCTCATTGTGGGAATCCAGGATTAGAGAAATAAGGCTCTGCTATTCATCTATGCTAAATTTTTAAAAATCTTTTTTTCTGGCCTTTGATACTGGGAAGAAAAAGAAAGGCATAAACAATTAACTATCAAGGTCTCGTTATTAAGCATTGTTTTTTTTAGACTGAGAAGCAAGTCTAGAGGGTATTTTAGAATCAGAGCAGTGCTCTGATAAAAATTTGTAAATGTGTTCGTACATAAAAGTCAACTAGTTCACACCAATAATCCTAGCTACCCAGGAGGCAGACAACTGAAGATTTCCTTTTGAAGCCGGGTAGGGCAGCAAAGTCAGCAAGACTCTATCTCCAGTGAGTGAGCAAGACACTTGGCTAGCGGCATGGTTCAAATGGTAGAATTGCTGATGTGAGGAAGAAAACTGAGGGAGAGCACTAGGCCCTGAGTTTTCAAGCCCTAGTATCAGTACACATACCCAAAAAGTCAGGTGGACATGGTGAAAGTCACAAGCAGTGAATTTTTATGTACATTAGTTTCTTTGTACGTGAGGTGCTAATCTTACATGCCATACATCTTCTTGCTTTTGCTTTTTTTTTTCTCTAAGTGTCATTCACAAAAAGATTTGGCTCAAGAATAGCTCCATATTAAATTTAAGTGTAAGGCGCAACATCATGACTTCACATTTAGCTATAGATGTCTTCCCAGTATCAATTTCAATGATTCCTTTCTCCCTTAAGGAATTATTCTGGGAGCACAGCCATTGACCCGAATAGCATTGCACTAAGGACACAATTATTGCTCCTTTGGAGGAAGACCTCTGGACCAGGCATTTCTTAAATTGTAGCATCTCTGAATATCAGCCAAGGCAATATACCCCAACAGCGGTAGCCACCACATAGAATTCAGCCTGTGCTTATGTGCATTGAATTATCAGTCAACCTAGGACTCATAAAGCCACGTGCAATCAAGGTGGTTGGTTTGTCATCTGTACTTACTTGGAAGCTTAAGAGCACCATTCTTAAGAGTGGTGCTGGAAAGGAAATCACAGCAGGGAGTAAGTAGTGAGAGGAATCTAGGTGTTTCTATTGGACCAGGGGTCCAGAGGAGTGATCCTGGAGAGAGCCCTATTCTGGGGCCAAGAGTGGCTGTTCCTGTTTGGGAGACCCCTGTGGCTGCTCCGTGGAGCTCTTCTACTGGTGGCCATTGCACTTTCTAGAACACTTAGAACCAGCAGAGGAAAGCAGCACAGTGGAGTTGAGTCAGTAATCAGAGTTGCTAGTGAGAAGTTATATTTTATAGCTGTTTCCCACCCCCACCCCCACTTAGTTTTTGCATTTTTTTTCCTTGTTGGTTTAGCGTTATCATTCTCAAATTACAGTCTCTTACACAGATGCCATTTATGTCTCCAGAGGCTACATAACGTGATGTCGCGACAGATTGACTGCAGAAGGTGACCTAAGAGTCCATTTGCCTTCTATTAAACTAGGCAGGAAAGAGATTTTAAAGTGCAAAAAAAAAAAAAACAGAAGGCCATTAAAAATCATAGTGTTATTTATATCGACATAAATAGGTTTATTATTTTGAATGGCTTAATAAATATTTTGAAGACTTTTCCACTTAGACTGTAACACCATATATTACTTATACAAACTAAAACTCTTGGGGAATTTATTTCAGTATGAAAATGTCCCCCTTATCACATGCATTTTTATTATGTCTAGCAGCCCCACCTGCTCATCTCTTTTGAATCTGCAGAGAGCTTGTTTTAGTTCCTACCTTTTGGGAAGAAGATAACAACCCCCCCAGCCCCCCCAATCCTGAAGCTCTTTCTTCTTGTTTCATGTCTGGATGGCTAGTAGGCTTTAATGACTCAGGGCACAGTGGGTCATTTCTGGTCTTTCTGTCTCTGCACAGTTGGGTGTGATGTCCTGGGAGAAGGTGAGCTGGCTTGGAGGAAGGACATCAGCAGGGAAGGTAAAGGATGCCCTTGGTTACAGGCAGCAGTGTCAGCAACTGATCTGAGCTCAATCTCTGTCATTAACTACCAGCCACAGCATGCTTGTACCTGTGGTCCACTCATAGTGGGGCCTGCAGTGGAGGCACCATTGTGTTTGTTTCAAACATTAAATGTTTGTTATGCCAAGAGAAGGCAATTTGGCTCGCTCACAAGAGGCTTCACTGATATTCTCATTCATTACTTCATGTCTTCATGTCCCTTCTCCTGTATTTCTTTCATTCTCACTTTTACTCTTGCTTTCCTCTTCCCTTTCATTTCCTTTTTTATTTTGCTCTCTTCCTTCCTCCCTCTCTTCTTGCCTTCCTCTTCTCTCTCAGTCCCTTTCTTTCCTCATTTGTCCCACAAGTGTTGGCTGTATTCTGTAGTAGGTGAGCAAAGTGCTGTGTTATGAGTACTGGTTTGCAGGAGAAAAATTAAGTACCTTCAGGAAGCTTGTTGGTGTCCCAGAATTCTTTGCAGATGTCTCCTGCTAATAGAGCGTGTGAGAGAATAAATCATGGAACCAGAATGTATGCATTATTTATAGCGAGGGAATGGTACTTTTTTTCTAGTAGATTTTATTTCTAAGCATTGCCTATGGAGAAGAGAAGACTAGAACTGGAGAAGAGAAGACTGCACCTGACAGGGCCAGGCTGGGGGAAGATGGCAGCTCCAGGAGCCAGTGAATTCCTTCCCTGCAGGCAGGTGAAAACTTGTATGCCAAGCCACAGAGTCTGTGCTCATCTACATAGGCAGAGTTCTTGTTCCTTGAATTTTTTTTTTAAATTAGTTTGGGGATATGATTTGCTTAGTAGCATTTAAAACTACTGTAAAGTCTTATGATTTAAAATGTTTTATTAGAATAAATGAATTGCCCAGAGGTTTCAATGTGATATGTACATACCTGCATAGTGCTCAAATTCATATCAGTTATGTATTTTTTTTTTTGTGGTGCCAGTCCTGGGGCTTGAACTGAGCTTCCTTTGCTCAAGACTAGCGTTCTACCACTTGAACCTCAGCTCCACTTCCAGCTTTTCTGGTGAATAATTGGAGATAAGAGTCTCACGGACGTTCCTGCCTGGGCTGGCTTTGAACCTTGGTCCTCAGATCTCAGCCTCCTGAGTAACTAGGATTATAGATGTGAGCTACTGGTACCCCAGCCCCTCCTTTTGTTTTTCTTTAGTGGTTTCCATTATGTTATTTTTATTCGTATATATTCATACGTTCACCCACTTATATGTTCATTCATACATATCATATAATGATATATTGATTCATATACATATACATATAATGTATTTCTAGTGTATTCATTGTACTATCCTGACCTTTTCCCTCTCAAGTTTTATATTGAAAGTAGTAATCATCTGCCTATTTCAGCTACATAAAAATCCTATTTTCATATTTCTTCCTTTATATGTATATAGACCAGAAGAAAGGAGGTAGCCAGCCAGAATTCCAAATGGTTCATCTTTAGGGCACAGTACTAGATCCTGCTACTAATTGGGAACACATCATGGGCCTTGGAGGGCCTATGTCATCAGACATTATTTCTGTTTTATGCATGAGGAAACTAATTCCACAAAGGCAGAGAAGGATTATTGTCTAGATCGGTAATTGTCTGCCCAATATTTTCCTTGCATTAGAGACAGTAAAGCATTAAGTGGGCATTTCTGAGTGTTATGTCCTATTTCTTCAGCTTTCTCTTTCAAAATACAAGTGGAAAAGAACAAACCACCCCACACTCCCTCCTTTTGTCATATGTACCCCCAGCTGGTAAATAAGACAGAACTCATGATTATCTGGGCATGTAATTTATGATTTCCTGGAAGGCCTCAGATGGTTCATTCCAAGGATGCCCAGGTGGATAAATATGAAAACAAGAAAAAGTAATGAATAAAGAACAGCAACATATTATAGAAAAGAGTGCCATAATTTAATATCTGAAGCTATTAAATCAGGCATTTGAAAGGACTGCTGTGTGGAGAATGGATTAGCTGTGCTCTGGGGAGATGGACGAGACAAACTAATAAAGAGAAATTACGGGCATGGTTCTCAGAGCTCAATAGGAGGAACTTCCTTCATTCTGTCTTTTGTTTTCTTTTTCTTTTTGTAAATTAGACTTTTCCAAAGTGTGGTATGTGTTCTTTTGGAGGGATTTGAGTTCTCCAGTGTTGGATGGCCACTTCAAGGGTAAGGGTTATGACTTCTGTCACCACAGGTGCTCAGCAACTCTAGTGGCAGTATAGCTCAGAGGCTTACAATATCCTAGTCAATCTGGAGGGAAGGAGAGGGAAAGTGACAGTGGTGCTGGTGCGTATGCAGAAAGAGTATGCATTGCTTCCAGGTTAGGGGGGATAAGCCAGGTGGCCACTTCCTGTTTGCCTTTGACCCCAGATGAATGTCCTCTGTGATTGATGAGAGAGGGCAGAAGGTGGCTGGAGGGTCAGCAGGGGACAGGAGTTGACTGGCTTTTGAAGACTTCTCTTTGAACCCTAGCATTGGCACATACTTTATGGGATCATCATAATTTTCAAAGTTAGCATTTAGAGACATGAATGATAGAGCCCAAAACTACAGAGAAGACTAAATAGTTTTTGGTTCTGTATCTTCAGTGCTCATGAACGGTCTAGACAGTGAACTGAAGGCTCATTTGTTCACAGATGAAGGGCACAACAGAAACCTGGAAATTAAGATAATTTATTCTCTATAATTACTATGAATTGTCTATCTGTGTATCTGTCTGTCAATGTGTGTATGTATGCATCTATGTATGTATGTATCTGTCTGTGTATTTATGTATTTATCTATGTATCTATCTATCCATCCATTGTCTATCCATCTATCTACCCACCCATTCATCCTCTTACTTTCTTTTTATCTCTCTCTCTATCCATTGTCTACCCATCATCTGTCTACCCAGCCATCCACCCTCTATTATCTATCTATCTATCTATCTATCTATCTATCTATCTATCTATCTATAATCTGTCTGTCTCTCTGTCTGGTTGTCTGTCTATCTCTACCAGTATAGAAATTTGAACTCAGGGCCTCCAAGTTGCTCAGCTAATGCTCTACTACTAAAGCCATACCTTCTGCCCATTTAGATTTTTGTGGGTTACTTTGGAGATGGAGTATTGTGGACTTTTCTCCTTTTGAACAGTGATCCTTTGGATTTCAACCTCCTGAGTAACTAGAATTACAAGTGTAAGCCACAATGCCTGGTTATGAAATGTATCTTTGTGAAATGTTTTTGCTCAGGTAATAGCAGTGAGTAAAAAATGTGGAGACATTAGAAAAAAGAATTAAAAATTATCCATTCTGGATGCCAGTATTGGTTCACACCTATAATCCTAACTACTTAGGAGACTTAGATCTGAGGATTATGGTTCAACCAGCCAGGACAAGAAAGTCTGTGATATTCATATCCTGACTAAACACCAAAAACCCAGAAGGGGAACTGTGGCTCAAATAGTAGAGCCCTAGGTTTGTGCAAAAAAGGCTCAAGACTATCCTAGGCATATACTAATTATTACAAATGAGGGAAACCATAGAGCCTATGTTTCTTTGGGTCTGGCTTACTTCACTTAATATGATTTTTTCCAAGTCTTTCATTTCCTTACAAAAGGGACAATGGCATTCTTTCTAATAGAAGCATAAAATTCCATAGTGTCTATGTACCACTTTTTCTTGATCCATTCATCTATTGAGGGGCATCTAGATTGGTTCAATAGCTCAATAGCTATGTACATATGACCATACAAAATGATGCTAATTGAAATGAACTCCAACACATGAAAACAACAGCTCTTCTTTTTGGTTGTTGACCTTGTTGTCATCAATGTATTGTATCAAGTTCTTCTTCTTATTTTATTTCATTTTTCTTTTTCCACTGGTTTATCCCTGGCAATCACTGTATTTGATTCTGGTACTCTGAATCTTGTATACACTATCTATTTGGGAAAGTAAAGGAGAATAACAAAATGCTGAAACAAGGACACAGGATGCCCCATTGCAACAACGATACTCACAAGACACTATGTTGGAAATGAACTTGACAACTTTGGGTGGTGGCGGGGGAGGAGGACTGAGAGCGAGAAGGGATAGTGGGAGAAAAGGGATCGTGGGGTAACAATGTTTGACAAGAAATGGACTCATTACCTTACTCATGTACCTGTAACCCCTCTGTACAGTATCTTTACAATAAAAATAATTTTTTAAAAAAAGGCTCAAGGACAGCACTCAAGCCCTGAGTTCAAGTCTCAGGTTACACACACACACACACACACACACACACACACACACACACACACACACACACACACAATATTCCTAATGTAGGTGGGCAGCCATTTCTTTTCATTCTTTCATTTATCCCATAAATACTGATTAGTGGGGTTTGGGTTTTTTTTTATCATATTGGTGAGACTAGACATTTATTTTCTGCATAGCAAAGGCTGTACAAATATTAGCTGTAGCTGTGACTCTCTCTTTCTCTCTCTGGAGAGTTTGGCTGAAATTCCAGTTTTCAATGTTGTTACAAATGTGGGTTTGGTCCTGTTGTTTGAGTGGGGCCACAGAGAGGCTGACTGATGGGCTGCTGGCCAGATGGCATGGACCAGTACCTCTGAGGCACGGGATTTTGATAAACCACCTTCTCAGTGATCTTACTTGCTGAGGCTTTACGTGGGCAATGGGAGCCACTAAGCCTTGAGATGCCAAGCGAAATAGGGAGATAGGAAATGAAGAAGACAGGGCTAATCGTGGGAGGTAAGATGAGTCTATAATCTTCCTGTTGCTTGGTTATCCTGTTACTTGATTATCTGTCAACTACCAAAGCAAAGATGCTATAACTCTTGCACTCAAATTGACCATCAAATTCAACCCAGATGGATTGGAGACATGATTCAAGTATTAGAGGGCTTGCTTAGCAAGCACAGGGCCCTGAATTCAGACCCCAGTAATGTGAGTAAGATGCATAATCAAATCCAAAGGCAGCAGTTCTTGGAGCTGAGAAACTAGGACCTGGATTTATAGTTTGGCTCTGCCACCTCGCTGGCTATGTGACTGTGGTGTTATTTTGCCTCTAACCATTCCTATTTTCTCTTCCATGCTAACATGTAGGGCTTTTCAAACCTGATTAGTGGAAATATTTGAATTAGTTTTTACTCAGTGGATCTGGCTGGATTGCGTATAATAAAAAAAACTGTATCAACAGAGTGAAGCACATGTGTTGATTAGCCTGCCAATCAAGTCTATTGTACTGTGACACCCATCACTTTAAAATTGCCCAGTGATAGAGTGCTATCCTTGAGCAAAAAAGCTCAGGGATAGGGCTCAGGCCCTGAGTTCAAGTCTAAGGATTGACACAAAGAATACAATATAAAATGAAATGGCCTTTTTGTTACTTTTCTGAGCATCCTTCCTTCACCTAGGGGCTTTTTGGGGGTTGAGAATGAACCTCGCCACCAGAGTTCTGGACTCCAATTTCCAGGCAAGCCACTAGAAGAGCGCTGTTATGTAAAATCTGTGCTGTCATGGAGAATTACCATTTATATTGAAGAAATGTAATTCATTTGTTTCAGTAATTTATTTCCAAGAAACTCATGGCTTGACAAATGTAACATAATTGGAACATTTTGGTTTTCTGTTTCATGAAAATTGCTTCTCCCTCTGTATTAATAAAAGAAAAACATATGAATAATATCACAAAGGGCAGAAATGCTGCTTTTCTGTCACCTTTAGTTCTGTGGCCGGAAGCAACCTCTCTGTGATTACTCTGGTTATGGGCTCCTCATCTGTCACAGCCCTGAGCTGAGAATTGCCTCTTAGCTCAAGACTTTCTGAATTTTAACCTCCTTATAGTTCTAACTAGCCGCCTTCCTTCCTTCCTTCCTTCCTTCCTTCCTTCCTTCCTTCCTTCCTTCCTTCCTTCC
>NW_012267377.1:308438-311671 GCF_000151885.1 Dipodomys ordii | reverse complement strand
CCCGCCCTTCCTTCCTTCCTTCCTTCCTTCCTTCCTTCCTTCCTTCCTTCCTTCCTCCATCCCTCCCTCCCTCCGTCCCTCCCTTCCTTCCCACCTTCTTTCCTTCCTTCCTCTTTCTTCCTCCCTCCCTCCTTTACTCTCTCCATTTTTTTTTCTATTTTGGTGAGCTAGGGTTTGAACTCAGGGTCTTGTGCTTGCTAGGCAGACATTCTATTACTTGAGACTATGATCTTATCTCTGCCTACCAAATAGTTGGGATTACAGACTTGTGTCACTATGCCCAGTTTTTCTCAGGATTTCTTGATTTGTGTTTGTTCTCCCCTGGGCTATATACATTACAAGAGGGGAAGACAGAGTTTGCTATGAGAGGAACGAGGTGTTGATCATTTAGCTGGGATGATTGCTAACCAGCCCACAATCATATGTTCAAGGCTGGCAGGGGATTTCATGGTTCACTGTTCAATACCAGCATTGTTCCAGATGTTCCAGCATGTTCCAGACAAATGCAGGGAGGTGAAATGACTCACCTGAGGTCTCACAGCACTAGCCACACAGCTGCCCCGTGGGCCTAGCAACGTGCCTGCGGATGGGCTTGGCTCCCGAGCATCCTCCATTCTGCAGAACAGGCCAAAAGTTTGACACTTCATCAGGGATAACTTTTCCTAGTGAGGGGGTTCACTTTCTTTAATGAATGTGAGGATTGCTAGAGACAACAATGGATAAATGGGGTGTAACCAGCTGCAGAGCCGGACTTCAAGCCATCTCAGCTCACTTCTAGAGAACAAAATAGTCATGTTATAGCTTCACACCACATGAATGACATTGAACCTTTAAGGGCCGGTCTCAGGTGGTAATACTTTCTATGTGTTCTAAATTAGAACCCAGCAATGTGGGAGCCACCTGTGGAAGAGCACCAATTCCAAAGCTTTGTGTGCGTGTATGGGAGTAAACCAAAGCAGGCTGCACACAGCACAAAATGAAATCATGCAAACATGTATTTACTGTCTTAGATTAAGAACAGGTTCTCTTGAAGAGGAGGACCTAGTGAGAGGAGCATCCTGGCTGAAGGGAACATGGCTATAATCACCTTATGTGGCTAATAGCCCTCGAAGAGTCCAGAATGATCCTTTCACACTGCAACAGCTAGCTAGTGGCTGTGTAACAAGCCACTCCAAACTGTAATACTTTTGCTCTGATTTAGAACTATGAATGTCTGGTGTTGAAATCAGCTTACAATTTGAGTCGCTTGAAACATTGGTTCTGAATTCCCAAACCACATGCTGCTCATCTGGCTTTAGTAGTTACTTTCACACAAAAGGGTAGATTCAGCTATCAGGGGACTCAAGGGAACAAGTGTTTATCATTTTGGGTCATGGCCAGGAAAAGCTTCATGGACACGACAGTTTCAGTTATGTGAAATTGCTGAATGTCACTGAGCCAGAAATTTGAGATTAATTCACATATTTGGAGCGAAAAATATGACAAATCAGATCAATTTCCCTCCTGTGGAGCGGTTTGTGGTAGCATAAATTTTTCTTAAAAAAAAAATCTAATTGTGATGGCTTCATTAAAATGCAAATGAAACAAACAGTCACCAGAACCCAGTCAAAAATCCATAGCACTTAAGTGTTTGGGAAATTGATAGCCCTCTGCTCTAAGAGAATGGGGGAACACTAAAAGACATCACACATTTCTTTTAAAAACCAGTACTCAGGGCTTTTCCGCATCTACCTCTAAGGAACAGATTAATGACTAGTTCCCATTTCACTTACCTGGGGTGGGATATGGAGGTGTAGCGTTGCCTTCCCAAACTTCAGTGCACAGAGGAGCTGTAGATCCCACTCTGGGATAGGGCCTGAGATTCTGCGTTTGTAGCGAGTCCCAGAGGAAGCTGCTGCTGTTGCTGGGGTGGTGACTCATATTGTAGCACATAGGTTGAGAGGAGCAAAGGAGAGTGCAGTCTGCAGAGAAGTTTTGTCCTAGAAACATGACCAGGTCCAGGATTGCTTTCTATGTTCTGTCTTGGGTGCTTAACATCAAGGCCCCTGTGGAATTTGATTTCTCTGTGGATACAAGAAGTTGGTTGTTTTGCTGATTTGAGCTATGCTGAGGTTTTACTAAGTAAACTGTTTTTACCATTTCCATATAAATTTTAGAGTGTGTCAATTTATTTAAAAGATCCTGCTGTGTTTTTTTTGGTGTGTATTTTGTTTGGCTGTGCACGTGCATGGCGGTACTAGGGCTTGAACTCAGGGCTTGGCAGCTGTTCTTATCTTTGGTTCGCTTAGACTGATGTTCAACCACTTGAGCCACACCTCCACTTCCAGATTTTTGGTGGTTAACTGGAGAGATAAGAGTCTGACAACCTTTCCAGCCTGTGCTGGCTTCAAACTGAGATCCTGAGATCTCAGCCTCCTGGCGTGAGCCCTTAGTACTCAGCTGAGTCTTGGGTTTTGAGTGCCTTGAATTTTCAAAGAAGGGATCTTCAACATTTCAGTCATATTGATGAGGGATTGTTATGTGAATTCCATGGGCAATCAGCTTCCCAGATTTTAAATGCCTTCAATCAAAGACCACAACATCCTACTAAACATTTTTCAACAGATAACAATCCTATTGTTTACCAACTTACAGGGCTTATGTTTCTGAAAAGTACTGTCCTTGGCAAAATCTCCTCATTGTGGAATTACTACATTCAGATTGTTTATTTACTCATCCATTAGAAAGAATGATAAGACTTGGAAAAAATCATGTTAAATGAAGTAAGTCAGGTCCAGAGAGACGGAGGAGCCATGTTTTCCCTTTTGGAAGCTAGATGTAGCTTACAAACTCATAAGCAAATATGATGGGTGGACTGCAAGTATTATAAATGTACTAGCTAAAACATGGCAGATTTAAAGGAGATCTCAAATAGTGTAATTCCTCAAAAAGGCAAAAATCAAAGTTAAGCAAAATAAAAGAGCAGGAAGTGGGTACATGACAGGAGTGGGTCAAATCAAGGGACAAAGGGTAGGTGAATGAAGAGGAGAAGAGCGGGAGAATGCAGTGAAGAATCCAATCTATGGGGCTGGGAAGGTGGCTCAGTGGTAGAGCGCTTGCCTTGCATGCATGGGGCCCTGGGTTCGATTCTTTTTTTTTTAATTTAATTTTATTTTATTTGTGAACATACTGTACAGAGGGGTTACAATTACATGGGCAGGATAATGCATACATTTCTTACCAAGCATTGGAGC